>NC_060142.1:56013587-56322276 GCF_021461385.2 Schistocerca piceifrons | reverse complement strand
CTGCGCGGGATTAGCCTAGCGGTCTAGGGCGCTGCAGTCATGGACTGTGCGGCTGGTCCCGGAGGAGGTTCGAGTCCTCCCTCGGGCATGGGTGTGTGTCTTTGTCCTTAGGATAATTTAGGTTAAGTAGTGTGTAAGCTTAGGGACTGATGACCTTAGCTGTTACGTCCCATATGATTTCACACACATTTGAACTTTTTTTTTTTTCGTTCAGAGCTTATCGAGTTTGGAAAGGAGCCGTTCTTGCACATGGGGTACGTCAGTTTTCAACACATAAAGGTGCCATTCAGTCGTTCCCAATTCCCATAAACGGGACCCCTTCCCCTGATACACAACAGAATCATAGCTGTAGTATACTATTTGTTAATCGACGGAGTGTGGTGTCACCGCCAGACACCACACTTGCTAGGTGGTAGCCTTTAAATCGGCCGCGGTCCGTTAGTATACGTCGGACCCGCGTGTCGCCACTACCAGTGATTGCAGACCGAGCGCCGCCACACGGCAGCTCTAGAGAGGCTTCCTAGCACTCGCCCCAGTTGTACAGCTGACTTTGCTAGCGATGGTTCACTGACAAATTACGCTCTCATTTGCCGAGACGATAGTTAGCATAGCCTTCAGCTACGTCATTTGCTACGACCTAGCAAGGTGCCATAATCTTTTGCTATTTATCTTGTGATGCATGTACCGTCAGACCGATGTTCACCAATTACGGATTAAAGTTAAGTATTCCAGCAACTACGTACGTTTTTTGTTAGTCTGATTTCCTTGACCCGTTCCAGACCTCACGCCAGCCTGCGTGAGCTAAAACGCGTGCCTTTCGGCTTCCTCTCATAGTGGGTTGGCTCTCTTGCCAATCCACAACACGGAGAAAGGTGGTGGTTGCTAACTCTGCATTCACTTATACACGACAAAGCCATTGTAGTACACACGGAACAAAACAGCCATGCTACATGGTAGATACGTAAGTCTGTCTTTAATCCGGGACACATCAGCTGAGGAAACAGTATACCATTTACTGCGCTGTAACAGAGGGGAAAAAGAACGAAAATTCAGTCTCGAGGAAATGTGCTCTCCAAGACGGGGACCTACTCAACGTCTAGCTGTGCAGCAGAGTGTTAGATGCAGCGGCAGAGCTACAAATCCCGCATTCCAGTTGGTATGTTTCACGGTCATGTGAAAAACTGGAAAGGTGAGGATTACGTAAGTGCAGCCTGAGGCTGCCGAAAGTTGATTTTTCGGGATAATTTGAGGGTCGTTTTGGACTATACCAAACGAACTCAACAAAATGTAGCTTTCAAACCAGATCATGTTGATCTTTTGTTATTCCAGTTGACAGTAAAACATAGAAATCAAGAAAATAATGCAGTAATTCCATTAACGCTAACAGAGGTGAAGTGTCATAGCTAGTATCATAGCCTTTTGTGAAGTTCATTCCATGCTTCTCGACTTCGAAGAGTATTGATGCGGCATGTTTGTTCATATACAGCAGTATTTCCTCAGTCATTCAGACCTTTTTTCCCTTCTAGTTTTTTATTTTTCAGTTTCAACCTAACATTACGTAAATTATATTTGTTAACATTTTCTAGGTTTATTTAAAAACTAGTTGGATGCCATGGATTCTATCATATAACGATGTAATTTCAGACAGTTGAATGGAAAACGTGACATCCACATTCATATTAATAACACAAAAATATGTACTTTGGATGGATCATTCATTTATGCTTACCGTATAGACACCAACGATACTTAAAAATAATAAAGTACAGTCGGCTTTGTTACCTACACTTTCCTACACAAATTAATCGCTGGTTAGCCATTCTTCAGAAAGTACGCGTTCCCCTATTCTCAATAGTCGCTACCCCAATACGACATCGTAAAATGGAGAAGAAGATGGTTGTACCTTACGATGAACACCTCAGCTGGGCGTAAACCAAAGTCGCCAGATGCAGGAGGACGTTCGCTAGCTTCTACGCCCTCCACACTTATGGAATATACACTGACAGAAAAAAAACGCAACATCGCAACATCAAAAAATAGTTAATGTAGAGTAATGAATTTTCGGGAATACATTTGTCTAGGTTAAATATGTAAGTGATTAACATTGCAAGTCTACAAGCTGGTGCAAGCGCGAGATAAATCATTGGAAATGTGAAATGCTGGTACATTAATAACCGGTCTAACCGCCGGAATGCTGAATGCAAGCATGCGAACGTGCATGATTTGTGTTTTGAACATGCCAAATGTCAGTTTGTGGTCTGGAGTTCCATGCCTCTTCTACTCAGTCGGTCAGTACGGGGACGGTTAATGCTGTTTGCGGATGATGCAGTAGTTGTCATCCGATGATTTCCCATATGTGCTCTATTGGAGTCAGATCTGGTGATTGTGTAGGCCAAGGCAAAATGTCGACACTCTGTAGAGCATGTTGGGTTACAACAGTGGTATGTATGCGAGACCCTGTTCGAAAACAGCCCCTGGAATGTTGTTCATGAATGACAGCACGACAGGTCGAATCCCTAGGCTAACATACAAATTTGCAGTCAGAGTGCGTGGGACAACCATAAGAGTACTCCTACTGTCTACGAAACCGCACAGCAGACCGTAACTCCAGGTATGGGTCTAATGTGTCTGGCGTGCAGGCAGGTTGGTTGAGGTCCACAACTGGCCTATCCCTGACTGATACACGGCCATCACTGGCACCGAGGTTGAACCACTTTCAGCAGAAAACTCCACCCTGCCCTCAAGTGAGATCTCGCTTGACACCACTGAAGTCGCAAATGGCGGTGGTTTGGGATCAGCAGAATGTGCGCTATAGGTCATCTGGACATCTGGCTCGGAACTGTCACTGAAGTAACCTGTTTGTAAAAGTTCTTTGTATCACTGTGGTACCACCTGCTGCTCAGATTGCTGCTGCAGATTCAGTACTACGCGCCAGGGCCTTATACACAACACGATTGCTTCCCTCTGGGCAGTGCTGGAGCCTGGTCTCCTTGCGACTTACATTCTCGTGACACCCACTTTCAGCAATTACGTACGAGGTGCATTCAAGTTCTAAGGCCTCCGATTTTTTTTCTCCGGACTGGAAAGACATAGAAACATGCGCATTGTTTTAAAATGAGGCCGCGTTCATTGTCAATACGTCCCAGAGATGGCAGCACCGTACGGCAGATGGAATTTTACGGCCAGAGGCGAGAATGAGAACTGTTTTAAATACTTAAAATGGCGACGTTTTCCTTACTTGAACAGCGTGCAATCATTCGTTTTCTGAATTTGCGTGGTGTGAAACCAATTGAAATTCATCGATAGTTGAAGGAGACATGTGGTGATGGAGTTATGGATGTGTCAAAAGTGCGTTAGTGAGCGCGACAGTTTAATGAAGGGAGAACATCGTGTGACAACAAACTGAAACAACCTCGGGCTCGCACAAGCCGGTCTGACGACATGATCGAGAAAGTGGAGAGAATTGTTTTGGGGGATCGCCTCCAGAGTTGGCATTTCTGTGGGTTCTGTGCACACAATCCTGCATGACGACCTGAAAATGCGAAAAGTGTCATCCAGGTGGGTGCCACGAATGCTGACGGACGACCACAGGGCTGCCCGTGTGGCATGTTGCCGAGCAATGTTGACGCGCAACGACAGCATGAATGGGACTTTCTTTTCGTTGGTTGTGACAATGGATGAGACGTGGATGCCATTTTTCAATCCACAAACAAAGCGGCAGTCAGCTCAATGGAAGCACACAGATTCACCGCCACCAAAAAAATTTCGGGTAACTGCCAGAGCTGAAAAAATGATGGTGTCCATGTTCTGGGACATCGAGGGCGTAATCCTTACCCATTGCGTTCCAAAGGGCACTACGGTAACAGGTGCATCCTACGAAAATGTTTTGAAGAACAAATTCCTTCCTGCACTGCAACAAAAACGTCCGGGAAGGGCTGCGCGTGTGCTGTTTCACCGAGACAACGCTCCCGCATATCGAGATAACGTTACGCAACAGTTTCTTCGTGATAACAACTTTCAAGTGATTCCTCATGCTCCCCACTCACCTGAGCTGGCTCCTAGTGACTTTTGGCTTTTTCCAACAATGAAAGACACTCTCCGTGGTCGCACATTCACCAGCCGTGCCACTATTGCCTCAGCGATTTTCCAGTGGTCAAAACAGACTCCTAAAGAACCCTTCGCCGCTGCCATGGAATCATGGCGTCAGCGTTGTGAAAAATGTGTACGTCTGCAGGACGATTACGTCGAGAAGTAACGCCAGTTTCATCGATTTCGGGTGAGTAGTTAATTAGAAAAAAAATCGGAGGCCTTAGAACTTGAATGCACCTCGTACAATGGCTACATTCCTGCCAAGCCTTTCTGCAGTGTCGGAGAGGGAACATCCAGCTTCTCGTAGGCCTATTACACGACCTCGTTCAAACTCAGCGAGGTGTTGATAATAGTGTTTTTGTCGCCTTAGAGGCATTCTTGGCTAAAATTAACTCACCAAGTCCAGTCTCAAAGGTAACTGAAGCCAACAACGGTTACATCGTGTATTTAAACCAACCCTGATTTGCATCCTCACAGTGGCTCTGCCAGCGCCAGTCTTATAAGACTGGCGCGAAATCTGAACGGACATCATCTTTCAGATGTAGAAACACGCCTACCATATTTTGTTTATGTCGCATAATTCTTTCTTGGTGTTGCAAATATCTTTCAGTCAGAATAATTGCACGGGATGTTAAACACGTTAAACGTAGACTATTACAATCATTCGTTCTACCGAATCACTGGCCGGCCCTGGTGGTCGAGCGGTTCTAGGCGCTACAGTCTGGAACCGCGCGACCGCTACGGTCGCAGGTTCGAATCCTGCCTCGGGCATGGATGTGTGTGGTGCCCTGAGGTTAGTTAGGATTAATTAGTTCTAAGATCTAGGCGACTCATGACCTCAGTCGCATAGTGCTCAGAGGCATTTGAACCATTTGAACCTACTTGTAGTTTCCCTGACCTTCAAGCACTTCCCACAGATGCCCACAACGGTAACAAGTGAACACCTGACCGGCTTCGCCGTTGCCAAGATTCTCTTTCCCAGGCATCGAGTCATAACAATCCTCCCTTTGTCGATGTCGCTTGTGTCAGTCGCTTCCACATTGGCGGTCTATAGAGTCGCTAGAATGACTCCCCATTCGTCTATGCTCCGCTTATTTACCTGCCTTACCACGTCACATGCCAACAACGTCACCTTGCGGTGGGAAGTAATAATAATGTTTAGGCTGAAATGATAATTAAATCAACACCCTAGCTGCGAACAGGCGTTGATATACATCATTTGTTGAAAAAGTATGTCCTGACCGGAAATCGAACCCGGGATCTCCTGCTTACATGGTTGACGCTCTATCCATCTGTCCCCAATTATGTATGTCCCCAGTGATGTTTATCAACGCCTGTTCGCAGCCAGGTTGTCGATTTAATTATCATTTCATTCTAGAGAAGCTGCACGGTCATCAATAGTATCTGTTCTTTCGCGAACAGATACTACCTTCACGTATAGAATGTTTAGGCTCATTAGTGTGCGTTAGACTGCTCCGCGATGTACGGGGCAAAATGATCATTAGCAGTTTCATAAATAACGTGAAGCGTTGGAACAGCAAGATCGATTGAAACTGGGTAGGGAAATCGTACATTCATTGCACCATTTCAGTTGCAGCTGTTTGTCGTTTTTTGAACAGTGAGATGGCGTACAACGCTTGTGTTTAACCTGCCGATCCACAGCAGATGGCGTCGAATCGTCGACGTTGACTGGTCCACCTTCGGGTCGACAATGCGGAAGTAGCTGTATGATCCCATTATGACAATGAGGACAAAAATGGTGATTATACCATGCTTCGTTCGAATCGTGTGTCACCGTTCTTGCACATCGCTGCAGGCCTCCCTCCAGCCAAAATGACTTGGCATTACAGTACCAAGGGACTGACGACTGTGACATCTTTTAAGAAGCAAGCGTTCTTTCTTCGAAGAACGTTAGATATCATGAATTACCAAGGCTGCACGTTTGCCTGACTTGTCACCCTTGAGACACGTCTGGAACGAGCTTTTGGAGCAACTTTTTCTTCACTGTCCTCTGGTAATCTTTGGTGATTATAAACTGGCCCAAATAGAAACTGCGTGGATCGATTACAATGCATGATTTCCAGGCTACGCCTAGGTACTCTTTATGTGGCCATTGTCCACGACAGGATCGGTCTCTGGCGGAAGGAGACTTTTTGAGCCTGGAGTTGATGACCTGCTCTTTCCCTAATCCTCTTACATAGCTTTTGACAGCAGCCTAGACAGCTGGCTTACAGGTTTGTGGTTTCCTGTGACGGCCAGTGTTTCCAACACCCATTGCACAGCAACTTGTGAAAGCCCTCACAGGGAGCAGCAAATGGCCAAGGTAAATGCCTAAATTCTCTCTCCTGATTCTTGTTTGCCGAACGGCGTGAATGTGAAGTAATTTCGTGGAACAGTTTTGGAGTCACTGACCTCGGGATAGTCGAACAGTAACCACAATTAGGTGTTGGAGTCGTGGTCTGTATGGAGTGGAGATGCTGATTCCAGGCAGTATAGATTTTCGTGTACGAAGACTTAGTCATGAACGCAGTACTTCTTCTAATACTGAAACCAGTGGTAAAACACTGGTCTCGCATTTGGATGGAGTGTCCAGCCATACTGATTTCCTTTTCAGTGTTTTCCTTAAATGGATGTAGGCGAGTGATCGGAGGGTTCCTTTCAAAATGATACTGCCTGTTTCCGTCCACATCGTTTCCCTGCCCGAGCTTGTGCTTGGTATCTATTGACACCATCAATGACGGGACGTTAAATTATAATATTCTTTGTTTTCCACATGGTGCATGGTGAAATTTCCATAACGTCAACATGTACGTTTGCGTACGTTTTCGTACTAGTAGTAAACGAGATAAAAAAGAAAAACGCGTTGATTATCATAGAACGTTAGCTGCAGCTCTTCTTAATAAGGAAGAGAGAGAAACACCGACTGAGTCACAGGATGGCTCATAGATGTGGAACCGCCCTCCTAGAACAAAAACAAGATGGTAAATATAAATTGATCAGGTAGTATGAGAAAGAACAGTGAAAGGAAACAGTGAGGCTATTTTACCAACATGGCGTTTGGTGTGAAGCCGCAATAGTGGTTCAAATGGTTCAAATGGCTCTGAGCACTATGGGACTTAACATCTATGGTCATCAGTCCCCTAGAACTTAGAACTACTTAAACCTAACTAACCTAAGGACAGCACACACATCCATGCCCGAGGCAGGATTCGAACCTGCGACTGTAGCGGTCGCGCGGTTCCAGACTGTAGCGCCTAGAACCGCTCGGCCACTCCGGCCGGCTGAATGATGACATCTACATGCAACTAGTAAAGAAACGTGTGGCTGTTTTTATATAAACAGCATACAAAGTTCAGGCAAGCCATAATTGTTTATAAAAATACTATGTCGTCCAATCCACAGTTTAGCTGCAATTACGAAGTTAACAAAGATTTCAACCAGTCAAGCGAATTCACCTCAAGCTCGTGGCTGGATAGTAATCGAGGAAGTCATCAAGAGAGACAGGAAGTATTTATGTTCCGTAGAACTGATAGACAGTCACTAACAACCTATTTAAAAGACAAAATGAGAGCATATAATAGTGAATTCGACAAACAGAGCGTGACTATGAGTGTAGCTCAAAGACATCATAAATTGCGGTCTACATACCTTCTGTCAGCTGAAATGTTTCTAGATACATACATTCTGTCAACTGAAGTGTTAAACGATTGAATGATTCCACAAAAGCCTACTCAGAAAGTTTCAAGAACTGGTATTAATTGATGAACCTAGGAATATACTACAACTCCGTGCCTTCGCTTTCACAGGGACTGCTGAGATAAGATTTCACTAATTACCTACAGCACGCACAGAGCAAATCAAGCAGACATTCTTGTCGCGCACCATTCGCGAGGAAAACGGGAATAAATTCTCACACTTAGTACAATGGCAGGTGCCCACTGCCACTAAACTCACAATGGATAGCAGAGTGTGGGTGTAGAGGTAGATATGCAAAGTAGGCCTTCAGGATTTATTGTTAGTAACAAGTACCTCTGAAATATCGCCTCTAGTAAATAATACCTTGAGGCCAGGTGGCCGCATTTACACCCTGGCTTTCAGGGGCGCCATCCTGCAGAGTAAATCCCAGTCTCGTTCCACGTCAGGCGTAAGCTTTCCCTGCAGAAATGAGTTTCACGGTGTCATTGTTGAGACACTCAAAGGCGCTTTTGAGCATCTGAGCATTGTGAGAGGTACCGACCTTTATTATCCCGGCGCAGCTCGCCTGGAAAGCCGACAAATGGTGGCCAGTGGAGGAGTGGGAGTCGGCAGGAGGGGGGATTTGAGGTTGCATTGAGCTGCTAGATACTGTATGTGCCCTGGAGGCAACCTTCCCACGGCGCTCGTTCCTGTCTGGAAGTCGTTATTCAGCTGTCAGCAACATTCCGGGTCTCTGTAGGCCGAAGGCCGTCGAATACGCGATAGCGGACTTGGAAGGTACATATTAAATTTAGTAGTACCATTTCAATTAGTCAACTATCAGCGATCGTTCATTCTCGAAAAAAAATCATGACTCAAATAAGAACATTTGCTTTCCGACACAGGAACAGAGCGACCGCAATACAGGGCTATTACAAATGATTGAAGCGATTTCATAAATTCACTGTAGCTCCATTCATTGACATATGGTCACGATACACTACAGATACGTTGAAAAACTCATAAAGTTTTGTTCGGCTGAAGCCGCACTTCAGGTTTCTGCCGCCACAGCGTTCGAGAGCGCAGTGAGACAAAATGGCGACAGGAGCTGAGAAAGCGTATGTCGTGCTTGAAATGCACTCACATTAGTCAGTCATAACAGTGCAACGACACTTCAGGACGAAGTTCAACAAAGATCCACCAACTGCTAACTCCATTCGGCGATGGTATGCGCAGTTTAAAGCTACTGGATGCCTCTGTAAGGGGAAATCAACGGGTCGGCCTGCAGTGAGCGAAGAAACGGTTGAAAGCGTGCGGGCAAGTTTCACGCGTAGCCCGCGGAAGTCGACGAATAAAGCAAGCAGGGAGCTAAACGTACCACAGCCGACGGTTTGGAAAATCTTACAGAAGAGGCTAAAACAGAAGCATTACCGTTTACGATTCTACAAGCCCTGACACCCGATGACAAAGTCAAACGCTTTGAATTTTCGGCGCGGTGGCAACAGCTGATGGAAGAGGATGCGTTCAGTGCGAAACTTGTTTTCAGTGATGAAGCAACATTTTTTCTTAATGGTGAAGTGAACAGACACAATGTACGAATCTGGGCGGTAGAGAATCCTCACGCATTCGTGCAGCAAATTCGCAATTCACCAAAAGTTAACGTGTTTTGTGCAATCTCACGGTTTAAAGTTTACGGCCCCTTTTTCTTCTGCGAAAAAAACGTTACAGGACACGTGTATCTGGACGTGCTGGAAAATTGGCTCATGCCACAACTGGAGACCGACAGCGCCGACTTCACCTTCAACAGGATGGTGCTCCACTGCACTTCCATCATGATGTTCGGCATTTCTTAAACAGGAGATTGGAAAACCGATGGATCGGTCGTGGTGGAGATTATGATCAGCAATTCATGTCATGGCCTCCACGCTCTCCCGACTTAACCCCATGCGATTTCTTTCTGTGGGGTTATGTGAAAGATTCAGTGTTTAAACCTCCTCTACCAAGAAACGTGCCAGATCTGCGAGTTCGCATCAACGATGCTTTCGAACTCATTGAAAGGGGACATGCTGCGCCGAGTGTGGGAGGAACTTGATTATTGGCCGAATCACTAAAGGGGCACATATCGAACATTTGTGAACGCCTAAAAAAACTTTTTGTGTTTTTGTATGTGTGTGCAAAGCATTGTGAAAATATCTCAAATAATAAAGTTATTGTAGAGCTGTGAAATCGGTTCAGTCATTTGTAATAACCCTGTATTTTAAAGGCTGCAAAACCCTCAACATACGGTATTGAGTTCCATGATGTTCTCACGCATGCTTGCTCACAACGCTCAAAAGGTCTGAGTCTAGACAAGGTGTACTAAGCCATTGTAAGGAGGTACAGAAGAGTGCACTTCGACTGCTCCAAACCCAGTCCGAAACGCGACATTTTCTCGGAGCAACCATGCAGAAATTCCCTCAGCTCACTGCCATGTGGGTCAACACTGTGGCAGCTTGGCAGGAGTGGACGTGATGTTCCTCCAAGGGCCATACGTTCGAAACGGCAAATTCGCATGTTACCCGCCTGTTGTTGTAAGGATACAGATAACGATACCGCTGCCACGTTTCGAATCTTACCCTTACCCATCCTTGCTGTACCCAAGATCGCAGTTGGTGCGTAGATCCCCTTCAGCTAGAGAGTGGGGTGAGCTTATGACGCCTGCATCAAAGGTGTGAAGGCAGTTACTATGAATGTGAGTGATCGACGCGGAGATGGTGAAGCTAATAGGAACGCGACGCATTTATTCCATATTTAATATCGTGAAATCTTGAATAGTACAATTTGTCTTTGTGGCGACCGAAAGGAATCAAAGAAAGCAATGGCTAACTCAAGTGGAAATGTAATTATTGTGTGCGTTCATGCAGGTGGAGCGGGCTTTGGATCGACGTAGGGACCTTTTCATGAATACAAGACATAATAAATATAGAGCTGATATTTAACTATTTAATTTTGAGATCCCTTTTTATCATAGTGCTTTCCCTGAATCATTTATATTGAAGAGAGGTAGTAGAAGATTGAGAACACACGTCTCACATATCCACACGGTTATATAAGTTATTACATTGATACTTGCAACTTGAGTGTAATTTCCTGTCGACAGATAGTCTGATGACGAAACAAAGACAACAAAAGGTTAAAATATTGTCACGTACAAGGACATCTAATTAGATGAATGACGAACACTAACTTGACTTAACGAAGGTTTATTCAGCACTTGCACATACAAGAGCGCGGAGCGAACTGCCTCTTGCCAGAACACATACGGTATATATACGACTAAAGAACATTCCAGTACAATGATTCTTGACATTTGTGGATACTTCTAGAATGTACTCGAACCGAATGTAGAAATTAAAATTGTATAGCACAGGTGAGTTTTGAACTCAGGACCCTCAACGCAACAGTTTTGTACCCTAAGCACTACACCATGGTGTCGTTTTGTTCGCTTTTGTTCGTTACATCTGCTCGGGGAGGACGTCGTAAGACGTTATGTTCGTTGTTGCTCGATTAACTCAGTTCTTTTTTTTGTTACAGAAGGCAGCTAACCCTCTGACCGAACACGCTGAGCTACCGTGCCGGCGTGCTACTCAGCTTCATCTGTGACAGTATTTATCAAATGAACTGTTCATAAAATTGCAAACAAATGGATAACTTGCAGTTTGCTGGCGTAGGCAAACCAAACAGCCAAGCTACAAAGAAATACACATACAGCCAAAGGCTCTATCCACACTCAGCATCAACATTCAGTAACGTCCACGAAACCAGGCAAAGAAATTCACTGGTGTTCGATAACACTATTGGCGTTAAATCCCCAGAAACCCTAAAAACCGTGAATTATCTTGTAGCCACGGGTTGTTTAGTCGATAGACCCCATAGTGGCCGACCGAGCACAAGGCGTAATGCTGCTGAGACAGTTCAGGAAGAAATGGAGACTGTAGCGGGTTCGTCTATGCACTGGGAAGTCAGCGCTCGTGCAGTCGCACGTTGCACCGGCATTCCATACACTACAGTTTGTTTGACACTTAGGCTTATCCTGCGATGCTATCCGTACAAAATCAATCGGCATCATGAACTGTTACCTGGCGATTTAGTGAAGCGTAGGGCATTTGCGGTGTGGGCGTTTCAAAAGATGGAGGAAGATGACAATCGGTTGAATAACGTGTTGTGGACCGATGAAGCTCATTTCACGCTCCGAGGGTCTTTCAACGCCCACAACTGCAGAATTTGGGCTACCGAAAAGCCTAGAACTGTCGTGGAAACTCCATTGAACGACGAGAAAGTCACGGTATGGGATGGATTTACCACATCTACCGTTATCGGGCCTTTTTTCTTCGAGGAAATGCGTGATTCTGGTTTTGTAGCTGCTACCGTGACGGGTGAGAGGTAGGCCGATATGTTACAGAATCGCATCATCCCCAGCCTGGCTGATAAACACCTGCTGGAACGTACGATGTTTATGCATGATGGCGCTCCACTCCATATTGCTAGACGCGTGAAAGACCTCTTGCGCACGTCGTTTGGTGATGATCGTGTGCTCAGCCGCCACTTTCGTCATTCTTGGCCTCCCAGGTCCCCAGACCTCAGTCCGTGCAATTATTGGCTTTTGGGTTACCTGAAGTCGCAAGTGTATCGTGATCGACCGAAATCTCTAGGGATGCTGAAAGACAACATCCGACGCCAATGCCTCACTATATCTCCGGACATGCTTTACAGTGCTGTTCACAACATTATTCCTCGACTACAGCTATTGCTGAGAAATGATGGTGGACATATTGATCATTTCCTGTAAAGAACGTCATCTTTGCTTTGTCTTTTTTGTTATGGTAATTATTGCTATTCTGATCAGATAAAGCGCCATCTGTCGGACATTTTTTGAACTTTTGTATTTTTTTGGTTCTAATAAAATCCCATGTCACTCTAAGCATATGTGTCAATTTGCACCTCTCTATCTACATTATTCCGTGATTTGTTCAGTTTTAAAATTTATACTGATTTTTTGATCACCCGGTATATGCAGCACTTATATGATTTGCACATCACCATATTGTGCAAAGCACCACACACACACACACACACACACACACATCAAAAAGTATTTGCCATATGTGAAGCAGACACAAAGATTGCAATTTTACAATTACAACAGTGCCAGAGATGTTCTCTATCAGAGATATTACAATTTACAGATTGCTTTTATTTCGCAATGTGACTGTTTTTAAACAATACACAGAACATAACGGAAATGAAAACACAAAGATAAACCTTAAATTATGAGCATATAATATTACAGATAAAGTTGGCAGATGTAGTAACCGGCTTGTGTGAGTGCTACTTATGGTATTATGTAAATACTGTGCTGTATACAGGGAGTAACATACAGGTCACATAAAATGAACAATATGACAGTAATAATTATATTAACATCATATAGAGCACTGAAATTTTGAATCAAGTATAGTTGCAATAAAGTATGACTAAGCAGGTAGCTATATTTTGGTGTAAAGCAGTGCCAAAGAAGTTCTTGTATTACAATATAGACATTGCTTTAATTTGACACTGAAAATTTTTTCCCCAAAGAATTAAGGTAACATTACAAGTATTTATATTACAAAGAATAAATGTTACATTGTGAGCATACCATATTCAGTGAGCATTATATACAAATAAATTCAGAAAATGTGGTGGCCAGTCGTATGAATGTTACTTATGTGGTATTGTGTAAATACAATGCCATAACCAGCAACAACATATATGTGAGATACATGAATGATGTGATATTAATATAGTATGGCACACCACTTTTTTAAATCAATTTTAAAGTTGCAGTAATGTGTGACTGAGCAAGCAGCCATATTATGATGTAATACTTTGCTTGGATTATTGATTGCATGTTGTTGTTAAAAGGAGTAGTGTTTATTTATGTTTTAAACTAGATAATATGTGACTGGAATTTTGTAGAAAGGTTGCATTGGCTAGCTCTGTCTGTTCATTGAGAATATGATGTGGTGATTTGCTTTTATGTGTATATATTTCTATTTCTTCAAGAAGATTCATGAGGCTACCTTTCTGAGTATGATGCAATATTTGGATGTTGTCTTCAATGTTTTTTACTTCATGTTTACTGATACTTGTGTGCATTGCAAAAGCAGATTTTGAAGGATTGTTCAAACATATGGCATCTAAATGTTCTTTGAATCGAATCTCAGTTTATCACAGTCTGTCCAATATAGAACGTTGGGCAATTTTGGCATATGAGTTTATATATACCTGATCTTTTGTAAGGGGGGTTGTTATTCTTTATGTTAAGAATAGTTATCTGCTGAAGTTTATGGTTTGTGTGAAAGCTTACATTTATGTTTGTGTTTTGGAAAAGATATTTAATGGGATATGCTCCCTAGAAACGGAAGTGAGACATATTTTCTGCTGCTTTCTACAAATTTTTGTGATGACTGCATAGGTAACAGCCGTCTGATGATGAACTTGTCAGTTCGAATCCAGTTACGGCGCTATTTACTTAAATAAATAGCAGTTGTAATAGTGGCTGGTTGCTGCCTTCTTCTTTGTAAGAATCAACGTACACTAATTGTACACAGCCACAGTTCAACAATGTCAGTTTTAGACAAAATAGCAAGTGCCACAAATTTCTCTTCTCCACAGTTCTATTCAGTACCTCCTCATTAGTTACCTGATCCATCCATCTAATCTTCAGCATTCTTCTGTAGCACCACATTTCAAAAGCTTCTAGTCTCTTTCTGTCTAAACTGTTTATCATCTGTGTTTCACTTCCATACATGCCTATACACCATACAAACACTTTCAGAAAAGTTTCTGACACTTAAATCTATACTCGACATTCACAATTTTCTCTATTTTAGAATTAAAGTCCAGGAAGAAGAAATAAAAATTTTGAGATCTGGTCTGCCAATGACATTGTAATTCTGTCAGAAGCAGCAAAGGACTTGGACGAGAAGTTGGCTGGTATGGACAATCTCTTGAAAGGAGGATATAAGATGAACATCAACAAAACAAAATGAGGATAACGGAATATAGTCGAATGAAATCAAGTGATGCTGAGGGAATTAGATTAGGAAATGAAGGACTTGAAGTAGTACATAAGTTTTACTGTCTGAGCAGCAAAGTAACTGATGATGATAGAAGGAGAGAGGATATAAAATGTAGAATAGCATTGCTAGTCGTAGGGTTAGTGTTGCCTCGCATGTTCCTATATTTCTACAGCATCCAAACTGATCTTCCCCGAGGTTGGCTTCTACCAGTTTTTCCATTCGTATGTAAAGAATTCGTATTACTGTTTTGCAACCGTGACTTATTAAACTGATAATTCGCTAATTTTCACTCTTCACAGTTCTACTTCTTTGGAATAAATGTATCAAATTATTATTATTATTATTATTATTATTATTATTATTATTATTTGCAATCGTATTGACCAACTAGGATCACGTTAACAACTTCATTTCCTCTTCTTCCTTTGTTGTTGTTGCCTATTTTTCCAGTATTCCCTCATTTTCTCCCCATGAAGTCTCTTCCTTTCTTCTGTCAATTTTGTTCCCGATTCTTTATTTCTTGTGCGTTTAAAGCCTCTCAACTTTAGTATTTTATTTTTAAACGGTTTCTTTCTGCTATTTCTGATTCTGGGATGTTGTTTCTTTCCTTACTTCTGTAATCCATGCTATTGTCGATTTCTTCTTTTGGCCGTTACTACAGGTATTTTCCCTATATTTTGGTAGATCTCCACTTTACTGCTTATTTTCCAACCATCTGTAGTTTTTATTGTACACATTATTTTTTAATAATCCTTCTTTCCAGTACCTCTAGTTTGTCCATCTTATAGTTCATTGTTAAGCATTTAGATCCATATAAACATTCTGGTCGTACCACTGTGGTGTAGAATTTTAATTTTGTTTTTCTAGATATACATTTCTTGTTGTAAATAGTTTTGGTCAAACCATATGCTCTTTCCGTTTTGTTAATTCTTACATTTATTGCAGATTTTTCTAGTCCATTCAGTTGTATAGTTTCTCCAAGATTCTTAAATTTATTTACCCACTCTATTTTACCTATTTGTGTTTCTACGAATTTTGGCGCATTTTTTTATGTTTGTCATGAATTTTGTTTTTCCAGCTGAAATTTTGAGACCAGTTCTGCATGCTATTTTTTCCAGAAGGTTTATGTAAATAAGTGCTTCTGTCAGGTTTTCTGAAGGTATTCCAAAATCATCCTCAAAAGCCAGGCAGTTTACCTTAATTCCATTTCTTTTCCTTCCCAGAGTTATTGGTTCAATTTTGTGATTTTTTAGCTCTGAATTCCAGATCCTTGCAATTTTTTTCTCAAACAAAATCAGTAAAGATGATAAACCATCACCTTGTCTAACACCAGTTTTTATTTCAAATGGCTGAGATACTTCTCCCAGAAATTTGACTTTAGAGATAGTACCTGTTAGTGTTTCACAAATTATATTTGCAAATTTTGATTTATTGTTACTATTATTATTATAAAATTGATTTATCAAATTAATTTCACATATTAACCTTGTTGACCGTAGCTGAGTAAAAGTGCAATTAACGTACATATTTGCCAATGTAAATCATACATCTATATTTAAGGAAACAATAATTAGTGTCACTAGATATGGTATCAGATAATGTTTCGTGTAATATATCTAAATTAATTGCAGAATTATTAATGCAGGTATGGTGGTCCAATTCCATTTACATTTAGATTCCCAATTCATTTTCATTGCGTTTCAATTGCACACGATGTGTCCTAGTGTTATAAGTAGTAAGTTATGTGGTGGGAAGCTACATTTGGTGACGTCAGTAAACATGGTACAGGGAAACGTGCTCGTGGAGTTGCAGAAATGCAAGGGGAAGTTATGTTATGGCCATCAGAAGGAGAGGGCTGATTTTGGTTTTTTGATGTGAGAGAGTATGTTTGGTTACGACCGTGGAAGACTTGAGTTTTTGCGGTCGGGAATGCAGCCAAGTGACAGATACGAAACAGAGACATGCGACTGTGCCTTCGGCTATGGAGCATGTGACTGTATTTCCTTATAGACTGACTTTACTTAACGCATCTGAGAGTGGGGCTAAAAGAACTGGTGTATAAAAGAAGTTAGTAACTTGAGCATGTTAAGTGGAGACTACCATCAGTCGTGTCCTGCTAGTTAAGTTGCAAAAGGGAAATTTTTACTAGCTGAATTCATATTTTATGCCATTAAGGGCCACCATTCAGCAGGAACCTATATCGTGCTCGATAAACCAGTGACGTAAAATTTAAACCTCGAGTGTAGCATACGTTATTACTGTGATTTCCCTGATCTTTTACATTTAGTAATCTTTAACTCGGCATTTCGCGTCTGCCATCAACCATTTGACCGCAGGATCATAGTGTAATGGACTGACTGGTCACTACCACATCAGGGCGAGAAGTAAACGGTGTACAGCTCGACTTTGAGACACCTACGAGCCAAGTTTTAGACGAACGATGTCGTACACTAACCCAATGAAAGTTAAGTCGCAAGGAAATGAGACACTAAAGGCGGCAGACGAGTTCACCTATTTGAGCAGCAAAGTAACTGATAATGACTGAAGTAGAGATTATATAAAATGCAGATTTTCAGCAGAAAAGCGCGTCTGTAAAAGTGAAACCGCTAATATCGAATGTAAATTGAAAAGTTCAGAATTTTTTCTGAATGTAGGTTAGAACGAAAGTGAAATGGAGATGATAAATTGTGCAGAGAAGAATAGGTTAGAAGGTTTTTAAATGTGATGTCAAAGAAGGATGCTGAAAATTAGATGGGTAGATGAGTAATTAATGATGAGGAATTGAGGCAAACTGGGGCAAAAGGAGATGTATGGCACAAACTGACCAAAAGATGGGAATTGTAAAATTTAATAATGGTGTAAAGTGTGTGGGGGGGGGGGGGGAGGGGAGGGAGATAAAATAAGATGGGTAGATGAGTAAATAATGAAGAGGAACTGAAACAATTGGTGAAAAAAAGAGATGTATGGCACAACCTGACCGAAAGATAGGAATCGTAAAATTTAGTAAGTGGGGGAGGGGGGGGAGGTTGGTCGGAGAGTATTGAATATAGTATGATGAAATGGATTTAGGCTCCAGTAGTTATTCAGAAGTGAAGAGACTTGCGCAGGACAGATTGGCGTGAAGATTGGCTTGAAACCAGTGTTATGAAGACTGCAGCAAGCATAAAGAAGGTCCAAGGAAAAGTAGAGCATTTTAAGCGCGAGAGCTTTACGGAGATAAAAAAAGTGCAGCGGCAGACACTATGAGATACGAGACATGAGTTGTAAATCAAGGACAGGTTTGCTATCGTAATTCCGCGAGAGTTCTTTCTGAGAAGAATCGGATACCTTATTACTGCCTCCCACATAGTCAATTAATGTAAGGAGTCAGAGAAATGAGAGCTCACACGAAGGTTTACTTACATTCGCTCTTCGCATATGAAATCTGGAATCGACACACCGCAAGGTGCCTCGCGTAGATGTAGATAACAATGAACATGCCGTAGATAATTTATCTTACTTCTAGGTGCAGGCTCAAATAAATAAATGAGAACAGTTTTTATTTATCTGTTATTGTTTCAGAAATGACGAAAAAAATGACACCAGTTCATTTCAAACAAATAGATTAGAAAGAGCTGTATACATGTAGATTAAAATGAAAGACAGAACAAACCACTTGCAGTATCCATTGTTCCAAAACGTTTGTCATGATTGTGCAAGAATAAGTTAACAACAGCTGACTAATTTGGTTTATTCTACTTTAGATGAATCAACTGCTTCAGGTAATAAAATCTAAGTATAACAAAAACAGTACAAAATTGTGCATCTACAGATAAACGCTTATTTTGCGTTTTGGAGCATCTCAGACTATGCTGTTATGCTAAGCCTTGCTTATAAGTAGTCAAAGAAAAACCTCCTCGTGTTTAAGATGGTGGCAGACACGAAATCTCTCACAGTAAAAACGTCTTCTCGTTTGTGGCCGCGGCTCAGTAAAAATGAATTAGGAACAAAACGAGCTTTTGTAATTTTAATATTAACACTGCTGTACTTCTCTTTTCAGAAGCCTGTTGATTACCGTTTATAAAAAACATCATGCCGTTCAAATAACTGCGTTACAACTGACATGTTCATAGCTACTGGCAGACATAGTCAGGAGTTCATTTGTGAAAACATCGCTCATATGTCAACCATTCATGTTTTGTAAGTAGTCTGTTTAGGTTTTTATGTTAGTGTCGCCACGTAGCGCTCAGTATGAAACTCGCTGACTGCGCTGTGAGCAGTCTGTGGCTGGTTGGACTCATTGTTGGAATATTCGCTTGTGTAGTGTTGGGCAGTTGGATGTGAACAGCCCGTAGCGTTGGGCAGTTGGAGGTGAACCGCCAGCAGTGGTGGATGTGGGGGAGGGGGGGGGATGCCAGAGTTTTGAGAGGTTACTATGAGCGGACGATCTGGACGTGTGTCCGTCAGAAAAACCAAATTTGTAAGACTGGATGTCGTGAACTGATGTATATATTATGACTTTTGAACACAATTAAGGTAAACACATTGTTTGTTCTCTATCAAAATCTTTCGTTTGCTAACTATGCCTCTCAGTAGTTAGTGCCGTCAGTAGTTAGGATCCTTTATTTAGCTGGCAGTATTGGCGCTCGCTGTATTGCAGAAGTTCGAGTAACGAAGATTTTTGTGAGGTAAGTGATTAATGAAAGGTATAGGTTATTGTTAGTCAGGGCCATTCTTTTGTAGGGATTATTGAAAGTCAGATTGCGTTGCGCTAAAAATATTGTGTATCAGTTTAGTGATGATCAGAATAAGTACAGAGAGAAATGTCTGAGTACGTTCAGTTTTACTCAGCTGTTTCAGTATCAAATAACGTAGAAGTTCACCAGCACAGTCATTCTTTACATTCAGAGGGGAAATTTCAGTTTTAACAATAACAAATCTTTAGCGCAACATGTTACATAACCTCAGCTAATGTTTCTATTACACGACTCGATCAGGAAACACATCCTGAGGAAGCGCCATGGTCGGACGAGCGGTATCGTAGGTTGAGCCGTCTTGCAGAAAACACAGTTAATTGTTTTCAACAGTGAGAGCCGCCCCTTCTACCATTATCCCAGTACGTACTGTAAGACGTCTTTCGTGGATAATTTCTACCTGTTTTGTGGCTCGAATGCGACACTTCTGTTTATTGACAAAGCCACTGAGGTCCAAATGGGTTTCATTGTTCATCGTAATTTTCATGTGGAAATTGGGTCATTCTGTCGTTAACAGAAATTAATTGTAAATTGCAGTCTTTTTGGCACGCTAGTAGGCAACATATAATTATAGAGATATAGGAAATGTAATAATAAGTACAAGTGTTTCATGTGTAATATAGTTAAGAGTAATTAAAAAGGGCAAGTGACCATCAAACTGAAACATAAAATGTAAAGAGCGCCGTACAAAGTCCTGACGGCGCACGTGGTGACGCCACGCTCTCGTGCCGGCTTCCTCTAGATAATGGAAATGCGCTCAGGGACGGGGATAGACTACCGGATCGTCCGCGATATAAACTTTTCCCTGATGATATTCCACTGGTGGTTTGCACTGGTGGTACCCAAGCTCAAGAAAGAAATGGTCCCTCGTAAGTACTGCGTTACCTATCACGTCAGATCTTATCGCATTTAACTGAACTCTTAAATGAACCAGAAGAGTTGGACGACTTTCAAAACACCGGAAAACTACCATACCGGTAACATTAATTTCTGGAAAACTGATAGAAAGAGACCTCGCAGTTATTGATAAGTATAGACCAATTTGTCTAATTAACACACTGGTTTTGTGCAACTATATTTTCTCTGTGATTCAGCTCCTTTATGCAGAATATGATGACGATGCAGAACAGAACTATGACAATGGAAGCCAGCAATGGGATGAATTTGGATAGCCTGTATTTCTTAGCGCCTTTATTGCTGCGGCAGTATTTATTTCGTCTCGACCGTGGACTGCTACTCTAAGAGTACATATGTATACAGAAATAAGAGTTAAACTGTGAAGGTGTGTTTCGTTCACACTTGTGCAGAGTTATTAAGATTCAATATCCTATTGTGCAATGTGACTAAATTAATAGTGTTTTCCACGACATTAAAG
This sequence comes from Schistocerca piceifrons, assembly GCF_021461385.2. Taxonomy (NCBI): domain Eukaryota; kingdom Metazoa; phylum Arthropoda; class Insecta; order Orthoptera; family Acrididae; genus Schistocerca; species Schistocerca piceifrons. Next base: position 56,301,301 of record NC_060142.1, on the reverse strand, counting down.
TAAAGCGATAACGAAGCTTGTTCAGCTAGCAGAAATCTCTTTATGAAGATCCCAGTGGAGGATCCGACACGTCGTGCACTGAAGAACAAGTTTGGAGACAAAATCTGAAAAATGACTGTATATATGAGAACAAACTTTTATGACACTAGCTTTCATCAGTCTGCACTACTTCAGCCTTCAGTAGACGAAATGTCTGTTGAAGCAAAGACACGTCGACAGTACGGATATACTTGAAGCAGGAGAGTCTTTGGTCGCCGGACACACGGGTATTACTTTGTTTTCTTCTTTTAAGTTGGTCAGGAAATGCAATACCTATTTCCGTTGCCGGAAACGACAGATAAAGTGTTTGAGAACAGGCGCACTTGGCTGATAACCTCGTGGCAGAGAGGAAACCTTTGCACGCATCAAGCGGACCGCGCTGCGGGCTGGAGAGTTGATAACGAAAATCTTCATTGTTGTTGTACATAATGCCCAGTTGTCTAGCGATCATCCCAATTACGAGGTGTGTTCAGTAAGTAATGCAACACATTTTTGTATAAGCAGCTTGGTTTTATTCAGACTTCCATTACGCCTTATTATTCACCACTATTTCAGCTACAAAACGGTATTTGAAACATAATCTAAGTTCAACGCAACGGCCTTATGCCACCTCACTGGTACATCCTGCATGCCATCACGGTACCACTTTGATGTTTGAATGCATGTCCGAAAGGACAGACACCATGCATTCATACACACACATCAAAAAAGTTTTGCATCACTCGGTTCTCGGAACTCCTGAAGACAGACGTTGACTGTGGGTATTACATCACAGACATAGTCCATTTGACTGTTCAGAGATGTAAACAACTGTGGTGTCACCGCCAGACACCACACTTGCTAGGTGGTAGCTTTAAATCGGCCGCGGTCCATTAGTACATGTCGGACCCGCGTGTCGCCACTGTTAGTGATCGCAGACCGAGCGCCACCACACGGCAGTCTCGAGAGACGGACTAGCACACTGAAGCACCCAGTTGTACGGACGACGTAGCTAGCGATGCACACTGACGAAGCCTCGCTCATTTGCAGAGCAGATAGAATAGCCTTCAGCTAAGTCAATGGCTACGACCTAGCAAGGCGCCATTAGCCTTACATAGCTTGTATCTAAAGAGTCTTACTTGTATCGTCAAGAGCGATGTACCACAAGGATGGATTAAAGTTAAGTATTCCAGGAGCTACGTACTTTTCTTTATAGCATTCATTACGTATCCTGTTTCAGACCTGTCTCTAGTCTGCGTGAGTGTAACGCCTGCCTTTCGGCTACTTCCGAGTGGCGTGGCTGTCTTACTACGCCACAACAACAACCATGGATGAGCAGCGCCTATTAGACGGAGAGGGTCCGACAGCCGATCAGTTCTAGTTATTCCACCAGGAAAGAAGTAAACGGCTCGTGTTGTCTGTAGTTCAACCACGCCTAGACGGTCAATGCCGCGGTGCCATCGCGTCCGCATTGTTACTTTGTGCCAGGAAGGGCGTCCAGGCGTCTCAGAGTGAACCGAAGCGATGTTGTTGGGACATGGAGGAGATGCAGAGAGACAGGAATTGTCGATGACATGCCTCGCTCAGGCCGCCCAAGGGCTACTACTGCAGTGAATGACCGCTACCTACGGATTATTGCTCGAAGGAACCCTGACAGCAACGCCACCATGTTGAATAATGCTTTTCGTGCAGCCACAGGACGTCGTGTTCTGACTCAAACTGTGCGCAACAGGCTGCATGATGCGCAACTTAACTTCAGACGTCCATGGCGAGGTCCATCTTTTCAACAGCGACACCATGCAGCGCGGTACAGATGGGCCCAGCAACATGCCGAATGGACCGCTCAGGACTGACATCACGTTCTCTTCACCGATGAGTGTGGCATATACCTTCATCCAGATATTAGTCGGAGACGTATTTGGAGGCAACCCGGTCAGGTTGAAAGCCTTAGGCACACTGTCCAGCGAGTGCAGCAAGGTGGAGGTTCCCTGCTGTTTTGGGGTGGCACTATGTGGGGCCGAAGTACGGCTCTGGTGCTCATGGAACGCGCCCTAACGGTTGTACGACACGTGGATGCCATCCTCCGCCCGACAGTGCAACCATATCGGCAGCATATTGGCGAGGCATTCGTCTTCATGAACGACAAGCGCCCCATCGAACACATCTTGTGAATGACTTCCTTCAGGATAACGACATCGCTCGACTAAAGTGGCCAGCATGTTCTCGAGACATCAACCCTATCGAACATGCCTGTGATAGAATGAAAAGGGCTATTTATGGACGACGTGACCCACCAACCACTCTGAGGGATCTACGCCGAATCGCCGTTGACGAGTGAGATAATTTGGACCAACAGTGCCTTCATGAACTTGTGGATAGTTTGCATCAGTGCAAGAGAACGGGCTACTGAGTATTAGAAGTACCGGTGTGTACAGCAATCTGGACGACCACCTCTGAAGTTCTCACTGTGTGGTGGTACAACACGCAATGTGTGGTTTTCATGAGCAATAAAAAGGGCGGAAATGATGTTTATGTTGATCTCTATTCCAATTTCCTGTACGGGTTCCGGAACTCTCGGAACCGAGGTGACGGAAATCTTTTTTTAGTGTGTGTAATTGATATGCCTAGCTGGACAATGGCTCCACCTTCTTCATTGCGGATGCACAAATACGACCGATCTCCTGTGTGAATCTCGAAGCAACGAACATGGAGTCAATGGACAGGGACTGCAGATAGGTGGCACACGGTGGGAACATGGATCGGCCTTAAAGCGTGCCGAGACGGCCAATGCAACTGCGAAAACACTGTGGCTCGGCTGGTGCAGTGGTTGACATATCTGCCTAGTAAACAGGGGATATCGGGTTTCAATCCCAGTTTGATGCACAGTTTCACTCATTACAGTTGATTCTGTTCAACTTCCCGTTGCAGCTGACCCTTCAATTTACAACACTCTAATGGTCGACGTCGGAGCCAACATCCTGCTGCATCAGTAACCCCGCTCATCACCCACGTACTGTTTCCCATAGAGTGCATCCTTCATTGGGCCATTGGAAGTCAGAAGGTGCGATATTTGGGCACAGATCTTTGAGTGCCCTAACTGGAGGACGGGTGTGCCAGCACTGCGAACAGAGAAGTTGTGCAGGGGTGTGTTTGACGGTGATATGTCGATCACCACGAGTGACCACGTCTGCACGTTCTAACATTGCAGTAGTGGCAGGTGTGTGCGGCTTTCAAGGCGCCTGGGAGATCGAACAGGTTTGCCCGACCTTGTTACGATGATGACACGACTCACTGTGCTTTCGTTCACTACCAGGTTTCCGTAGAGATTCTACAACCGCCTATGAATATATATTCCAAAAGGTAGTTTAGCGATTTCGCTAAACCAAGCCAGCAATTTTGCGTACTTTCCTCCCATGGTTCCCCAAACTTTTGACATGAGAAAAATATGACAAATATTATGTTAAGGAAAAGCGAGCGTCTTTGGAGCATATGAAACTTCTGACATGAGAAAAATATGACAAATATTATGCTAAGGAAAAGCGAGCGTGTTTGGAGCATATGAATTCCGATATTGAGTGTCAGAAGCAGAGATAGTGAGTGATCCACTGTGGCTCTCATCCCATCACTGCCACTTGGCAGCATAGGCAACGGCTGGGGCTTAAGGCGTTGCTCAGGAACAGCCAGCTCACTGGCGACGAGACGCCTGCCTCCTCTGCATAGAACACATCTCAAACCACCTTCTTACCTGCAGACTACTGTACTACTATAGGTTGCGGGCGGAAATGTGAATGTGGTCCTTTTCAGCGTACCAGGTAAGTCAGTCGGTATCAAGAACTTGGCATATCCAGATCCTCGTTGCAGAGCTTTCATCAGTTGGTGTGGACTCATATCTATATAAAACTCAGAGTTCCCAAAGAATGTTGCCTACTAGCGTGCCAAAAAGACTACAATTTACAATTAATTTCTGTTAAAGACAGAATGACCCAATTTTCACATGAAAATTACGATGAACAATGAAACCCATTTGGACCTCAGTGGCTTTGTCAATAAACAGAAGTGTCGCATTCGAGCCGCAAAACAGGTAGAAATTATCCACGAAAGACGTCTTACAGTACGGACTGGGATAATAGTAGAAGGGGTGGCTCTCACTGTTGAAAACGATTAACTGTGTTTTCTGCAAGACGGCTCAACCTACGATACCGCTCGTCCGACCATGGCGCTTCCTCAGGATGTGTTTCCTGATCGAGTCGTGTAATAGAAACATTAGCTGAGGTTATGTAACATGTTGCGCTAAAGATTTGTTATTGTTAAAACTGAAATTTCCCCTCTGAATGTAAAGAATGACTGTGCTGGTGAACTTCTACGTTATTTGATACTGAAACAGCTGAGTAAAACTGAACGTACTCAGACAGGTCTCTCTGTACTTATTCTGATCATCACTAAACTGATACACAATATTTTTAGCGCAACGCGATCTGACTTTCAATAATCCCTACAAAAGAATGGCCCTGACTAACAATAACCTATACCTTTCATTAATCACTTAACTCACAAAAATGTTTGTTACTCGGATTCTGCAATACAGCGAGCGCCAATACTGCCAGCTAAAAAAAAGATTCTAACTACTGAAGGCACTAACTACTGAGAGGCATAGTCAGCAAACGAAAGATTTTGATAGAGAACAAACAATGTATTTACCTTAATTGTGTTCAAAAGTCATAATATATACATCAGTTCATGACATCCAGTCTTACAAATTTGGTTTTTATGACCGACACACGTCCAGATCGTCCGCTCATAGTAACCTCTCAAAACTCTGGCATCCCCCCACCCCCCACCACCACATCCACCACTGCTGGCGGCTCACCTCCAACTGCCCAACGCTACGCGCTGTTCACATCCAACTGCCCAACACTACACAAGCGAATATTCCAACAATGAGTCCAACCAGCCACAGACTGCTCACAGCGCAGTCAGCGAGTTTCATACTGAGCGCTACGTGGCGACACTAACGTAGAAACCTAAACAGACTACTTACAAAACATGAATGGTTGACATGTGAGCGATGTTTTCACAAATGAACTCCTGACTATGTCTGTCAATAGCTATGAACATGTCAGTTGTAACGCAGTTATTTGAACGGCATGATGTTTTTTATAAACGGTAATCAATAGGCTTCTGAAAAGAGAAGTACAGCAGTGTTAATATTAAAATTACAAAAGCTTGTTTTGTTCCTAATTCACTTTTACTGAGCCGCGGCCGCAAACGAGAAGACGTTTTTACTGTGAGAGATTTCGTGTCTGCCACCGTCTTAAACACGAGGAGGTTTTCCTTTGACTACTTATAAGCGAGGCTTAGCATAATCTGAGATGCTCCAAAACGCAAAATAAGCGTTTCTCTGTAGATGCACAATTTTGTACTGTTTTTTGTTATACTTAGATTTTAGTAACTGAAGCAGTTGATTCATCTAAAGTAGAATAAACCAAATTAGTCAGCTGTTGTTAACTTATTCTTACACAATCATGACAAACGTTTTGGAACGATGGATACTGCCAGTGGTTTGTTCTGTCTTTCATTTTAATCTACATGTATACAACTCTTTCTAATCTATTTGTTTGAAATGAACTGGTGTCATTTTTTTCGTCATTTCTGAAACAATAACAGATAAATAAAAACTGTTCTCATTTATTTATTTGAGCCTGCACCTAGAAGTAAGATAAATTATCTACGGCATGTTCATTGTTATCAACAATTCACCATAGTTTTATATCTTGTTTAAAATAAGATGGAAATCAAATTATACATCTATATACCTACCAACAACGAATAATGTAGGTACTATCTTTTCTGGCGTTCAGCCAATCATGAGTCAGTACGAGATAGCTTCATAAATCAAATCAGTGAACATTTTCGCACATTTGTGACCTGTCTTCCCTTCAGTTGCTTCTTACGAAAAGTATACATTGTTAGAATTTACCGATTAAGAGGACCGACTTCTTTTGATATCAGTGTTTTAAACGTCGTTTCACACTTGGTTTCAATTTACATCTTTATTCGTGGGAGTTAAAGATATTCCCGTTAAGACGGTACAAATATGAGCTACATTTTCGTCCCAAATTCGGGGAATACTTCTGGAAGAATATTTTTAGAGCTATGACATGACGAAAGTGTGTTTCATATTCTGGTAACATGTAAATTCTATAGGCAGTTTCATAGCCTCCTGGTTTACTTCTCGAAAGTTCATTTATGTAGGTTGGTGCATTTGGTATTTAGTCTGAATGAAGAATCACAAGAGTTCTGATGAAAAAAATGAAATTCGTGTTTCTATCTGAGGAGAGTAGAAGACTTTAGCCATGTTCATGGAAATAGAAACGATCATTTCGCAAAAAAAGGACAAGGAACCAGATTTCTTATCTAATGTGAAATGTTGGTTTAATTACTTCGTTGCCGAACCAATATTTTACAGTCGCAGGTGGAAGTAAGAATTCTCAACAAATTCTTAAAAAATTTTATTGGTTGTTATCATTACTAGTTTTTGTCAGATGACCTTTACATTAGCAGTGGTTCGATGTAAAAACTGATGCCTCATAAAGAAACTTTTTCTGATGTTGTTTTCATGCAAGTATTAAATAAGTTGTGTTCCTTGGACACCACGACACGTATGAACGATACCTTTATCAGTAAGAGAAATACGAAAAGGAGGGAGCAGAGAGTGGGGGTAGCTTTATATCTTCGTGTCGATCACTCGAGGCTTGTCATAAACTTCTTCATCTATGTTTTATCGACCGCAAATGAGCATCGGTACGTGTCTCTAATGATATATCTGTTGGTTGGTCGTCCTCCTATAAAACTGGCGACAATAAAACTGGCGACGATAAAACTGGCGAGGAGCAGATGTGTCTGCAGAGCCTGTCGTAGCGGTACGCTCAGTACTCAAAATACCTCATTCGTAGCAGTTACAACGAACGATGCCTTCAACTCTCTAGACTTAGAGAAGCTGTAAGCATACGCACTTATTTTCTGCTATCACTAATCTCATATAGTGTCTTTATTCTGTCAGGTTTCTATGAGACTGGAACCATCACTGGATTGCTTACGGTAAGGCCGGTATTACACTATCAAATTTCTTTGTCAAAGATTTGATCAAAGATGTGATCCAATATTCCGTCCAATATACTTGACAAAGATCTTTGACGTAGCGTTAGAGGGGGTATTACACTGTCATCAAATTTTTCGTCAAAGTTGAAGATGGCTGACAACAACTTGTTATTAACCACAGCAGTTCTACGTACTCCAATTGCATTGTGTGCACATGCGGAAAAGAAGTGGGGGAAAAAATGGAACCATACATACGAGGTTGACAGCCTTAAAAGTCCTGGGATTACAACTTGATAATAAATTCAGTTGGGAGGAGCACACCACAGAACTGCAGAAACGCCTTAACAAATCTGTATTTGCAATTCAAGTGTTAGCAGACATAGGCAACATAAAAATGAAAAAGCTTGCATACTTTCATTCCATAATGTCATATGGGATAATATTTTGGGGTAAATCTTGAAGTCAAACAAGTTTTCACGGTCCAAAAGCGTGTAATACGTATTATTTGTGGAGTAAATTCACGGACCTCCTGCAGAAACCTCTTCAAAGAACTGGGTACTTCAGATTCTTGCATTGGTACTGGGGGAAAATAAGAAAGAAAATGAAACTGTTGGCGGGCCAGAAGTACAGTGAGACTGTCGTTTGGACGTACGAGATTTGCAGGTTAGCTTTTTTTGTTTTGTATTTCATGCCTAGATACTTCCGTAGAGATATTGTTGCATGTGGATCATTATATGTAATGATTATTACAATACATGCAACGATATGTTTGTACAGTTATCGAGGCATGAGAAACAAACAAAAAAAAACTATAACTCTCGTAGGCCCAAATGACAAGAGTCTCACTATACTTCCGGCTCGCAGGTTAACTACTGCCTCTCAGTATATTTACTTCTTAATAAAATTTGTCGTAATTAATATATCTCTTTTTCTAACAAACAACTCAGTTCATACATACAATACCAGGAACAAAAATGATCTGCACAAGGACTTAAAAACACTTACTTTAGTTCAAAAAGGGGTCCACTACTCAGGAACACTCATCTTCAATAATTTGCCAGGAAACAAAAAATTTAGTTAGAAATAAAGATCAGTTTAAAAGGAGCCTGAAAGACTTACTACTGGCCAACTCCTTCTACTCCCTTGGCGAAATTTTTAATAGAAACAAATGATGTATTGTATTTATTCATACTATTAGTATTTTTATTTCAGCTTAAAAAAAATCGACATGTTCCACATCCACGAGGATCTCCTCAGCACGGATCTATGGAACGAAAAACTAATCTAATCTGGGTGAAGCCGTGGGTTTTACGACGACATGATAAAAGCATTCAACAAAACTTGTTATGTGAGCTTACAGTGGAAGACGTCAAGTCGTACATCAATTACTTAAGAATGGATGTGCATACATTTCTGTATGTGCTCAATGAAGTGTATCCTCACATCACAAAGCACAATTTTCACTTAAGAACTGCTACATCTTCAGAAGACAGGCTCACTATAACACTCCGATTCCTTGCTACAGGAGAGGGTTATGTTAGGTTAGGTTAGGTTAGGTTAGGTTAGGTCAGGTCAGGTTAGGTCTCCAATCTTCTTAATCTATTTTTGTATTCAGGGTGCCTCACGTTGTAAAGCGCCTCATAAGCTTCAGACATCTCTATTAATTCTGTAGTTGTCGGCACACACCAATTGTATTTACCGGCAATGGTTATAAAAACACTACAGACGACAGAACGCTGCAGCGATACTAGCGCTCCGCGTGGTAACATATCGCATTGCAGTGAACAGAAGACAAGCGATTTCTTTGATCAAATATACGGCCTCGGCCTAGATTTGATCAAATATTGGACGACATTTGTCAAAGATCCCTATTACACTATCAAAAATCTTTGACAAAGATATTGGACAAAGATATTGGACAAAGAAATTTGATAGTGTAATACCGGCCTAACTCATTCTTTGTCATATCTTCCTATCCTTCCATTTTATGTTGGAACAGAAATCCTTACCTTCTTTCCATCTCAATCCACTGATTCCTACTGTATACACACATATATAAAATGAGCCTTCACATTTATCTTTTCCGGATCATTCTTTTGTTGTCCCGCCACTCCGGTGATGTGGAAACCGGCTCGGAGAGTAATAGTGAATATTTTCCGCTGTATAGGGCCTTAACGTGTCTTGTATGATGTAGCAGGTACTGTGTATTTTCATATGTTTGGTTAATGTCACAGTGCTACACTTACAGCTGTAGTTTTCAAGTGCGGAAGTGAGGGGAATATTATATGCTTTCTTCTGAAGGGAGGGATGCAATCGGAAGAAGAAACATCTGGTTGATTAAAATCGGCACAGCTAACCGATAGTCTACAAGGGCAGCTCGATTTTGTGCAGTACATACACTTCTCGTGCATTAATCTAAATTATCAAATTTAAAAAAAAGGTTCAAATGGCTCTAAGCACTATGGGACTTAACATCTGAGGTCATCAGTCCCATGGACTTAGAACTACTTAAGCCTAACTAACCTAAGGACATCACACACATCCATGCCCGAGTCAGGATTCGAACCAGCGACCGTAGTAACAACGCGGTTCTGGACTGAAGTGCCTAGGACCGTTCGGCCACTATCGAATTTAAAATTCACTGATGAGTATATCATGTTGCAAAGACTTGCAGTGCTGTAACATGAACAATTCCGTGAAGAAAACTGCTGCATAACGTCGTGAGGTTAAATTCTTGACGTATCGATGTTTTTTTTTCGGACAGTTGTTTGAAACATAAAAAAGGATATAAACTTGACCAATATAACAACTTCCTGTTTCGATTTGTAGTTAACATAATATTCTTGAAGCATGCTTTTCTCATTCATTTAGCGTTTAATGTGTCATTATAGGAAACAAAAAAATGTAAAAAGACAGGGAAAGTTTAAGAGAGATACAAATGTAATGAGAATAGTAAAGGCGAATTTTTCGGTATTTTATAGCTTTTTCTATACTACAGTAAACGACCCTCTATACCAATTATGGCATCACCTTTATTAATGACATCATCATTATCACATGACAAAACACCCCAGTCCTTCCCTCCCCTCACTCTCCCCCTCCCCCCCCTCACTCTCCTGGTATAAGCTACTGGGGCTGTCATCTTCTGATGATTCCAGTACAAAATAGCTTTAAGATCCAGTGGCTGACACATCCAATAACTGACACCCCTAGTAGCTGACACTTTCATTAGCTCATACCCAACGCACATACACAATTTTGGTTTCTGGTGGGAAGAAGTCTTGACTTGCTGGCATCGGTAAGTCTCTTGCTGAGTAACTGTTTTTGTTTGTTGGAACAAGTTACAACTTGCCAGAAGGAGTTTCAGCTCACGTGGTCGACATCATGGTTAGAGTTGGTGTTGTCTGTGCATGCGCATTGACACAATCTCCAACCACATAAATTTCATCAAGGTGAGATAAATGTATGTGTGGAGTAATGACAATCACCATATCAAGTGACCATCTTTGTTCTATCCAATAGTATATAGCGGTAATGGTGAATTAGGGCAATGATGGTCAGTTAATTTATCAAAAATAGCGAAAACTGGCAAGAAATGGCTAAAACAGGTGCAGTACAACAGTAAAACATTGCCCTCCATGTTACAGCAGTTTAAAAACCAGTATCTGACACCATAACATGTACAAGGTAACTCTGTGACAATGGCGTGAGCTACTGAGGGGGATGGAGCATTTTCTGTTGTAATCATTTTTCAGTGTAACCATTTTCAGTGTAACCATTTTTCAGAGTCACTGTTTAACGGTGTTATTATTTCCCAGTGTAACCATTTTCCAGTTCAACTGCTTTCCAGTGTAACTGTTTGTGGAATAATAACGGTCACCATGTCATCTGATCATAATGTTCCCACTCAGTAGTTTCTGGGGGGCAGTAGTGACAATTTTTTACGCTTTTGCTAACATGGAGAGTAAATTATTACAGTTTCACTGTAACATGGAGGGAGCATGCTACAGTTTTGCTGTAACATGAGACAACTGGTTACAGTTTTTCTATAATACAGAGGGCAGCTTTTTACAGTTTCACTTCAAGTGGGATGAACTGTTAAAGTTCTGCTGTAATATGGATGGCAACTTGTATCAGTTTTGCTGTAACACGAGGAGTAACTTGTTAAAGTTTTGCAGCTCCAGTAGCAGACTCTACCACCCAGTAGATAACATCCCCTGTAGCTAACATGTGTTGCCACCCGCTGGTCTAGCGATACACTTTTAATAATCAATAGGTCAAAATTGCAGCAGCTAAAACTCCCAGCATCTGACACCCCCAGTAGATTATGTTGGGTTGGCAGAAGAGCCGTGTTACTAGAGGAGGCCGAAATGCACGCAGGCTGGCGTGAGGAGGGAAGAACTATACTGACATGACGTCTGGAACATGACAAGGAATGAGAATTCAGAAAGCGGACGTAATTAGTTTCATACGTAACTTTAATCCATTAATGATGAACGTCGCTCTTGACGGTACATGATTCACAATATTATGTGTTCAGAATAGTGTCTGATAATGGCGCCTTGCTAGGTCGTAGCAAATGACGTATCTGAAACCTATGCTAACTATCGTCTCGGCAAATGAGAGCGTAATTTGTCAGTGAACCATCGCTAGCAAAGTCGGCTGTACAACTGGGGCGAGTGCTAGGAAGTCTCTCTAGACCTGCCGTGTGGCGGCGCTCGGTCTGCAGTCACTGATAGTGGCGACACGCGGGTCCGACGTATACTAACGGACCGCGGCCGATTTAAAGGCTACCACCTAGCAAGTGTGGTGTCTGGCGGTGGCACCACAGATTATATTTCCAGTAGTGGCATACATGTTAGCTTACACCAAACCCTGCACATATACACTGTCTGCTGCTGGTGTTGCACTATACAGGGTGTTATAAAAAGGTACGGCCAAACTTTCAGGAAACATTCCTCACACACAAAGAAAGAAAATGTGTTATGTGGACATGTGTCCGGAAACGCTTACTTTCCATGTTAGAGCTCATTTTATTACTTCAAATCACATTAGTCATGGAATGGAAACACACAGCAACAGAACGTACCAGCGTGACTTCAAACACTTTGTTACAGGAAATGATCATAATGTCCTCCGTTAGCGAGGATACATGCATCCACACTACGTCGCATGGAATCCCTAATGCGCTGATGCAGCCCTGGCGAATGGCGTACTGTATCGCAGCCATCCACAATACGAGCACGGAGAGTCTCTACATTTGGTACCGGGGTTGCGTACACAAGAGCTTTCAAATGCCTCTATAAATGAAAGTCAAGAGGGTTGAGGTCAGGAGAGCGTGGAGGCCATGGAATTGGTCCGCCTCTACCAATCCATCGGTCACCGAATCTGTTGTTGAGAAGCGTACGAACACTTTGACTGAAATGTGCAGGAGCTCCATCGTACATGAACTACAAGTTGTGTCGTACTTGTAAAGGCACATGTTCTAGCAGCCCAGGTAGAGTATCCCGTATGAAATCATGATAACGTGCTCCATTGAGCGTAGGTGGATGAAACTAAAATGAGCTCTAACATGGAAATTAAGCGTTTCCGGACACATGTCCACATAACATCTTTTCTTTATTTGAGTGTGAGGAATGTTTCCTGAAAGTCTGGCCGTACCTTTTTGTAACACTCTGTAGATTTAAGACCAAGTAGCTGACGGCCACTGTCAGGTTATGTTACATACAAATGGTTCAAATGGCTCTGAGCACTATGGGACTTAACATCTGAGGTCATCAGTCCCCTAGAGCTTAGAACTACTTAAACCTAACTAACCTAAGGACATCACACACATCCATTCCCGAGGCAGGATTCGAACCTGCGACCGTAGCGGTCGCGCCGTTTCAGACTGAAGCGCCTAGAACCGGTCGGCCACATCGGTCGGCTTATGTTAGTATACCGTCAGGCTCTGTCATACACAGTGTCAAGATATGGCATAAAAACTACCAGCCCCTTGTCTTCATTTCTGAATGCCAATTTGTTTGTTTTGACTATCACTATATTGCCTGCATAATATCAGTAGAAGATAACAAATGGTATAAAATCACTATAATGTTGTAGTGACGTTGAGAGTAAATAAACTGTCATATCTTACATATACAAATTATATCATTGCTGTTCAGTGTGCTGTTTCATCAAAGTGGCATGTAGTTTCCACTGTGTGACAGCAGAAGGTGACAGATCTTTGAACTACAAGATCAAATTAATACTCTAGCATGAGGTCACTGTAATGTTTGGCTGACTTAGATATAGGTTTAAAGAAAAGTTATTGACTAATTTAAACTTGAGAATAACATTGTTTACTTTAACAATACTTGTTGACAAACGCATGCTAAACAGTAAGTTAAATCAGCAGTAGTGATTGTGTTTGTTTTACACCGTTATAGAACCATTTTTATGTATTTTCACGAATGTAATGCATGGTACAAACATTTAATTATTCTCATTGGCTACGCTATAATTTATTTCAGCAGCTCCACTATGTGAGCTGCATGTATTTTAATAAAACGGACAATTTAAATGTGGAAATATTTGATTTGAGGAGCCGTTGTGCTTAACCTATAAATTAAATCAGTAGTGCCAATATGCAAGCTTTGTGTTTTTTTAAAAATGTTACAAAACAATGGGTATATGATGGTAGTGCTATATTTGCTTTTTACTCGAAATCTTACATGTTTTGAGGAATAATACTGTGGTGTCACCGCCAGACACCACACTTGCTAGGTGGTAGCCTTTAAATCGGCCGCGGTCCGTTAGTATACGTCGGACCCGCGTGTCGCCACTATCAGTGATTGCAGACCGAGCGCCGCCACACGGCAGGTCTAGAGAGACTTCCTAGCACTCGCCCCAGTTGTACAGCCGACTTTGCTAGCGATGGTTCACTGACTAAATACGCTCTCATTTGCCGAGACGATAGTTAGCATAGCCTTCAGCTACGTCATTTGCTACGACCTAGCAAGGCGCCATTACCAGTTACTATTGATGCTGTAAAACATGTACCGTCAAGAGCGATGTTCACCATTTATGGATTAAGGTTAAGTATTCCACAGCTTCGTCCTTTTTTTGCTAGTCTCATTTCCTTGACCTGTTCCAGACCTCACGCCAGCCTGCGTGAGCTAAAACGCGTGCCTTTCGGCTTCCTCTCATAGTGGGTTGGCTGTCCTGCCAATCCACAAGAAATACAGTTTTATTTTGGTGCTGAAGTTTTGTTGTCTTTCAGGATCAGGGATTTCTAACTATTATTGCATATTACACTAAAGGATGAAAGTGTGTGTGTGTGGGGGGAGGGGGGGGTGTATAAGTGAGTGTTTTGCGGATTTGGAAAACTGCAAAACACCCTTTATGTAACTTTATGGCTAAATATTTTGGAACATGGTGCAGAAAATTGAGAATGTTTCAATACTTTTGAGCACAGCCAGGATGGCGGTTTCTGGGCTATGTTATGATTGGATGTTCCATTTTAATAGTCACCATAACATAAAAAAGTAGGCTATGACTGGGGAGAGGGGAGGGGAGGGTGGGGAGGAGGGAAGGAGAGTAAGGGGCATCTAGTATGATGGTGGTGATGATGATGACGATGATGATGATGATATGGATATGGAGGGTGGGGCTTGTGATTTACTAGTTGAGAGGGGGGTGGGGGAAGGGGATTACTGCATTCCTTGCATTCTATTAGTGTTCTAGAATCGACATAACCTTCCTACTAAGAAATGTTAATTATTTTTAAATTTATTTCAAGTTAAATTACTTTCGAACAGTTTAGTAAGTATTCTGTAACAGATGAAAAAGTGTATTAGTCTATTACCAAAACAAGCTGCTCACATTGTGACTCAAAATATCAATAATGTGTGCAAAATTTTGCCGTTCCATGGGGCAACATATTTCTTACTTATAAAGATAACTGTAATGAACAAAGTTCAGGGTACAAGACCTCCCTTTTTTTTAAAAAAAAAAACGGCGAAATATGCAGTACTAATCAATCTCTAGGAAGCAGCACAACAGGCACAATTTGGTTGCCGATGGTAAGTTTGCCGTATTTTTCTTGTACAGAATTTCATCACGGCTAAAATTGTATAGAGGAGATAAGTCTGCGCTTCCATTTAGGACAAAGTGCGCTGCTCGTAGCACAATGACTGCTGCAGTATATTTAGCCATCCCTGTTGAAGGAGCTAAGTAGTCTACAGACTCGTGTGTAGCTCAAGTAGTGCACCAGCTTCAAGCAGAAAATCTTGGACCCTACAAAAAAAAAAAAAAAAAAAAAAAAAAATGAAAGTAAGTACAACGTGTAGAAAAATTTCTTGCATGACAAGGATAAACCCCAGTTTCTAGCTTTCTTTGTTGCTTTCATTTATTAATAGTGATAGTCTTCACAGTTCTTCTGAACGTAGCTTGCTGGAAAGGCTAGTCTTATCACGAGAAATTAATAGACTGGTCGTCTCGAATCTTCAGCAACAACAGCAAAAATTTTAATCAATATTAGCTCACAAAAAAGCCAAAGTTGCAGGACGGACACAAGAATTCTGAAGAAGTGTAATAAAGAACATGACTCATGTACGGATCACTGTACGCAGGTTCTGAACTTTCTTCAGAAATATGCAAGGAACGCTATTTGAGGCACGTCTTACACCTAGTATTTGCGTTCGAAATTGCTTAGTCTGGCACAGGAATACCTGGAAAACAATGAGGACTTAAAAATATCGAACATAGTCTTCCGATTATACTTGCAGATCTTTTATTCCTTTCTTATGTTTCAGTTGTTTCTGTGGTGTAACGATAGACTATATGCAACTAAATAAATAAGAAAAGCATGCTACAGTCTTGAAGACTTTTATGTTAAGTATGAAACCAATGAAACAATAGCAGGATGTGTTGGTTTAGTCAGCAGATTGTTTCGACAAACTAAAAAGCTAAAGCTCCATCTACTAGTCCCGGTAGTTAGTAAGAACCGGGCGCCGAGTTATCCTGTGCCGAGAGCGTGGTTCGGATGCAGTACGGAGGGGCACGTGATCAGCACGCGGCTCTCCTGGCCGCTGTCAGCTGTCCAGACCCTGAAGCACCTCAACTGGGATCACGTGGTTGAATGCACGCCACTGCAGTCCTCCCACCAACGAAAATCTCTGGTGGTACTGGGATTCGAAACCGGGTCCTCTACAAGGCACACAGTTTCGGCCATGTGCACACAAGTAAAACGCGTTGATACGTCAAGAATTTAATCTCTCGTCTGTACACAGCAGAGCTGATAGCGTATTTGTTCAAGCTAAAACGCTTCAGTTGCTTGTTATGTGAGCGATATACTCGTGGACAAAAATTAACAAGTAAGATGATGTACATTAATCCATTTAAATTCGTCTTGTACGTTTCTCCTTTCAGCAGATATCTCATAAAATTTCCTTTTCTGCTGGCCTCGAAAAATGCAGCCGAACGCACAGCACTGTGGCATTATATCAGTGAAAACTTTCGAAAATATGTAATGCGCCCTGTGCTGTACACCAAACAGGAGAGTCCAATATGGCTGGAAGTATCACGTGACTCGACTTCACCCAATCGCCAACTGGAGACGGAGCAAGTGAAGAAGAAAGATGATGACCATACTTCTCCATACAGAGCCGTTGACTCAGAGGAGTGGTCGTTGGTCCGTTACAGGAAGTAATTACCCAAATTGCTGATGGACAGGCAGTCCCAATCTCGCCATTGATACCTACGTTACGCTGATGTACGGATACAGATTCACATCGCCTTCTGGACCTGGACTGCGATGGAACTTGAAACGCCTCCTTTGGAAAATTATGAATTACTGTGCTGGTAATCCTCTTACGTTATTTGATACAGAAACAGCTGAGTAAAAGTCAACGTACTCAGACATTTCTCTCTGTACTTATTCTGATCAACACTAAACTGACACACAATGATTTTTTAGCGCAACGCAATATGACTTTCAATCATTCCCACGAAAGAATGGCCCCGACTAACAACAACCTATACCTTTCATGAATCACTTACCTCACAAAAATCTTCGTTACTCGAACTACTGCAATACAGCGAGCGCCAATACTGCCAGCTAAATATAGGATTCTAACTACTGAATGCACTAACTACTGATAGGCATAGTTAGCAAATGAATGATTTTGACAGAGAACAAACAATGTATTTACCTTAATAGTGTTCAAAAGTCATCATATATATATCTATCAATTCATGACATCCATCTTTACAAATTCCCTTTTTCTGGCGGACACACGTCCAGATCGTCCATTTTCAAAACTCTGCCATCTCTCTCTCCACATCCACCACGCTGGCCGCTCACCTCCAACGCTACGCGCTGTTCACATCCAACTGCTCAACACTACACAAGCGAATATATTCCAACAATGAGTCCAACTAGCCACAGACTGCCCACAGCGCAGTCAGCGATTTTCGTACAGAGCACTACGTGGCGTTACCAACATAAAACCCTAAACAGCCTATTTACACTACTGGCCATTAAAATTGCTACACCGGGAAGATGACGTGCTACAGACGCGAAATATAACAGACAGGAAGAAGATGCTATGATGTGCAAATGATTAGCTTTTCAGAGCATTCACACAAGGTTGGCACCGGTGGCAACACCTACAGCGTGCTAACATGAGGAAAGTTTCCAACCGATTTCTCATACACAAATAGCAGTTGACCGGCGTTGCCTGGTGAAACGTTGTTGTGATGCCTCGTGTAAGGAGGAGAAATGCGTACCAACACGTTTCCGACTTTGATAAAGGTCGGATTGTAGCCTATCGCGATTGCGGTTTATCGTATCGCGACATTGCTACTCGCGTTGGTCGATATCCAATGACTGTTAGCAGAATATGGAATCGGTGGGTTCAGGAGGGTAATACGGAACGCCGTGCTGGGTCCCAACGGCCTCGTATCACTAGCAGTCGAGATGACAGGCATCTTATCGGCATGGCTGTAACGGATCGTGCAGCCACGTCTCGATCCCTGAGTCAACAGATGGGGACGTTTGCAGGACAACAACCATCTGCACGAACAGTTCGACGACGTTTGCAGCAGCATGGACTATCAGCTCGGAGACCATGGCTGAGGTTATCCTTGACGCTGCATCACAGACAGAAGCGCCTGCGATGGTGTGCTCAACGACGAACCTGGGTGCACGAATGACAAAACGTCATTTTTTTTCGGATGAATCCAGATTCTGTTTACAGCAGCATGATGAACGCATCCGTGTTTGGCGACATCGCGGTGAACGCACATTGGAAGCGTGTATTCGTCATCGCCATACTGGCGTATCACCCGGAGTGCTGGTGTGGGGTGCCATTGGTTACAGGTCTCGGTCACCTCTTGTTCGCACTGACAGCACTTTGAACTCTGGACGTTATATTTCATTCGATCCCTGCGAAACCCGACATTTCAGCAGGATAATGCACAACCGCATGTTGCAGGTGATGTACGGGCCTTTCTGGATACAGAAAATGTTCGACTGCTGCCCTGGTGAGCACGTTTTGCAGATCTCTCGCCAATTGAAAACGTCTGGTCAATGGTGGCCGAGCAACTGGCTTGTCACAATACGCCAGTTACTACTCTTGATGAACTGTGGTATCATGTTGAAGCTGCATGGGCAGCTGTACCTGTACACGGCATCCACGCTCTGTTTGACTCAATGCCGAGGCGTATCAAGGCTGTTATTACGGCCAGAGGTGGTTGTTCTGGGTACTGATTTCTCAGGATCTACGTACCCAGATTGCGTGAAATCTAATCACATGTCAGTTCTAGTAAATATATTTGTCCAATGAATACCTGTTCATCATTTGCATTTCTTCTTGGTGTAGCAATTTTAATGGCCAGTAGTGTACATAGCACTGCCAAAAAAATTTGTAAAATGTTTTGTGGGGAGCATGGGGGCTATATAAGTAGGCTGTTTAGGTTTTTATGTTGGTAACGCCACGTAGCGCTCTGTATGAAAATCACTGACTGTGCTCTGGACAGTCCGTGGCTGTTTGGCATTGTTGGAATATTCGCTAGTGTGCTGTTGGATGTGAACAGGACGTAGTGTTGGGCAGTTGGAAGTGAGCTGCCAGCGGTGGTGGATGTGGAGAGAGAGATGCCAGAGCTTTGAGAACGTACAATATGGATGTGTGTCCGCCAGAAAAAGGAAATTCGTAAAGATGATGACTTTTGAACACTATTAAGGTAAATACATTGGTTGTTTATCTATCAAGATCTTTCATTTGCTAACTACGCCTATCAGTAGTTAGTGCCTTCAGTAGTTAGAATCTTATATTTAGCTGGCAGTATTGGCGCTCGCTGTATTGCAGTAGTTCGAGTAACGAAGATTTTTGTGAGGTAAGTGATTCATGAAAGGTATAGGTTACTGTTAGTCAGGGCCATTGTTTTGTGGGGATTATTGATAATCAGATTCCATTGCGCTAAAAATATTGTGTGTCAGTTTAGTGATGCTCAGAATAAGTAAAGAGAGAAATGTCTGAGTACGTTCAGTTTTGCTCAGCTGTTTGAAAACAAATAACGTAAGAGGTTTACCAGCACAGTAATACATAATTTTCCAAAGGGGACGTTTCAAACTCTGGCTGTGTATATTTGTTTACGCAATTCTCTCTTTGTCGTCGATGCTCATTTGAGCTCATTTACATGCCACTGCAACGTTCGCTTCCTACAACGTTTCCGGACGTAGACCTAACATCGATTTAGATTTTCACATGCTGCTTGGCTCACTACAGTGACCTGCCGAATTTCTGGTAGGCTGCAACTTAGAAATCGACATCGGAATCAACAGCAAACCAACGCCCGCAACAATAGTTCAGAGTTTGTGAAATGGGATTGGAGACACAACCTCAAACGTTCGGAAGAATATTATCCATGCAATTCAGAATATAGCAGGGGCAGATGCCTGTGAGAACTATCGTAACATCTACTTAACAGCTTATACAACAAAGTCATTGGCAAGGATAATATACAGAACAATTGAAAACGATAATTCAGCATTACTTAGACAGCGTGTAGCTAGATGGCCTGTAGAAAAAGTAGATGTACTAAAACGTTTCCAATTATCTCTGCCGTAACTGTACTATAACTTGAATAAGTCGAATGTCTGATGTTACTCCATCCTATCGTTTAAAATTAACTACGAGGTGTGGCTAGAAAAAAACCGGACTAGTACTGGTGAAACAATAAAACGAATGCAATAAGGCTGAAAGTCGCGTGGCCTGTCACGTGACTCTCGCTCCGCCTACTGCTCGAGTTTCATCTGCCTCCTGCACTCAGTCTGCCCGTGGCGCCTGTTTTAAGTAGTTGACGTTTTGTCTGTGCGTCGGAAAATGTTGAGTGTACAGAAAGAACAGCGTGTTAACATCAAATTTTGTTTCAAACTAGGAAAATCTGCAAGTGAAACGTTTGTAATGTTACAACAAGTGTACGGCGATGATTGTTTATCGCGAACACAAGTGTTTGAGTGGTTTAAACGATTTAAAGATGGCCGCGAAGACACCAGTGATGACACTCGCACTGGCAGACCATTGTCAGCAAAAACTGATGCAAACATTGAAAAAATCGGTAAACTTGTTCGACAAGATCGCCGTTTAACAATCAGAGCAGTGTCTGAGTTAACTGGAGTTGACAAGGAAAGTGTTAGGCAGATTCTTCATGAAAGTTTCAACATGAACAAAGTGTGTTCAAAAATCGTTCCAAAGTGTCTCACAATTGAACAGAAGGAACGCCGAAGAATGATTTGTTCTGACATCCTGGAAAACATTGAAAGTGATCTCACCTTCTTACAAAATGTTATTACTTGCGATGAATCGTGGTTTTTCACTTACGATCCCGAAACCAAACACCAATCGGTGCATTGGAAAACTCCTGGTTCTCCACGAAAAAAAAAAGCACGAATGTCAAAATCGAAATTCAAGGCAATGATGATTGTTTTTTTTTAACATCAAAGGGATTGTGCACATTGATTGGGTCCCAGAGGGACAAACAGTGAATCAGCATTACTACATTAGCGTCCTGGCTACCCTACGTGAGCGAGTACGGAGAAAACGGAACGATTTGTGGAGAAAAAAGTCATGGATCCTTCACCAAGACAATGCCCCAGCTCACAGTGCGTTGTAAGTGAAGACGTTTTTGGCAAAACACAACATTCCCATCTTAGATCATCCACCCTACTCACCTGATTTCGCCCCCTGTGACTTTTTTCTTTTCCCTAAAGTCAAGTCAGCTTTGAAAGGAACTAGATTTGAGACTGATGAAGCAGTAAAAGAAAAAGCGACGGAAGTAATGTATGGACTTACCGAAAATGAGCTGCAGCACTGCTATGAACAGTGGAAAATTCGTATGGAGCGGTGTAGAGACCGAGGAGGAGAGTACATTGAAGGAGATAACATGAAATTGTAAATAATTGTAAATAAATGTTTTTTCCAGCATAAGTCCGGTTTTTTTCTAGCCGCACCTTGTATGTTTGTACTGAAGGTGTATGTCAAACAACTGCAAGGGAAAACACTATTTCTGTGTACACAATGACAGTTAGACTGTAAACTGATAACCTCAATTTGTTTTTCACCGTTTCGGAAATGCAAAATAGTTTGACTTTTTTAATGTTATCTTAATGTTCAAAACTATTCTGATATATTATTAATTCCAATAACAGCATTGACATATTGTAGGTTTGTTGTTTGAAGTTATAGTCACACGTTTACCAGTTTCTGTGTTTTGAATACGAAGTTAAAGATATATTTCTGCTCTTTTCGTACTTGATATAGATGTATTTGCTAGGTGCCATGATCTCTGGCCACCTCGGTGCTGTTGGACCAAGATAACGACAATGTGGCACCTACTCGCATTTCGGACTTTGTGAAACAAGTAAAAGATATTATTCCCCGACAGACATCTCCATAAGTCAACACGGTGACATCTTTTCACAAGAAGCTGCTAGGTAGGTGTTAGCTGTGTTATGTGGGAAAACACACGCTGTGTACACTAACGATGCAGCTACACCATAGATTTATTTTGTCGAACGACGCGCATTTTTATTTATGTTTCCACTCAAATACAGTACGCTCTCACGCAGCAAAATTAAATTGTTCGAAGTTGTTCGTTGCTAACAAAAGTCCATATAATATTCGCCGATTCCGATAAACACAGTTCGTAAGTTCACTACCACTCCTCTGCACTATACAGTGCAAGTAAGCCTTCCATCCCGCTGAACATGATAGGACACAGTAGGTTTCATCTTCCACCAGAACTCATAAAATTGTACCACAACACCATTCTCGTTTCCATCATGGGTTACGGATCCGGAGTGTGGGCACACAGGCTCACGAGGGTCGTGCCCGCTATGTCTGTGAGGAGGGTGCAACGCAACATGCTTCTGCGCTCCATCGGAGCGTACAGAACATCTCCAGGAGGGGCACTACTAACACTCATGGGGGTGTGTCCCCTGGACATCAAAATCCGGGAACAGGCAGCCTGGTACTGGGTGAAAAGGGGAGATGTAGAAAAGACCGAGAGCATCTTGGGAGGGCGGGTGGGGGACAAGTTTGCAATTAAGAGGAGAGGAGAAGAGCTATGGCAAGAACTCTGGGACGCAGAAACAACAGGCCGAAGGACTTACCAGCTGCTCCCAAACATCAAAGAACGCCTCCAACTCTCGCATTTTCAACCAAGCAAGGGACTGGTGCACTTCCTCACAGGGCATGGACCGTATCCGGCATATCTTTGCCGATTCGGGAAAAGGGCTACCCCCTCGTGTGATTGTGGAGCTGAATGGGGCACTCCGGATCACGTGATCTATGATTGCCCTGTCTTTGATGACGTAGCCGGAGACTTAAGAAACCAGCTGCCTCACAACAACACGTACCAGTTAATTAGAGACCCTACTACATTCACCATATTAAACCGCCTTGCCAGCGAGGTGTCAGCAAAAGTCCTGCAAGAATACCTCAGGGAAAATATATGAGCCATCAGACATGACATAATTGAAGGCGACCCATCCCATTCCGCCAGGGCGTGGACTGGCCAATCGCCGTGACGGTAGGAATCCGCCACGCCCTGGAACAAGGGGGAGGGAGCGCCAATACCCGAAATTGACAACTGCGCACCGACTGTGACATAGAACTAATTTAACCACTTAGTAGATAGAAGACCCCTAACAGAACCTGCAGCGACTTTCTTTAAGGCCAGCCCAGTGCCAGGGGCATGCTCACTGGGGTTAGCTCAGTGGGCACGGCCACATAGTAGCTTTAAATTTAACAACTGGCACGCCTGTAACGCTGCAGGAAGTAGCCCTTAGATTAGTTAGCTAAGAGTAGAACTAGATCTTACCCAATAAGAAACTAACTCCTCATTTCCTGTAGCAAGTAAGTTCACTAACACTAGTAATAGAGGTTAACAATGCTGCTAATATCAATTAAATGTAATGTAGATCTAAGACCCACTAATGTATTAGGTGGTGGGTTACAATGTATGAAATAATTTTGAATAAAGAAATTTAAAAAAAAAAAAAAAAAAACAGAAACTCAACCCTCGGTACAACACAGTTCGTTCACTTACGCTAGACAGATTGAACTCACCGTTAGTTGCTCAGTTCTTCAAAACCGCTCCGCATTTCCCGTCTGCTATTAAATGCTTATTGAATCTCCTCTCCTCTTTTCTGAGCTTGAAAACATCCATCAAAAAATTAATTTCGCTTCTTCGTCCGCAGTAGATCAGCCTGTTCTTTCCTTAAGCCGTCTTCACTACCTCGGAATACTTCATATACTCAGTGTTCAATTAGAAGGCGGCCAACACTTTTGGGAAGATGCAACTGCTCCGTGTCTCTCAAAACTGTTCATTGCACCTGATCATCCTCCGCAAAGATTTTAGTGTAACTTCTTCTCGTAATAGTACCTATTTCTCGTTCTGCTCTACACATCAGAGTACCAAACTTATCTAAAAAATTCTCCTTCTCACAATTACAGCAGTCGTTATTTTTACAAACACGTCTCCATCCAAAAACACGTTTGTCGTCTCTCCACTTAAAACTGTTTACTTCTTCGTTTAATTACATAGATATAAACGTTAGCTTGAAGGGCATAGTATATTGACATAAACACACAAAAGCTACATTAATATTAAATTACAATAACAGCACTGATTTGCAGATAAAACTACATACATTCAAAAATGTGTTCCATCTTTTTCAATTGTGTAAAGAAAATTGCTCAAAACATAAATGAACTCAACATTAAGACGATAAATAAAGGAAAGAATGCTGGCAGAATCCATCTACGTTAAGTACACTCTCCTTCATACCACAGTAACGAAGAGACTGGCGGTGCTCTTCATAGAGGCAATACATAGAAAAAGCATGAAAATATCCTTTGTCGATCGTTCGTGAACGTGAAATACTACAAGAAGATATTTCAAAGTCTCAGAAAATTAGGTGTGCGCTGTAGGCAAAGATGGCTAATATATACACTCCTGGAAATGGAAAAAAGAACACATTGACACCGGTGTGTCAGACCCACCATACTTGCTCCGGACACTGCGAGAGGGCTGTACAAGCAATGATCACACGCACGGCACAGCGGACACACCAGGAACCGCGGTGTTGGCCGTCGAATGGCGCTAGCTGCGCAGCATTTGTGCACCGCCGCCGTCAGTGTCAGCCAGTTTGCCGTGGCATACGGAACTCCATCGCAGTCTTTAACACTGGTAGCATGCCGTGACAGCGTGGACGTGAACCGTATGTGCAGTTGACGGACTTTGAGCGAGGGCGTATAGTGGGCATGCGGGAGGCCGGGTGGACGTACCGCCGAATTGCTCAACACGTGGGGCGTGAGGTCTCCACAGTACATCGATGTTGTCGCCAGTGGTCGGCGGAAGGTGCACGTGCCCGTCGACCTGGGACCGGACCGCAGCGACGCACGGATGCACGCCAAGACCGTAGGATCCTACGCAGTGCCGTAGGGGACCGCACCGCCACTTCCCAGCAAATTAGGGACACTGTTGCTCCTGGGGTATCGGCAAGGACCATTCGCAACCGTCTCCATGAAGCTGGGCTACGGTCCCGCACACCGTTAGGCCGTCTTCCGCTCACGCCCCAACATCGTGCAGCCCGCCTCCAGTGGTGTTGCGACAGGCGTGAATGGAGGGACGAATGGAGACGTGTCGTCTTCAGCGATGAGAGTCGCTTCTGCCTTGGTGCCAATGATGGTCGTATGCGTGTTTGGCGCCGTGCTGGTGAGCGCCACAATCAGGACTGCATACGACCGAAGCACACAGGGCCTACACCCGGCATCATGGTGTGGGGAGCGATCTCCTACACTGGCCGTACACCACTGGTGATCGTCGAGGGGACACTGAATAGTGCACGGTACATCGAAACCGTCATCGAACCCATCGTTCTACCATTCCTAGACCGGCAAGGGAACTTGCTGTTCCAACAGGACAATGCACGTCCGCATGTATCCCGTGCCACCCAACGTGCTCTAGAAGGTGTAAGTCAACTACCCTGGCCAGCAAGATCTCCGGATCTGTCCTCCATTGAGCATATTTGGGACTGGATGAAGCGTCGTCTCACGCGGTCTGCACGTCCAGCACGAACGCTGGTCCAACTGAGGCGCCAGGTGGAAATGGCATGGCAAGCCGTTCCACAGGACTACATCCAGCATCTCTACGATCGTCTCCATGGGAGAATAGCAGCCTGCATTGCTGCGAAAGGTGGATATACACTGTACTAGTGCCGACATTGTGCATGCTCTGTTGCCTGTGTCTATGTGCCTGTGCTTCTGTCAGTGTGATCATGTGATGTATCTGACCCCAGGAATGTGTCAATAAAGTTTCCCCTTCCTGGGACAATGAATTCACGGTGTTCTTATTTCAATTTCCAGGAGTGTAGTTATATAAGAATCATGAGGGAACTATAAGGACGGAAAGCCGAGGGAGAACTGCTAGGATTTAAAATGTCTTGAGGGCGGGACACAGTCTTTCTCCCCTACTGTTCAACCTGTGTGAAGCAATGATGAAAATAAAAGAAAGGCTCAAGTATGGGAATAAAATTCTGAATGATAGGTTATCAATGATAACAATAGCTAATAGAATTGCTGTCCCCAGTAAAAGTGAAGAATTACTGAAAATGTTGAATGAGATGAAGTCTAATGAGCACAGCACATAGACTGAGAGTAAACAAAATAAAAAAGATCGAAATGCGGGGAAGTAGAAGAAGCAAGAATAAGTACAAAATTATCAGAATTGGAGGTCATTCTGTAAACGACCTGAAGGAATTCTACTACCCTGAGGGACAAAAGAAAGGACGAACGAACCGCAAAGACTGCAAGGAACACTGCAGCACAGGCATGGAGATCATGCTTCATTAAAAGATATCTTCTAACATCAAACGTCGGCTCTAATTTGGCGAGAGTAAGTTTTGAAGAATTTACTTCTGGAGCAGTAGGAAACCTCACGTAGCCGTATGGGGGAGGATCATGGGCCGTGAGAAGAGTGGAAAGGAACAGAATGGAAGCATTTCAGATGTGGTGTTACAACTCCCCTATACCTCTCTACTCTACTGATAACACACTACAGAAATATAAATACAACACTATTCAAGTACGGTACTATTGCTGGATGCTGAAAATTACTCGGAGTGACAAGATAAGAACTGAAGAGGTTGCCCAGAAAACCGCCGAGTAGGGAAATATCTTACGTAAAAACTACAACGAAAATGCTTTGTGTGAATCTACTTTGTGTCTTTCTGATGAGGGAAAATGGCAGAAATGCTCACGAAATTAATAAAATATTTTTGATTAAGAGAAACATGCAGTTAAGTTACGTAGGTGAAATGCTGATATTCATGACGTTTCAGAGTAACCATTACACAAATCAGTATCCAACACTGGTACAGCAAGCAACATTTTCACTACATCTCACTCGCCGGCTGCGCTTATTCCTTGGAATCCAACAAAAGAACTATTTAGGTATATCTGCTATCCATCTGCATGGCTGCATGTCCCACTCGCCCACATTTTATTTTCATTACAGTCATGATTCTATCTCCCACATCCATTACTACCAATTCATTCTTGGTTTGCCCAGTTTAGGGATCTGAAAACAATCTCTAGTATAGCTGAGATTAGTTTTGGGGAAATACACTTGCCAGACGAAATAAGCATTTCCTTACACGCAAAAAGAGGATTATACCCTAACTACGAAAAACACCCCATATCGTGACACCATCTCTTCTATACTCCACTGTTGGCACTACACATGTCGGCTGGTAAGTTTGTCCAAGCATTCACCAAACCCAAACCCTACCATCGAGTTAGCACAGGATACAGTGTGATTCATTACTCAAAATCACTCGTTTCCAGTCATCGACTGTCCAGTGATGTCGCCCTCTACACCACCTTAGCATTGCCTACGCAGTGTGGGCCTACGAATGGAAATTCTACCGTTGTGGCCGATGCCCTTTAACTCCCTACGCACAGTGACTGAGCTAGCTCGACTGCTGGTAGCATTTGAGAATTCACGAGTCATAGCTCCATCTGATTTCACGTGATTCTTCAAAATCACCTTCCACAATGCCCGACGGCCCCTGTTCGTCAGAACTTGTGGTCTGCCTGGTTTGTTTCACTTGTGGTTGTTGCTTTGCGTCTCCACACTCACTTCATCAACAGTGGACCTGGGCAGCTTTAGAAGGATGGAAACATCCGTGATGGATTTGTTATTCTAATGATATCCAGTCACTAGTCTACATTTCAAAAGACTGAGAGTTTTTGACTGACACTACTGCTCCTACTGCTACTCTACTGATCATACAATACTCCATGCCTCCTTTATATTGGCGGGCCCGCCTTTGTCAATATCCAGTAGTCAGTTACGCATTACATAGGGGTATTCTGGCGCCTCTTCGAACAGAGTTGATGAGCAGGCGACTTAGTCATTTAGCCGTTTGATTTGAACGCAGACGCCAGTTGTCAGTAGAAAACCAATGACTGACTGACTCTGCCGCCACTTCAGCTTCCATCTGTAGATCAAAATTGTGAGGCCTAGCCACTATTGCGAGAGGAACGAGAGGGAACGTCAAAGCATGTTATCGAGATTCAGTAACTCCATGCTTCATTTTGAAGACTGACCTGCAGCCATACGTGCAGTATGCTTTCAACTCCGGCTACAGATGCAAATGCATATCCTTCTGTGCCACTTTCTGTCTTTAACCCTTCGCCAATCACATACGACTTCCGAGAATATAGTTATTTATCAAGATATGCACTCATTGAATCGCATTTCAGATCCCATGTCCAGACTTACCAAGGCTTTAGCTTTCATTCTCAACATTTCCCAGTTGACGTATTTTAACGTAATAAGTCGAGTTAATCGTCACTTTTGTTTAATTTCGTAATTAACGAGTTCAAAAATGGTTCAAATGGCTCTGAGCACTATGGGACTCAACTGCTGAGGTCATTAGTCCCCTAGAACTTAGAACTAGTTAAACCTAACTAACCTAAGGACATCACAAACATCCATGCCCGAGGCAGGATTCGAACCTGCGACCGTAGCGGTCTTGCGGTTCCAGACTGCAGCGCCTTTAACCGCACGGCCACTTCGGCCGGCTCAATTAACGAGTTCCTCGGTCATTGTTTTGGAGTGCAATCATGTAACTACGTCAGGTAGATATGCATATAATTAACATTGCAAGCATCCTCCAACTGCGAATGCTTACAAAAAATGGCAACTTGCTTTATAATTACGCAGCATGCTTCCGCAGTGCAGCGTCCAAGATTACAGGTGCTTGCCGAAGCGTAACAGAGGTGCAGTGGAGCTTATTTCACATCAAATGGCCACGCATGGCTGGAGGAAGAAAACGGTTCTTTCCATTTAAGCCGCATATTACTGTACGGGTTAAGAAAGACGCAGCAGTCATCCTTCGGACTGAACTCAAGCCACTATTGAAAAAGAATAACTTCTTAATTATCTGAGAAAGAGAAGTACAACTGCATATCCATGAACGCAAAACGACCTCAACTGAGGTCATAACTAAAGATTCAGAAGGTAGGCGGCCGCCACAAACCTACTGTAAACACTAGAAATAGTCCAGCCCGAAGACTTGACACATAAAAAAATGATATTCTGAGAAACAATTACACATTTTGCGGAAACTACTCCGTAGAAAACAGCTACACTATTGCTCGTGAGCTACAAAGAATTACTGTTCCTGATAACTGCCAAATGCTATCATTGGATGATACCAATCTATATACAAACGTCGTCTAGATGAAGTAATTAAATTATTACACACTATTTTATAAAAAAAAGCTTTCAATTGCTGAAACTATTCAGCTCATGGACTTGTGAGAAACAGTTGTTTGTTGCTGTGGTCTTCAGTCCTGAGACTGGTTTGATGCAGCTCTCCATGCTACTCTATCCTGTGCAAGCTTCTTCATTTCCCCGTACTTACTGCAACCTACGTCCTTCTGAATCCGCTTAGTGTATTCATCTCTTGGTCTCCCTCTATGATTTTTACCCTCCACACTGCCCTCCAATGCTAAATTTGTGATCCCTTGATGCCTCAGAACATGTCCTACGAACCGGTCCCTTCTTCTTGTCAAGTTGTGCCACAAACTCCTCCTCTTCCCAATTCTATTCAATACAACCTTATTAGTTATGCGATCTACCCATCTAATCGTCAGCATTCTTCTGTAGCACCACATTTCGAAAGCTTCTATTCTCTTGTTGTCCAAACTATTTATCGTCCATGTTTCACTTCCATACATGGCTACACTCCATACAAATACTTTCAGAAACGACTTCCTGACACTTAAATCTATACTCGATGTTAACAAATTTCTCTTCTTCAGAAACGCTTTTCTTGCCATTGCCAGTCTACATTTTATATCCTCTCTACTTCGACCATCATCAGTTATTTTGCTTCCCAAATAGCAAAACTCCTTTACTACTTTAAGTGTCTCATTTCCTAATCTAATTCCCTCAGCATCACCCGACTTAATTCGACTACATTCCATTATCCTCGTTTTGCTTTTGTTGATGTTCATCTTATATCCTCCTTTCAAGACACTGTCCATTCCATTCAACTGCTCTTCCAAGTCCTTTGCTGTCTCTGACAGAATTACAATGTCATGTATGTATGAGAAACAATACTACATAACAATTACCTCACTTTCAGTGATAAAGTTTACAAACTGCGAAATGGTCTACGAATGGGCTTCAGCATATCTGGGAGAATAGTTGATATTTTCCTAAACCACTCTGAGGAAAAATTGTTTACTAGTGGTATTCTATGTTTACAAGACGATTGGTTTTACAAAAGATATGTAGATGGTACATCATTTAATAAAGGGGGAGGGGGGGGGGGGGAAACAAGAAAGAAGCAAAAATATACATTAATTAAAGCATTCAAAATCATACACAAGTACTCCTACTTCACATGTTAATATGAATGTCAGAAGTTGGTCAACTTTCTTAAGCTCACTGTATCTTGGAAAATCAGTGAACATACTCTTAGCGTCTACAGAAAACCTAATGCTACGGATATAAATATCAGAGCATATTCATCAACAGAATTGGCGATTTTTTTTTTTGTCTGAATTGTTAATCATTTCTCATTTGAAGAAGGTTCATCAGTTATGAGGAACGACTAGACTTCTCTTGTTGACAGGTTTAATTTTGATTTTTTGCCAAAACACAGTATATATTGCGCAAACTCACCTTGCAATAGCTATTGCGACAGTCTTGAACCAGAGTGTCTTGTTAAACAAGCAATAGGCGACCAGGATGGTCAATACCTTACAGAAAATCTCATTCTGTCGGTTTGCTGTAATAGAAAATAACATATTTCGCGTTTATTTGCAGACTAGTAAATTGTCTTTTCAATAGCTGTCGAAACTCCTAAAAAATGACAGCATTCGATTGATGGAATTAAATAAAAATTACAGCTTCTACTATATAGTTGTAGAGAAAAAAGTTCTGTATGTTAAACATATAACAAAATACTTTCCTCTTTGTGTGCTATCACTTGCCAAAATCTCGAACTGATATCTCATACGATTTAGAAGATATAATATATGTTAAGAATATTTCGTTCACGCGCGCTTGCGGACGAAAGTGTACATGCTACATAAATTCCAATTTCTCGAGATTGGGGACGGGTAGAGAGACCTTCTCGAAGACTAAAGAAAAAAAAATCAATATTTTGGCTAAATTTGTTTGCAGCAACATATTGTGTAATATGCACCAAATTCAAAATCATAGCAACCCGCATTTTTCATCGCAAACATTTTGAGTGCGTGTTAAGCTTCGTCTCACTGGCTACGACGCCCTGCCTAACGCCTCCACGCTCTCAGGAGTGTCCCATGTGTCACACGTGCGCTTGCTTGCTATTTGCAGGTCTAGTCACTTGCGTTACATACGAAGCTGTGAAGTGTTGAAATCATTGACCATATGCTAATTGATTTGAAATTTTACACAGCCTTTTCGGAATAATGATGTTGTATGGGCATCAGTGTCATGTTTAAACTAATTTGGGCGACGTTTAAAATTAAATTATTTCTTTCTTTCTTTTCCCTAGCGTTTACCCCATCTAGAACGGGGTCTGCTCCTCCAGGATTAGCAAATTTTAATTTATTATTAAACTTTTTGACGGAATACCCTTCTTGAGGCAACATTCCCCAAGTTAACCTATAGAAGACAAGTTGTGTGCGCCATCTGACAATCATTTAACCGTTGTTCTGAGTTTTATCGTGTGTGTGTGTGCGTGTGTGTGTGTGTGTGTGTGTGTGTGTGTGTGTGTGTGTGTGTGTGTGAATTCCTAAGGGACCAAACTGCTGGAGTCATCGATCCCTAGATTTACACACTACTTAAACTATGCTAACTTACGCTAAGAACAACACACACACCCATGCCTGAGGGAGGACTTGAACCTCCGTGGGGAGGAACCGCGCAATCCGTGACGTGGCGCCTCAAACCACTTGGCCACTCCGTGTTATCGTGTTTTAGCTGTAAGCGTATTGTTGGCTCTGAGGTGGAATTTGCGGACCAGCCCAGCATTTGCCTTTTCGAGTGGAAAACCGCCTAAAAACCACACTCAGTCCACTGTCGTCAATCAGCCATGTGTGGGCGCTTCGGTAGCCGTGCGGTCTGAGGGCGCCTTGCCACGGTTCGAGTAGCTCCCCCGTCAGAGGTTCGAGTCCTTCCCAGGGCATGGGTGTGTGTGTTGTCCTTAGCGTAAGTTAGTTTAAGTTAGATTAAGTAGTGTGTAAGCCTAGGGACCGATGACCTCAGCAGTTTGGTCCCACAGGAACTAACCACAAATTTCCTGGATGCGAGCCAGTTACGGCTCACTTTCTCAGCACGCAAGCTAGCGCGATGTGCATTATGCTACATGAGCATGTAAATATTTAAAATTACATAAAAGAATTTATAACTTTAAATTACAATCAACATTCATACTCTTTAGTATGTTTTTGTAAATGCGTCAGAGGAAAACTTACACTCGACGCTTTCTTACTACAGTAATTAATTAAACATTATTTTGTTCAGAAAATAGTAAGTTACGTAATGTATCAGTCCTCAGATAATAACGATTCTTTTCAGTTGTCCCACATAATTATTTTAGTTTATTATGCTGTCAATGAATGTGATGTATTAATCTACAAACTGGTTATAATTTATTGTGAATCATGTTGTGTAATCGGGCAGTGAATCGCGGATATTGTACGATGTGTTTGACGGGGAGGATTATTTGGGGCCGGCCGCGGTGGCCGAGCGGTTCTAGGCGCTTCAGTCCGGAGCCGCGCGACTGCTACGTTCGCAGGTTCGAATCCTGCCTCGGGCATGGATGCGTGTGGTGAACTTACGTTAGTTAGGTTTAAGTAGTTCTAAGTTCTAGGGGACTGATGACCTCAGATGTTAAGTCCCAAAGTGCTCAGAGCCAGCCTGTCCGCCAAAAAAGTCTTTGGGCTACTTCACTAGCAAACTACAGGCGTGGTGTTTTGATTATAAACTGTAATGTACAACTATAATATTAATTATGCAACATTTTAATAAAGTCTCTTTCTTCATTACAGTTTATTGGTTCATCTGTAGCTCATATGAAATAACAAATACGCTGGTTATGTCCAGCATCACAACTGTTTTTACATTTCGTTGCATGTAACTGAACCGGCATAGTTCCCCAGTGGTGGGTGGATCATGCGGACGCAGGCCGTCCATTTAGAGAAATCTTAGCTCTCTTTAACCTGTTGTTTTAAAAATTCTTATGCACTGTAGAATAATATAGAATAATAGCGCACATTTATATAACATACTATTGTATTTTAATAAAAATTCCTTTTTTCAAAGCTGTTTTAATTGTAGGTCATAAGGAACTGCTGATGGACACATTTTGCTGGTTCCTATACATATGATCGAGATCTGGTTCTCAGGATCAAGTTCAGCAGTCTGGCTGCGTGGGTGCGATGTGCGTACTGGGAAGAAGGATTTTTACGGTCTGTTTCGTTAGCGAGCTACAGATTTTGTTCAACAATCGATGCCGTTGTATAACGACGCTATGTAATTCTGTAACGCAGCTAGTATTTTGAATAAAGCCGCTTTCATTATTAGAATTTATTACATAACGTACGTATAAGCACACTAATCAGCGTTTGGAGGTTTATTTGCCCTAAATTCTGTGGGAAAGGTTTTGTTTAGTTAATTAGAAAGACTATTTCTTTGAAGTTATGTGAAGTGACGTGCAGCAGAGACATCTAGTGCGCCAAAGTGCAAGCAAGTCATTAGTTGCTGCACAGCAGTACACCTGATGTCGTTATAATGTCAGCACGTCTGGCATAATAGTGTCTATGGCACTTGGAAAAATTTTAGAGATTGTGACGATTAATTTGCCTGTATCTATTTACGCAATGACACGAATAATGTAATGGACAGTACTCAGATACGGGTATGCTACCATATTTGCTAATAATGATTTTTGATTCTGTATTTCATGTAATTTGGAGACCTTTGTATGTTCCATATTTTAGGGCTGAAGATGGTCATAGCTGACCGAAATTAATTACCTGGCTAATAAAATTTTTGTGGTCCACGTGTGGATTTATAACAAAACAAAACAAAAAATACACTCGCTTCTCAAAGTTGACCCGTCAGCAGATGGCATGAGGTTTGGAAAATTGGGGACAGGAGGACGCTGACGAAGGAACCACTGGCAGAAGTGTTGCCGTTGTTTAAAACCAGGCTGTCCCGCAGTTTGAACTTCTTGATTGTGGAATGGACGTAGGTGCGCACCGAGCAAACCCGTGTGACGTACATGACCTACGTGCATCGTGCAATTGCTCGTGTGCTTGTTCTTGATTGGCAGGCTTATATTCCATAACGTCTTCTCCAAAATTGAGGTGGTCATGTCCTCTTCCTTGCACCTGCGTGATGTGTACCGGCTGACACGGTTCCTCTCTCCCTCAGTCGACGAACTCTTGTGAGTAATGTGACCCTAGGAAGTCGCCTGTTCTGATATCATCCTGTGTGCAACCGACGAGCTACACTCACATTCCTGCGAGCTTCACTGTAACGCGAGTGCATATCAGCAAGTTTCCCAAATGCGTATTTGTATCTTCCATTAAGTAAGAACTTAACTACAGCACGTTAAGCTCGATAAATAGACAACTGTAGACGGACTGACGTTGACTATCTCTGTGTTTAAAACACTGCATGAGCATATGGAAAGCTGTGAACTGAAGGACGAAAAGCATTAAATAAACTACTTCCTGTTCGCCGGCTGAGGTAAGACTACCGTAGTTGTATGTTTACCGTCTTCTATTCGCAGCAATAACATAACGTCAATGGACGGAAGAGTAGCTACCCAAGTGCTAAGAGGTCAAACACCTCCTACTGCTGTAGAAGCTTTATTTCACATTTCGGTCTATAGGTTCCTTATAGCAAAATGTTCCGAATTTCGTCACCTACAACCTCCAAAATTTTTAAAACGTCGCTCTGTAAAACCCTGTATATATGTTTCTTGTAGCTGTGATTTGCAAAATAACCTGCCGATGTTCTTTTTACTTACAAGGCACTGTATTTCTACAATATCTGCATTGTTTCTGTTGTTCTCTCGTGTTTGGGCGCCATTTAACAATGAGACTGTATATTTATAACGAATCTGCGAATTCTTTTGTTGTAATATCATTTAAGTAGCTATATTATTGTTCGAAATTTATGATTTCAGTAGCATATTATATTGCAATAATATGTGATAAATTGTAGCGAAACGAAGTTGAAAATAGACAATTGGCTACGTCCAAGAAAAGTAATTGTTTATGTAATCGACTGACCCCTTCTAGATGTGGGTTTGAGACTTTGAAATGCGTCGTGAAAGAAATGAGTGGCTTACATATTTTATAGTAAATAAAAGACAGTAACTGAATTTGATGGACAGTTCGAGTGCCGAATATTTCGTGCCTAATGCCATGACCAAAGTGATTTTGCTTTCTTGTAGGATGGTGTCTTCGAGGCCTCCAACAGTCATAATGATCTGGTAAACTGAAAATTTAACAACAATAAACAGATGTTACTGGAACAAGACGGAAAATTATTTGATGCTCACACTTAGATAAAGAAGATATGACAATAGTAATAATAACAATACTTATTATTAATTCTTTGATCATTTTGTACAATGATATGGGCAAGTCACAGGTTCATATTCTTTTCTCGGCCAATTGTGATTGTGGGACATGGTGGAATATTCCCGCTTCAGCCCCTACAGTTTCATGAAGATCAGATGGTGGTGGCGCTATACACAGCCTTCAGACGTTCCAAACAGAGAGCTGTCGTTTTCTTTTGGCGGAAAAACGGAACATCGTAGGTATACATAGCAGCTTGCAGAATGTCTGCAGAGAACTGCCAGTGAACAAAAGCACGGTGAGCCGCTTGGCGAGGCGTCTGTCCTCATCGCAACAAGGTCGCTCAAACCTGTCCGGTTCCCGCGTGCTAATCGGCCGTACACGTCTCCGACCGCTACAGTGTTGGAACGTGCGAACACTCTCACTCGAAGTGCCCGACGGATCATTTTTTTAAGAATGATAATATACAGTAATATCACCCTGTACTTTGATGTATTTGGTCAATACACCATCAATTTTGGACCATATATTTATTCTCTCATTAGCATTAACACGTCTTCTGTTTCTAGTATATAATGAGAATGGTTTATCTGTATGAACAACAGCTGTACCATAATTCCTATCTCCTTGTACACCAATAGAAAATGTACGATAGGCAATAATATCTCTATTGTAATAGGATTCCAATCCTGGTAATGGCTTATCACTCCCTCGTACAATAGCTAGAGTCAACCACGAATTACTAGTCACAACCTCTGTAGTTGTGCACGAAAAATTAACCTTGCATCCTACAAATGTAATTGGACCAGTAAGAAGCTCTTCTTGAACAACCTCATTGGGTACAAAACTGAAGTTGTCAACGGTCTTGTATACTGGCAATCTCCTACTGCATCATAATGATGTGTACTGTGCGGCAGCGTCTAGTAGAATGAGCCTGCTGTTGCCTCACGAGCGAGATATACAGTCCCCTACGTCACACCGATTAGCTTATCAGGGCGTGGCAGCGGAAGTCAACATGCGCAGCGCTGCTATGGCGACACCGGAAGTAGGTTTTCTCAGCGGATCGCGCTCTGTTAAAACCAGAGTGCGATCCTCCAACCTCTGGCGGCACCCAGGCGAAGCTCGTTCAAGGTCAGTCGCCTTGCGCAACAACATGGCGGCTACAAAACACAGCGCTGCACAGCCGGACGTCTCTCTTGGTAGTGCTGACACGTTCGGCTACCAGTTGGGATACTGGAAGGTGTGCGCCCACTGCATTCCTCGCCGCCAAACAGAAGTCCATAGAGAGTAACGAACGACCATCTATGCGGCATTTCTTGCAGGGTACACTCAGGGGGAAGCAGAACGTGGACGATGGGGAAGTTGCTGATGCAGCAACATTTCGGCCTCGACGTACGGCAGCAGAGTGGTACCAAGCGGGCATTCAGGCCCTCTTCGTAGTGGCATATGGCATATTATGTTGAAAAATAGGCCAACGAGTAGGGAATAATATGGTGTGTCGGAATATTGAATAAAACAAGCTGCTTTCAGAAAAGTGTTGCAATAGTATAAAGATGGAGGCAAATTATCTTTTTAATTAATACAGTCGATACGGTTTACAGTGGCATCGCTTTTAACGGAGAATTAGCTGTAACAGCGAAATCTAACGGTTCCGTCGATATCCTGTTTATACTGTATATTTAAAAGTAGCTTAGTTAGATATCGCATATTGCGGCTTGTTGCACAAAATGAAGAAGTTTTGCAACATTTTCGGAGAAATATATCGGCTATACCGTGCAATGTTTAAATTTGTTTCTAGCGCATTTGGGGATTGGTAACAACAGTGTAACACTTACTTTCAGATTCTTGTCTTCTGTAAACTGTTGGTTTCTAATCATGAGTTAAAATGAGTGTATCGTCAAAGGGAAAATTTTAAATGGGAAAAGGTAACAAAGATAACTCACTACCTTAAGTAGGACAGTATACTGTTGCATGCTTTACGGTATTGCACTTCGCACGTCAATGAACTGATTAAAAACCTAAACAACAATGTATCTGCTGTGATTGCAGAAAACTGGAATATTAAATTCCGGTATGTGTTACTTCTTCAAAGTACAGAAGTGGAATAACAGTGTTTTTTATCGATGCTTTGTAGTTATGAATATTAGATACTCTCAAAGCGTTACATTAGGTACAGTACATGACATTTGTACAACATTGTAAAGAAAAATCGAGGAGAAAGTGTAGTCCTTAGTGTAATTTATGGTTAGAATATTGTCTTTCCATTTTGGTACTGTCGATTAATTTTTTAATACAGTAATTGGAATGAAGTTGTGTCATTCATGCTCTTGTACTGTACGTCACTTACAGATTTGAACATGCTCGACATTTTATCTCACTCATTATCCAAGACTCTGTTCGACATTACTGAACAATTTACATTGTTGCTACTTTTTCTTCAATTATTAAAGATTTTTACATTTTACTGGCATTTCATTTGTGTACAGACGCGAATTTTTTTTAATCAAAAACCGAAGCAAAAAACCTGTTAAACTTGTTTATGTCACTATCTGGTACAAGGACAGTAAACCTTGAGACCTTTCGACGTCGTTATAACCGGTTTCAACAGTACAATGAAAATTGTTCGTTCTAATTCATATCATAACCTCCTTTCGTTACGAGTGTCTCTCTAGTCGTTAGGGAGCCTGATTTTACCTCTGTGAAGGGTGGAGCTTTTACTCTAGACTAACGTATTGGCCGAATAGTGTCCCGAAACACAGACAGTAGATGGAGATTCACTAACAAAATATTCTTACCTGTTGATTCTCGGCATCTGCTGGGCTGTTGCCTTTGAGTCACTCGTTTGTTTACGTTAGCAGCGATAGGAAACGCCGGTGTCAGTGCCCGTGTGTGTGTGTGTGTGTGTGTGTGTGTGTGTGTGTGTGTGTGTGCAGCGGGAGGCTGCAGAACCTCTAGCCGCGGGACCCGCAATAAACGTCTCCTCCGGTCTCCTCCGCCCTGGCCCGCTCGCTGCTTTTGTGGCGCAGCAGGTGCGGGTCGGCCGCAGGTACGCCAGCTGCCTCTGCCCGCGCCTGGGCCGACCCCGCTATTGTGATGTGATGTTGATGTGAGCCGCTCCTTGCCGGGCCACGGACTGCCAGGCTCGGCTTTCCGGGAAGGCGGCGCAGCTGTTACGCCCCTCCAAGGCTGCGCCGACACTCGTCACAGCTGCCTACAACTGCCCTACCCGCCTCCGCATCTGCTGCCGCATCCCGCAGGGCGCTTTTGTACGTCCTGCGATGTTCTGGCTAACATTGTCTTCGTGGAGCGCTTTGCAGTCTGTGCAAGTTAGGGACAACGTAATTTATGCAGACGGACAAATCACATTCAGGTGAAAAGCTTAATCAAGACGTAAATTCAGTTAAAAACTGCAGGCTCACGTCCTTATCTTTATAAAGAGAATCCTGGCAAAGATTTATCCTTTAGGCAGCATGAGAAGACAGAAATAATACAAGTAGTGCAATGCGCTTGTTTCTTTCTGAGAGGTTTTTGCAGAAAGTTGAAATTAACAGTATAGATTGTCTGCGAAAATCAACAGAGTTCTCTAAATGGGGAGGTATGAAGAATGGTGTTCCACAGGGTTCAGTCTTGCGTCCCTTATTGTTCTTAATATACAGGGTGAGTCACTAGCTATTGCCATCAGGAATAACTCCGAAAGTATGATAGGAGCTGAAAAGTTTGTAGGACAAAAGTTGGATGGGACAACGGGGGTCATAATATGAGGTTGCTTTTTTGTTGCTAGGTGGGATAGCTTCAGAGATATGAAGGTCAACTTTGTTTTTTTAAATGGGATTCTATAGTTTGGTACTTATTTTCTGATAGCGGCTATCGAGACATATCCAGTCATGAGTAACAGTAAGGTCTTTGAAGGTCAACGAAGGTCACAAAAGTTGCAAGAACGTCCGTTTACAGAAGGTGTTCGAAGTGATGACTACTGGTATCAATGCAGTGTTGCAATCTTCTTATCATGGATTGAATGGTATTCCTTATCACATTGGCACATATCGAAGAACATGCCCTGACAATTCTCTTTCGGATATTGTGCAAACAGATTTAGCTTAAAGATTGCTTTCATAATGAAATATTTTCATAAAAATTTCATCTCCTATTTAATTTTCAAAAAGACTGATACATGTATCTTTGTAATGGTAATGGAGAAATCAAATACCAATTTTCATACATGCAGCTACAAAATGCTTTAGTAGTTCTTTAAGAATGATTTGCTTTCTAAAAAATGTTTCACCCTCTATTTCACCACTATAGGAATTAAATTTTCAAAAGCTCTGAAACACGTGTATCTTTATTTCTTTTTTTCGTAGTTCTAGGTTCAAAAGCGTATTAATAGCGACATATTTTCAAAAACCATTTCATCTCCCATTTCACTCCCTTAGCAATGAAATTTCGAACATTTCCTTTTTAAACGATCTATACAGTATAACATTAACACCTTCTTCAAATTTTAAGACTGCATCAGCGGTTTGGACTGGGCGATGGTGATTCAGCGTCAGGACATTGCCTTTTGTACATAGAGATTATGTCTCTCGCCTTCTGTATCGATGGTTTTTTTGTGACACAAGTGGCTAGCTGTGTCATATTTATTTCCTTTGGTGCATTTGGTATATTCCACTAGAATGGCAGAGCAGAGATTATCATGTCTGAAACTAATTTCGAAGACATCTTGCTCAATATATGAGATTAGTAACACTGAGTAGGAAATACTTTCCAAACGTTCCACAAAAAATAACTTACTTCGTCACTAATCGCCTTTGGGATACTTATGCCATCGCCAGGGCACAACTGAATATCACAAAGGCGTATAAACTGATGGAAAGATACGAAAACTGATGAGATATACGAAGCTTACAAAGGAACATCTTACATTTTCATGTCACATGCAAATAGTTACACTTAATTAAAAATGACAACTTAAGTTTTTTATATGGTTTTCCTAAATCTAAAACAAAATAGTCTCTCTTTGTTGACGATCAGTTTGGC
The DNA here is from genome assembly GCF_021461385.2 of Schistocerca piceifrons. Taxonomy (NCBI): domain Eukaryota; kingdom Metazoa; phylum Arthropoda; class Insecta; order Orthoptera; family Acrididae; genus Schistocerca; species Schistocerca piceifrons. The sequence goes on along the minus strand of NC_060142.1, from coordinate 56,260,502 downwards.
TTCTGGAAAGATAAACCCATAAGTGAGGCAGTTTTGACGTTAACATTGATAACAGAAGTAAGACTGAGAAAAATTAAGACATGGTGGTAGGATTTGTCAACCTAGAAAAGGTATCGGCAATATAATTTGGTACCGAGCGAGGTGGCGCAGTGGTTAGACACTGGACTCGCATTCGGGAGGACGACGGTTCAATCCCGCGTCCGGCCATCCTGATTTAGGTTTTCCGTGATTTCCCTAAAAATCAGTCCAGGCAAATGCCGGGATGGTTCCCCTGAAAGGGCACGGCCGACTTCCTTCCCCATCCTTCCCTAATCCGATGAGACCGATGACCACGCTGTCTGGTCTCCTTCCCCAAAAACAACCAACCAACCAACCAATATAATTTGGTGCAATATATCTGAAATTCTGTGAAAAACAGGAATAAGCTATAGAGAAAGACCGGTGATATACAATATGTACAAGAAACATGAGGGAATGATAAGAAAGGAAGGCCAAGAACAAAGCGCTCATATAAAAAAGGGTGTAAGACAGTGATGCAGTCTTTCACCTACATCGTTCAATCTATACATCGAAGAACCGATGGCAGAAGTAAAAGAAAGCTTCATAACTGGGATAAGAATTCATGTTGAAAGGCTGTCAGTGACAAGATTCGCTGATAACACAGCTATCCTCAGTGAAAATGAGGAAGAACTGCAGGGTCTCTTGAATGGAATGAACAGTCTGATGAATTTAGATAATGAATTGAGAATAAACTGAAGAATGCCAAAAGTAATGAGGTGTAGGAAAAATGAGATTACAGGTAATCTTAACATCAAAAATGGTGATCATGAAGCAGAGAAATTTAAGGAGTTCTACTACATCAGAAGGAAAATAACATATGATGGATGAATCAAAAAAGACATAAAAGTCTATTACCATCAAACATACATGTAAAACTGAGGAACAATTTTTTAAGGATTCACTTTTGGGGTACATCATTGTATGGTAGTGAATCATAGTCTGTGGGGACACTGAAAAAGAAGAGAATCTAAGTGTTTGAGATGTGGTGCTATAGAAGGATGCTGAAAATTAGGTGGCTTGATAAGACAGAGAGTGATGAGGTTTTCTACAACTCTGTGAAGGAAGGCATGTGTAGAAAACACTGACAAGAAGAAGTGTCAGGATGGCAAGACATGTTATGTTGAAGCATCAGATAATAACTTCTATGGTGTTAGATGGAGCTATAGACAGTAAAAACTGTAATGAAACATAAAGATTGGAATACATCCAACACATAATGGAGGATTTAGGGCGCAAGTGCTTGTTTGAGATAATGGGATTGTCACAGAAAAGGAATTGATGGTGGGCTGCATTACACCAGTCAGAAGCCTGAAGGAAAAAAAAAACTTTACAGTTAACAAAAGACAAAGATTAAAGTTTACTTTACAAATGCAATATAATATCTGCACAACTGAAATATAAATTAACAGAGGGGGAAAATGAAGTGAGATTGGTCATTTAAACTTAAACTGATGTTTTAGTAGTTATCCTATGGGCATACTGTCCCCGAACTAGCTATAACCGGTTTCTTATCTCAGGGTCACTGGTAAGACTTCTAGAGTAGCAGGTTGCACCTGAGGCAATTGCGCTAGTTATATTCAATATAGTCCCCTTATACCACCTCCTCCCAGGGACACAACCTAACCCTCAACCCCTCCCCACCTCACTTCTTCTCTCAACCAAAAAGATTCAAACTCCCCCTTCTCATTCTTTTGTTACTAGAGCCAATGTGTGGGCCACTTTATTTGAGGCCTGCATGCTATAGAGCAACATCAGGTTTGTTTGAGATCAGGTTGTGCCTATTTGTTATAAATAATAATTATAAACTAATATTATTATTACTCCAGTTGCATACGTTTCGTCATTTGAGTGCTGTACACTGCAGTGAAGGGTACATCAGCAGCAGAGGTGACCCAGGTAAAAATGGAGGCAAATATTACAATAATATATGAAGTATTACACTTTGGCATTACAGTTAGTGGATGAATTAGTATAAAATAATGATATAATCGTATTTTCTGCAAAAACGGCAGAAGGTATTAATCCTCTAGCTGATGTGTGTGGCAGAGTGTTACCTTCCTTAAAAAGGGAGCCAATATTGCCATAATTAATGGCCCACAATGGCCACTTCCTAGTTTTGTATCTTAATTAACAAAATTAGGAGCAAAATAGTGGGCATTTTCAACATATTCTGTAAAGTGAATGTTAATATTAATTTAATTTAAGTGATAGGACACTTTGACAGTCCACTGTGTTTCTGCATTAGTATAAATTAATGACATCACAATATATGCTGAAAAAATTGCGGAACATATTAGCCCTCTGAGCGAAATGTCTGACAGAGCATAATGCTACTTAAAAATCGTAGCCAATACTACCATAGATAATGGTCCAAAATAGCCACCTTCAAGTTTCATATTTTGATGAACAAAACTGCGAGCAAATTACTGGGAATTTTCGGCATATTCTGCAAAATGGATGCTAAAATTAAAATAATTTAAGAGGTGAGTTACTTTGACATTGGGCTTATCAGTGGAAGTTAAGGATAGAATGGCATTTTTCACAAAATGGTAGAAAATAATATGCTTCTTGGCGAATTGTGAGTGGTATGATTTTATCCTGCATAAATAAGGAAGCCATTATTACCATAATTTTCAAGTTTTATAGTTAGTTAGTTTTATGTTTAATATCACTTACATGACAGATGGTGATGATGTGGGACAAGTCTTTTCACATTTACATCACAAATCAGTTATTAAATATGGCTTAAGTGGAACTTTTATAAAGTTTCATTAAAAAAAAAAGAAAACAAAACTACAGCTGGTAATTCCTACCCACCACCTTTTACACATTGCAGTTATAAAAATTCTTCTACAGAGTGGAAGGAGTTATCTGGAAGAAATGTTTTTCGTTTGTTTTCGAATTTTACTTTGCTTTCTGTCAGACATTTTATATCCCTGAGTAAGTTATCAAAAATTTTTGTTGTAGCATTTTACATCCCTTTTCGAGCTAAGAAAAACTTTAACATGGAGTAATGAGTATCATTTTTCCTTCTGCTATTGTAATTATCTACATCATTATTCCTTTTGTACTGCAGTGTATTATTTACAACAAACTTCATGAGGGAAGAAATATACTGTGAAGAAGTAGTCTCAATGCCCAACTGCTTAAACAGATGTCTACAAGATGGTCATGGGTGTGCACCACGTATTACTCTTACATTTTGGGCAATGAAGTCTTCCTTTCGTAAAGATGAGTTACCCCAGAGCGTTATTCGATATGATATTACTGAATGAAAACATGCAAAATATGCCAACTGACTGATTTGTTTCCTCTCAAAAAATTCTAAGTGCAAATGTGGCTGAACTAAGTTGTTTTAGGAGTTCCAGAACGCACTTTTTACAGTTTAAATTCTCATCGATATAAACACCTAAGAATTTTGCAGGTCCCGCTGTAAGAGGTCCATGACTAAGGAATTTATTGCTAGCGCACTCGAGCAGATGTAATTTCGATGGATTGCTCACGAGCTGCCTGTGATATGTAAGCTATAAGAGAATCCGAGACCAAAGAGCAGTGTTGACGGCAGTAGGAACTGTGTAGCAGTAGGAGTAAGTAGTAGCGAGCAGTCTGGTGTATCGAGTTGGCTGGGCCGGTCATGGGGAGCGATGGCAGTGCCTGAGCGATGTAGTATAAGGTAAAAGTAGCCGCTCGCATGTGTAGTTTGTTACAACTAATTTGTACTATTGTTATAAGTCCCATTTAAATGTTTAAAGACTCTTTTGATAATAATATTTTTTATAAAATTTAGTCTTTGACAATCATTCATTTTGAAACGCCCTCTTAGAAAAATTATACATGACTGTGCTTAAAGTGATACACAATATTTTTTTAGCGCAACGCAATCCGACTTTCAATAATCCCTGCAAAAGAATGGCCCTGACTAACATTAAACTATACCTTTCACAAATCACTTACCTGACAAAAATCTTCGTTACTCAAGCTACTGCAATACAGCGAGCGCCACTACTGCCAGCTAAATAAAAGATTCATACGACGGAAGGCACTAACTACTTATAGGCATAGTTAGCAAATGAAAGATTTTAATAGAGAACAAACAATGTATTTACCTTAATAGTCATAATATATATAGCAGTTCTTGACATCCATTCTTACAAATGTACTGTTTCTGATGGACACACCTCCAGATTAAACATTCTCAAAAATCGGCCATCTCACTTCCCCACATCCACCACTGCTGGCGGCTCGCCTCCAACTGCGCAACACTACGCGCTGTTAACATCCAGCTGCCCAACACCACAATGGCAGACAACAATGCAAACTAGCCACAGACGGCACACAGCACAGCCAGTGATTTTCATACAGAGCACTACGTGGCGTTACCAATATAAGATCCTAAACAGCCTACTTACATAGCCCCCATGCTCCCCACAAAAAATTTTACAAATTGTTTTGGGCAGTGGCCAATACAGATTTGAAAAAATTTTTCATAATTACAATAACAAAGAAATCAAAGGCACACACTTATTGATACAGTGTTGGTCAAAAGCTAAAATTTTGTCACAGTCTATAAAGACAGTCCTGATCGTTCATCACAGTAAAATAGCAGTGTTTTTCTCAAAGTCTGAGCAGTAAAAGAAAATGCACATGGAAGTTGTGGATTTCCATGCAGTCTTGTAGAAGTAGTGTTCTCCTTCTAACGGAAAGACAGTGCTGACTCTTGACATGCAGGCAGGTAATGGGCCACAACAGAGCAAACCCACAGCAGAGTCAGTCCACGTTTTGAAGAATATTGGTAGGTAGGTCATCACAGAGCAGACCCACTGTGGTGTCACCGCCAGACACCACACTTGCTAGGTGGTAGCTTAAATCGGCCGCGGTCCATTTAGTACATGTCGGACCCGCGTGTCGCCACTGTGTAATCGCAGACCTAGCGCCACCACCAAGGCAGGTCTCGTGATACGAGAGAGCACTCGCCCCAGTTGTACGAGAACCTAGCTACCGCCCAGTTGTACGAGAACCTAGCTACCGCCCAGTTGTACGAAGCCTTTCTCTCTCATTAGCCGAGAGACAGAATAGCCATCAGCTAAGTTAATGGCTACGAACTAGCAAGGCGCCATTAGCCATACAGTGATTGTACTTAAAGTCTCCTGTGTATCGTCAAGATAGATGTACAACAAGGAATGAGTAAAGTTAAGTATTAAACCTGCTCCGTACTTTTCTTCCTAACATTAATTACTTATCCTGTTCCAGTACTTCACGCCCGTCTGCGTTAGTCTAGTTTGCCTTTTCAGCCATCTCAACTTCACGGTGTCGGCCCAGCTACCGACACAACACCCACTATAGTCTTGGTAGTGAGTATGGTATTGGTGGGCCACCAAAGGTGCAGACCCACTGCAGTCCTTGTAGAAATAATGGTATTGATGTATCATCAAAGTTGTAGACCCATTGCAGTCCTTGTAGAGATGGCCAGCAGCCATCTGCTGTGACTGTGCAGGTGCACAATCACCATCGAAGAGTCTTGCGGACAATACAGCAAGTCCATAAACCACCACTTGTGCACTCACAAAGTTTTTGGAATTGTCTTTAGAAGTCTTGCAGACAATATAGCAAGTCCATAAACCACCACTTGTGCACTCACAAAGTTTTTGGAATTGTCCTTAGAACCAGCAATGCTGTTAATCAGTCCCTTGCTGAATTATTAACACACGTCCAAACACTAACAGTTCCAACTTCTCACATATTTTGCATATACTATGACCATCAGAAATTTGATGAACTGGTGTCAATTACAATTTTATAACATGAGAATACAATAACAAAGGTACAAAATACATTATTAAAGAACATAACAATACAGATAAATTTGTAGTAGTACAGGCTTTACAAAAGAATAGAAATAAACAGATACATCAGTGTTACAGGAATTATGACATAAGTGAATATATAAAATAATGAGAACAGTTTTCGAACCATTAATTTCACACATGAGCATTGAAACAGAACAGAATTAATAATGTGTAAACATCCAGAATGAGATTTTCACTCTGCAGCGGAGTGTGCGCTGATATGAAACTTCCTGGCAGATTAAAACTGTGTGCCCGACCGAGACTCGAACTCGGGACCTTTGCCTTTCGCGGGCAAGTGCTCTAGGTGGGAGACGAGATACTGGCAGAAGTAAAGTTGTGAGTACCGGGCGTGAGTCGTGCTTCGGTAGCTCAGATGGTAGAGCACTTGCCCGTGAAAGGCAAAGGTCCTGAGTTCGAGTCTCGGTCGGGCACACAGTTTTAATTTGCTAGGAAGTTTCAATGTGTAAACATCTTTACAAAGAAAATGACATATTATAAACCCAAATTATATTTGAGGATAACAGTATTCCTCATCATAGTGAATGTAGCTTAGTACTAGAAAAATTCTACAACATAAATCTTATTAGCTAAACACATAAAGACAGGAAAAAGACAAATACACAAGGATACATAAACACATAGCGGAATAATACAAAAGGAAAGACAGGGTTCGTTTTCAGGGTAAGATTTGGTACTGCAGTCTAACCCAAAACTTCATTCCATAGATCTTTCGTCTTATTTCAACCTTTGTTTCCACCAAAAAAATCCTATCAAAGCATGCTTTCTGTATTTATATGTTCACATATTTCTTACCTCGTTATTTATTTTCCATTATTTACCTCATCATTTATTTCCAAGAAAATCCTACCTAAACCTGTTGTCCCTAAACCCTACTTTTTTGTTCATATCCTCTTTCAAAATACGTTTTGGCCAAACCATTTTCTTATAGCTTCTCAATGCATTTCTTCCAATTCATCACAACTCGTTCTCTTATATAGCCTACCCCATCTTCAGCAAACTTAAATCTATTGAGCTCAGTTGCTAAGCTAAGGGACGAGGCAATGCAGCAGCACAAAACAATTAACACAAACAGCAATGATAAAAAATGCAAATTGGCAAAGCAAGCAGCATAAATTAGCAAAGCAAATGCAATATAACAACTAATATAAGGCAATGCACAGCAAACAATAAAAATGAATCATTAGTAAAACTGGCTTAACAGAATAATACAAAGTCCAATTCAGTAGCACTATGCCTGGCAAACAGCAGTAGCAAATGCAATAACTTATATCTAAACATGACAAAGCTCAAGCAGAAAAAATATTACAGTAAAAACAACAATGCAGATAAGGGAAATGTCTATTCACATCTTAATGTCTATGTAATTAAAGTGGTGCACCACAACAACTTATTGTAAAAAAATATTACCATGTACTTGAAAAGAAAATTATGTATGCAGTTACTGTTATTAGTCCCTTCTTATTGTTCTTTCCTATCCAAGTGCTCCTTTTTTGAAGAATGTGGATCATAAAATTATTATTTAACAGATCTGTTGACACAAAGTTTTCACATTAGCAAATGCATTTAATTTTATTTTATAAAACCAATGTTGTAACACATCTAAAGTGAAGCATAAAAATATCATTCAATAGTCATGTGGCATTTCATAAGTTAGTAGAAATTCTCTCAACTCTCGTAGAAAGACACTTGTCATAATCAGGTGTGCAGATGTTAGAATATTACCCATCAGTTCATAAGCATTTCAGTAAGTAGCACAAAGTACAATATACGAGGGCGGTTCAGAAAGTAACCTCCGATTGGTCACAGTGCGGGTTGTGGGCGGAGTAGCGACGCCATCTGTACGTTCACGCACTCAACAGGTCAGTCGGCATCAAGCCGTGGTCGAGTGAACGTCGTACCTGCGCTAGTTTAGTTTTTGTGGCAGTTTGAAATGTGTGCTGCAATAGAAAACCCCGCCAAATGTGAAATGCGTGCTGTCATAAGGTTTTTTACAGCCAAAGGATATTCTGCAGCAGCTATTCATCGTGAGCTTTGTGCCGTGTACGGACCAAGAGTTATGAGTGAAGGAGTTGTCCGTGAATGGGTACGTTTATTTAAAAGTGGACGAGAAAACGTTCATGATGAAGAGAGGAGTGGTAGACCATCATTGGTGACTGACGAACTCGTTCAGACAGTTGATGCAAAAGTTCGTGAAAATCGACGTTTCTCAATGTCGGAGTTGTCTACTGGTTTTCCACAGATTTCTAAGACTCTCTTGTACGAGATAGTGACAGCAAGATTGGGTTACCGTAAGTTCTGTGCACGATGGGTGCCCAAAATTCTTACCGACCACCACAAAACTCAAAGAATGGCCTCTGCATTAGACTTTCTGTCATGTTATGAGGACGAAGGAGAACCATTGTTAAACAGAATCGTGACCGGTGACGAAACCTGGATTAAGTACGTGAACCCTGAGACAAAAGAACAATCAAAGATGTGGGCACATTCAAGTTCGCCTACCAAACCAAGAAAAGCCTCGCAAGATTTTTCTGCCAGAAAAGTGATGGCAACGGTGTTTTGGGATGCCAAAGGGGTGTTGTTGGTTGAATTCATGGAACGTGGTACGACCATTAATCAAGACGTGTACTGTGAAACAATAAAATAGTTACGACGGGCTATACAGAACAAACGCCGTGGTATGCTGACTTCCAGTATCGTTTTTTTGCGCGATAATGCCCGTCCTCACTCTGCTCGCAGAACAACGGCCCTTCTTGAGTCCTTCAAGTGGGACGTTATCAACCATCCACCTTACAGCCCAGACCTGCGCCAAGTGATTATCACCTCTTCATGCATTTGAAGAAATGGCTCAGGTCACAGCGTTTTGATGACGAGAAAGAGCTCAAAGATGCGGTCACAGGCTGGCTCCAGGCACAAGCGGGTGATTTTTATGCAGAAGGAATTTCAAAGCTTGTGAAGAGATACGATAAGTGCCTCAATCGCTATGGAGACTATGTAGAAAAATAGTGCGAAGATGTAGTTGTAAGATGTATATATTAAAATATTTTTATTTAACTTGGTGTATTTTTTTAAATCAACCGGAGGTTACTTTCTGAACGGCCCTCGTATTTCCAAGTAATGAGTGTGTTGTATTTGCAATGCCTTCTACAAAGGAATGTCAATAGCGAGGGTAATGGCCTCCCTTTTTTTTCCACCTTTGCCTCTGAAAGGCACACACTAATGGCTTTTTCCCAGGCGACTATCGTGCAGCTGGGTGCCCACCACACATTACGTGAAGGTCACTTAACTTTCCTACCGAAATATTTATGACAGCAGTTTGCGCTTCAGTGACAGTCTCATATAAAAAATTTCACAGGTCGAGAATTTGTGTTACAAATGTGTAGAAACAAATTCCTATAAATACAACAGTGTCCAAAAAATTTTCAGTGGCATTGTGATACATTCACACGTGTACACACATTTTATAATTCTAAAGTACGATTCTTGGTTTCCAACATCCTTCTCCACAAATCAGAGTCCCTAACCACTACTCATTATTCCTTACCAAATTATACATATACATATTCGTCGACACTTCTTCAATATTTCATCATAAGAAATATGTAGCATAATCAAATTCCTCATATACGGTAGCATCATCTTATTGATCATAAACATACCTCATCAGCATAACACATATCGTCGTCGTAATGATATCATAACATCTCAGTCAATTCTCAAAATCGTCGTAGCTTCCTCCAATAATTTCAAAACCTAAAAAAAATTCTCTGCTCATTTCAATAGTGTCATCTACCTCAAACGTACTTTAAAAATCATGACCCCATACCAAATACATCATTCAGAGCTCTCATAGTATCACAATGGTTCCAAAAAAATATGAACAGTTCACAAACTACAGACAAAATACAATTTCATAAGTGTAAAGTTATCCAACGGCGTAATTACGTAAAGATCTGTCACTGACATAGGAAAAAGAATGTTTGTTTCTCTGTCAAATAATCAGATATCTGTGTAATTCCATGTTACAGAAATATGGTACCGATGTGTAAAGTTGTATAAGCAAATACCATATTAACTAGGGCTCCTTGTGTTTGCCAAACACATGGTACACAAAGTAAGTGTGTACCCCCCTGAGGATTAATGTAATTATACCCTTAGGTGTTACAAATTACAGCAATGGAATGAAATGTATCACGGAAAACTTTCTTTGAAATTCAAAAGTCTTTAAAAAATAAATGTTTTAAGTACAAAATTAATCACTCAAATACGTGTACTGTAGCGCTAAACTGTGCGTCTTGTTGTAAGATAATCTCTGTGGAAGTGACGTAGTTATCGTCCTCTGTAAGCAAAGTTCTGCTGAAATCAATGTACTTACCTCATCATAAACGAAAGTGATATGTTTTGCGTATAGATATCGTAGTTATTATGTACCTTACCGTGATCAAGAAAGTACTATAATGTAACGTATTGTTGTGCTACGAAAAAGGCTGTCTCATTGTAGCTATACCACAAAAGTTACTACTAAAACATGTTTTACTTTCCAGAAGAATTCAGAAAAACTGTGCAGATATAAAGCAGATACAACACAGAAGCAACAATGTAAATTGTATCACACATTAGTAGCGTCGTGATAAAATCGTGTAGCTGTCACATAAACTAACCACTGTGTCATTATGAAACGTCCCCTTAGAAAAATTATACATGACTGTGCTTAAACTGACACACAATATTTTTTTAGCGCAATGCAATCTGACTTTCAATAATCCCTACAAAAGAATGGCCCTGACTAACATTAAACTATACCTTTCACAAATCACTTACCTGACAAAAATATTCGTTACTCAAACTACTGCAATACAATGAGCGCCACTACTGCCAGCTAAATAAAAGATTCAAACTACGGAAGGCACTAACTACTGATAGGCATAGTTAGCAAATGAAAGATTTTAATAGAGAACAAACAATGTATTTACCTTAATAGTCATAATATATGTAGCAGTTCTTGACATCCATTCTTACAAATGTACTGTTTCTGATGGACACACCTCCAGATTATCCATTCTCAAAAATCGCCCATCTCACTTCCCCACATCCACCACTGCTGGCGGCTCGCTTCCAACTGCACAACGCTACGCGCTGTTAACATCCAGCTGCCCAACACCACAATGGCAGACAACAATGCAAACTAGCCACAGACTGCACACAGCACAGCCCATAGAGCGCTACGTGGCGTTACCAACCTAAACTGCCTACTTACAATTTGAATTTAAAGAATTTACTATTTTCTGCAATCCATGGTCCTCCCTATTAACGTAAGGAAAAATCAGTTGTTTCTTTTTACACATGACAAATCTAGCGGCCAGCATTGCACTGGGCTGTGCCAGAAAAATTTCTTATAGGAGCAGATATATACGCGTTATCCGGCGACTTCACTGAGGTAAGAATTTTCAGTGTATTCAGAATGATATTTCAGGGCCATGACGCATCACTGCTGACGTCCAAAATTTACCAGTTTAGATTCACAGTCAGTTAATTATCGAAAGGTTATATTTGAGTCACATTTTTTATTGGGAGGTTAGTCACCGTTATTATTACGATTTTACGGAATAATAAACCGTTGGGAGGTAACACTGAATGTGAATGTTATATTTATTTTTTAAACTGTTGGGAGGTTACACCACCTTATTTATTATTTCGTCACAATGTGTTACATTTATCATTGGTGTAGCATGCCCAGATGTGTAGAACTAGCTATATTGTGCCTTTTTAAAATTTTGGGTGAGGCCATTCACAGAAAACTGTACAAGGATACTTTTACTATTTCTTCTGTTTCTGTATGTATGCTTGGGTTCATTACAGTACTAGTGTCATCTGCAAAAAGAGCTAATTCTGTTTGTTGTGTATTAGATGGAAGACTGTTTACATATACGAAGAACAACAGTGGACTTAAGATTGTGCATTGGGGAACCATGTAAGTAATTCTTCCCAGTCAGGATAATGACCCTAGACTACATTGGTTAACTTACTAAGTACAGCTTGCTGCATTCGTTTGATTAGATATGATATTATCCACTTCTTGGTTATGCCATCAGTCCCATAAATCTTCAGTTTACCTTGAAGAATACTGTGATTCCCACAGTCAAATGATTTAGATAGGTTGCAGAAAATATCAACGGACACTGTTTTATAATTTAGTGACTGCAAAATTTGGTGAGTGAACACGTAAATGGCATTCCTAATAGAACAATTCTTCTGAAATCCAAACTTTGGTAAGCTGAGGATATTATTGTTGCTCAGGTGAGGTACTATTCTAGAATACATCACACTCTCAAAAATTTTGTAAAATGATGTCAGCAGTGGAACAGATCGATAGCTATTGACATCTCTCATATGACCTTTCTTATGGTGGGGTTTGACAATGGTATATTTCAGTCTCTCTGGGAAAATGCCTTTCTTAGTGATGTATACCATATTTCAGATAAGACAGGACTTATTACACGGGATCAAATCTTTAGTGCCCTATTGGAAACACCAGAAAAACCAGATGAGCTTTTAATATTATTTTCTTAAATTCAGAAGAAGTTAGTGATACACCCAGATTAATCTTAATTATTGGGCATTTTCTGTAAACATTCCGCCATCCGTTGTAGTTTGATAGTTTTAGCTAATTGTTCCACAAATACCCAGTCTAAGTATGACATAGAGGAAATCCCAAGGTTCAACAAATGAAGTACTGATACATGTAAACATATATCTGTATTACTAATGTGACAACATAGTTGTTAAAAACAATGGCGTAAGCAATAAATGTCCCACAGCTTCAAGTGTTTACAATTTTGGGCGATTTTCTCTAAAGACACACATAGAAAAAGAGTCTGACCAATTACTACAACACTAAATTTAAACAGATTATATCAATATTGCATGTTAAACAATTAGCAGCACATTATGTTTTAACAAATAACTCCTGTCCCATGTTAAACAAATAATACACTACAACAAATATGAACCACGCTAACATTAGCCTTGCGTTATTAGTGTGATTAATTGTAGTATTATAGTATTCTAGTAAATAAATGATGAGAAATCCGAGTAATAAAATTATCACAGACTGCCAAAAGAAATTACACAGTAAACAATTTCCCTACCATTGTGTAGGAATGGCCACTGTATTTAAAAAACAAACTAAAACAATGTATGTGTAATTGTTTTCGTGCCAGGCGCAACCTACCACACAGCTGGTTGGAGAGACATTGCCGCCATCACTCAAGATACAGAAGGCATCTGATATCCACACAAGACTCCCTGGCAATGGAGAAGCCGGGCAAACGTTTCCCAGGCATAGCTGAAACTCCATAGCTTGCCTGTTGTAACTCCCAAATCACAAAGATCACACATAATGACATGGGTAACAGACAGGCATACCATAAGCCAACATAAAAGGTGCACACGTACCTCCTCCAGATAACACTCACACCACTTCTTAAGACGCCTGCTGTACTGAGTCAGATTTGACATACATTGAAAGACGTTGTTCGCCTGCACATATGTGCTACGTCACGGGAAGGTTTTTCAATGTTATAATGTTGTAATTGTTTGTACGTAAATGGTGAAAGACCCCAGGATATGGTAAAGCTAAAATTTACTAAAATTTGAAACAGCGATAACGATCTAATCAAAGACCGACTATAAGCGTCGGCAAAGACATTAGCTATGAATGCGCAAAAAAGCGGAGACAACTGACCATAAAACATCATTCACTTTTTTGTACATGATTTTGTTTCACTCTCTCGTATGTCGAAGTTTGGTTAAGATGTATTGCTAGGAGTGTGACGGGCTACGAGTGTTTTGTATTATATGTGTTTCTGAATAAGAGAAGACTTGATAGTAGTATTAAGTATTTTTATTAAAGTGAAATAGAACCAAGTTCAGAAGAATTCCTTCATATTTTACATCATCTTGAGAGCCATTGGCGTTCCCTGGAGTCGGCTGTCTACGTCTACAATTGAATGGAGGGAAAAAAGCCCACGGTCATTTTTTTGTAATATTAACACAAGGAGAAGCTTTCAGAAGATGAGAAATATAATTAAGATGGACACAGAAAAAGAAAGGACGCAAGGTAAAGTGAATGAACAATAGCAGAACATTCGATAATAATGCAATAGTGGTAATATTCTCTTTTTATTGCAAGCGAAAGGACAATTGCCAATCAATTCCTTCGATTTTTCCTTTTAATTATTTTTTGTTATTATAATGCAATTGTTGCCTAAGTATTTCCGTGTATATACGTTGTAGAGATCCAAATCGACAAGCGGATGCAGAGCCCATCAACTGTGCTACAAAGCAGAGATTGGGCCGCGGCGACAGCAAAATCCAGAAGATATTCCACCATCGAAAATATCTGGCCGCCATACGACGCCGTGAGAGCTATTTTCTACAATGTCTGATGGTCCGACTGGAGATGACATCGGTAACAGTTTGCCTGGATTGTGACTGCTGAGAGAAGTCGCGGGTAGCTTATTCTGAAATTTGTGCTGTTCCTATCGGTGAGGTTCCGCATCTTAGAATTTGATTAATTAAGCTGCGTATGCAGTTACGTGGATTAGGGAGATCACCTGTTTGAGTTAGGACCGCGCGCAGTAAGTTGTATAGTTGTGAGGCTGGATAATTCTAGTGGAAGTTAGTTTATTCGGATTTCAGGGGTCCTACAGTTCCGCGAAAGGAATCTCCTGGCCGACTCTGAGGTGATAAGAGTTTCTCCTTATTTGGTGGTTGTTGGTTGTAGGATTATTGTGGTTTCCGAGTGGAGGTTTCGATGTAATTTATATTTCGTATGGCAGTCGCTAACCATCCATAGATTAGGAACTGTGTTTTAATTTTCTACTGCAGGAAGTGTGTTTTGTGAAGTTTTCGATCTATCTCAACGTGTAAAGAAAAGGACTTGAAGGTCAGAAAAGCTGGAACCATATTACGAGGCACTGTGTAACCATTTTACGAATCTTGAAGAGATACGAGTGACTTTCGTAATTTGTTTGAAGTTGTGGGACCGCGTATTGTGTACGTCCGAGGTGGCTGAGCTTTGAATTGCCGTTCAACTGCAGTGTTTAAAGTGGCGGTGACGCGTAGTCTTTTTTGTTAATTTGATTCCGTTCGAGGGGATATAGTTTTCTTGCTGTCACTCGATCACACGTGTATTCAGAAAGTGTATAGACAGTTGGATTTTAACAATAAATCATAAAAGAAGTGAACTGAGTTTGGCAAAAGAAAGCAGACCTTAAAAATTCGTCTTCTAGTTTCGTAGTGTGTGTTATCGTGTGCTGTGAGAAGCAACAAATTTTAAATTCTGTGGATATTTGTCGTGTTATTTCGAAAGTTATTTATTGGTCAAATATATAGCAATACTACCAAATTCTATGTACAGTTTCTGGTTATTTGAAAGTGATTTACATACAAGAAACTGAGGGTAAGTGTGAGATTTAAAAGTATTTTGAATCAGAGGTATTAATTATGTTTTGTGTTACGTCAAACAAATTCACGTTAAGTAAATAGATGAAAGTAGAAAGTTATTAAAAGGGGTCGTATTTACTAGAAGTAACTCCGAATTAGAGCTAAAAGAATAAAGTTAAATGAAAATAGTAATAAGAATTCTAGATCAGAGACGCTATTTATGTAGTAGTGGCTTCTGAGTGAGAAAGTTTATCATAGCTCTGATTCAAAAAATTACAAGACTCTAGAAATAATTACATACAAAAGGTATTAAAGCAATTTAATTTGACTTATATTAACAAGGGCGTCAATATGTTCTGCAAACAGTAATAATATATGGGAATAAACTGACGATCCCTTAATATTATGCTGGATTAATTAAACTGAATTACACCATATTATTGTAGTGTGAAGGTACGACACTGTGCGGCTGGTCCCGGCAGAGGTTCGAGTCCTCCCTCGGGCATGGATGTGTGTGTTTGTCCTTAGGATAATTTAGGTTAAGTAGTGTGTAAGCTTAGGGACTGATGACCTTAGCAGTTAAGTCCCATAAGATTTCACACACATTTGAACATTTTTTTTGAAGGTATGGCTTCACATTAATTACAGATTTTCCATTGAGAATAGCTTTGCTATAGTAATTTAAAGGGTTTCTGAGACTCTTTTCAAAGAACAGAATTGCCATTAAAGCAGAAGTTTTGATAATAAGTTAATGACTGAAGCTGTTACATATACTTCACATGTAGGTTTGATAGTGATAATACGGGTACCTTGTGTTTGTATGTAAACTGTGGATGTTATGTGAGTATTGGGACAACATGAATTCTATGCCAAAGTACTGTTATCCAAGATGGCGGCCGTGACGTCATCCGAGATGGCTGATATTGGTGGGAAGTTTGAATTTTGGTGGGAAGATAGGTCAATTGGGCTACCTCCACTAACCTAACCCCCCTTCCCTAACCTCCGCCCGAAAAATGGCGGGAAGCTCAAATTCCAACAGGATAATGCATCACACCACGGTTACCTCTACTAACCGAAGAAAATCGCTGGAACATAGGTCAGTTGGGCTACCTCCAGCAACCTAAGTCACCCGACTGCCATCTCATCCTATAAACTGGCACCAAGTTTGAGTTTTGGTGGTAAAGAAAGGTCAATTGGGCTATCCATACTAACCTAAGAAAATGGCAGGAAAGAAAGCTCACATCCACTAACCTAAGTCATCCAGCCGCCACCACCTCCTCCTAGGGATTCGCAGGAAAAGTACTTGACCAGTGCTGGAGATAAGTCTTTATTTTGCAGACAGTGTCTCCACAATGAGATCTAGAGTCCAACTGACCTAGTACACAGTACTGCCGACAGAGGGTGATGTCATCCCTCCTGTGATGTAATGCAAGGTGGTGGTCTGGAGGGGGAAAATAGCGTGAAAATGTCTCAGCCTGTGCTGGGCGGCTGGAGATAGTAGGGAAGGAGTGTACTTTATCTATTTGGGAACCATTTATTTAGGGATGGAGTATATTTATCACACTGACAGAAACCACACACTCTGACATGCTTGGGGTCACGCTACACAGACCACAGATTTGTAAACTACTCCTAAATAATACTCAGCAGGCACGCAAACAACTCCTAACTCACCGAAATAATTTCAGCACAGACATGCAAACTACTTCTAAATAATGCAGTACACAGATGTTCAGCCAAAAAATCAACTTGTAAACTGACCAAATATGTATATTGCAAGCTAAAGACCTGTTGCAAAATAATGCAACAGACATGCAAACAACGTACTCAGATACCACCCACTGTCCCTGTCCACTAGATTGCACAGGAGGCTACCGACAGCCCAATGAAGTGATGCGGTCATCATCTGTCAAACCACACACAGGTGCCCGATCGGGTCCTGCATGCATGAGGTGGCAACATCCCTTTCGTGCTTGGTACCTGAGAAATTCCTCACGAAATATGCGTTTACCTAGGCACCATTGCTGACGTGACTGAACGGGAGCAAAGACTTATTTGCTGAGTGTATTGACGCCACTGCGAGCCACCGATGGATGCAAGCTAGCACATCCATTGCTCTGACGCCACTGCAGGTGAAAGTTAGGCCGCGCTTACACTGGTCCCATATGTGAGACACCCCTGGGCAGCACGTGTTTGTGTTTACTGTTGCTGATGGGATACCTATGGATACTAACGTCACATCTCTATGAAAATAAGTGCCACGTGTTCACTGCTGCTGGTGTGACCCCACGTTCTACCTGTGGTTCAGAGAGAAATGTTGCAATGCTTCCCAGAGTAGCACAGTGTGCATTGTTCCTAGCTGGACATGCGAGCTGCATCTAATGGTGCCTAAATGCCTAGTGTGACTGATGCAACGCTGCAAAGTGCGAACGCATAGCCACAAACCATTTTAAGCTCATCTAACAAGGTTCTCAGTCTTATATTGATGTCACATAGCTATGTAAAATCAGGACTGAGGTGACCTCTAGGAAATTGTATAGTGTCCCAGAAATAGTTAACACTTTCTTGATGTCTCAGCATGTATGCATGGAAATTCTTTCCCTAACAGAACCTATTTACGAAAATAGCGCAGAATAACATTGAATGCAGTCTTCTTTGTGGTCCTGCCATGGTACCGCATCCATCACGTTACCCTTCCTTGTTTCAACTCACAAATGTTTCCTCCACTATGTAGAGACTCTTATATCCCAGCACAAAAGAATGTCATGTGAATAAATCGAGAATTATGATTGGCTCTTATCGAATTTACCCTCTGAATTACTGATGTAACCAGTGTGGAAGCACCATCATCCTTTTCTTTCTTTCTGCAGATGGGACTTTCAGCGAGAAAAAAACTATTTTACACAGATAGTCATATTGCATTGGCAATTAAACCCTGCAAAGTGCCCCTACATATCGTCAAATACAGAAAGACTCTTACTCAACTACACTGCTTTCCACTGAGGACAGGAGCTTGAATATTACAGCATGAAACTGAACTCCAACCCAGCACCCGGCCGAAGTGGCCGTGCGGTTAAAGGCGCTGCAGTCTGGAACCGCAAGACCGCTACGGTCGCAGGTTCGAATCCTGCCTCGGGCATGGATGTTTGTGATGTCCTTAGGTTAGTTAGGTTTGACTAGTTCTAAGTTCTAGGGGACTAATGACCTCAGCAGTTGAGTCCCATAGTGCTCAGAGCCATTTTCCAACCCAGCAGTATATCACAGCGTACCATGTCGGTGGAGTAAACACACAAAATCGCCCCTTTTACATCATTCGTACATACACCATGAAGACAGACAGCATAGAACGTATACTCATGGCACTAGGGCATCCACACCCTATTGGGGGGCAGGGGGGCACAGCACCCTAAGTAGACCAATGTCACTCTCAGAACTAATCTACAAATTCGAGCTCGCTTCCCCTTGGCACAAACGCGTTACTGTTTCTGGTTTGGACCTGCTTGCTTGCCTGCTTTTCTACACCCAGCATCAGGGGGTGGCAGAAGGTGCTAGTGCGTATTGATTGCATTATTTTGGGAGTGGGTCTGTAGGCTGTGCTATGCGTTATTTGGACAGTTTACCGAGTACTGAGTGTGTCTACACATCACTGTGCTGCATTATTTAGGAGGAGTCTGCATGTCTGTACTGAAATTATTTCGATTAATTAGGAGCTGTTTGCATGTCTGCAGAGCGTTATTTAGGAGTAGTTTACAGGTCTTTGGGCTGTGTAGCGTGACTCCAGCATATGTTTTGTACCAGTGTGACAAATATACTAGATCCCTAAATAAAATGTTCCAAAATAAATAGAGTTCACTCCTTCCTTACTCTCCCCAGCAGCCCAGCGCAACCTGAGTCATTTTTGTGCCATTTTCCCCCTAAAGACAATCATCTGGAATTAGGTCACAGGAGGGATAACAGCACCCTCTGGTGGCAGTAATGTGTACTAGGTCTGTTGGAGCCTAGATCTCGTGGTGGAGACATTGCTTGCAAAATAAAAACTTCTGTCCATCATAGGTAGAGTTGTTTTCTGGCCATTTCGCCCCACCATCTTTGATGAAGTCATGTGCTGCACACGTTAGTCCACGTTAGGGTATTTTAGCCCAACAACGTGGGTTGGTAAGGGGATGTGGCGGTCGGTTGGGGATCGTGGTGGGGACTTTAACTATTTCCTTCCAAGTCCAGATGGGGGTGGCATTCGTGAAAATTCATTCCAAGTCCATCGTAGCACTCTCTGCTGGTGTCAATTTTAACTAGGCCTCGTGGTGAACACAATGTATGCTGCCATCTTGAATAACAGTAGTTGCGTCAGCAGATCAAGTCACAGACAACAGTGCCCTCTGGTGCTGGTACTGTGTACTAAGTCAGTTGGAGTCTGGAGCTTTTGGTGAACACAGTGTATGCTTCCATCTTGGATTACATCACAGATGAGAGCGCCCTCTGGTGGTGGGGCTGTGTACTAAGCCAATTGGAGTACGGACCTCACGGTGAACGTACTGGATGCCCGAACTGAATGGAATTGTTTAAATAAAGACTTATGTCCAAGCCCTTTTTCCACAAATCATTAAGAGGAGATGGCGGTTGGGTGACTGATGTTAGTCCAAGCGTCCTTTCTTTCACGTCATTTTCTTAGTTAAGTAGAAATCCACGAATTGACCTTTGTTTACCACTGAAATTCAAACTTGGTGCCAGTTCATAGGAAGAAGTGGCGGTCAGGTGAGTTAGGTTAGTGGAGGTGCGCCAAGTGATCTATCTTCCCACGATTTTCTTAGCTTAGTAGACCTAACTGTGGTGTGATGAATTATCCTGTTGAAATTTTAACTTCCCGCCATTTTTCTGGGGGAGGTGACCGTCAGGTGACTGAGGATAGTACAAGCGTCCTTTCTTTCACGTCATTTTCTTAGTTAAGTAGAAATCCACGAATTGACCTTTGTTTACCACTGAAATTCAAACTTGGTGCCAGTTCATAGGAAGAAGTGGCGGTCAGGTGAGTTAGGTTAGTGGAGGTGCGCCAAGTGATCTATCTTCCCACGATTTTCTTAGCTTAGTAGACCTAACTGTGGTGTGATGAATTATCCTGTTGAAATTTTAACTTCCCGCCATTTTTCTGGGGGAGGTGACCGTCAGGTGACTGAGGATAGTACAAGTGTCCTTTCTTTCACACCTATTCTTAGTTCAAATGCTTCAAATGGCTCTGAGCACTATGGGACTTAACATCTGAGGTCATCATCCCCTAGAACTTAGAACTACTTAAACCTAACTAACCTAAGGACATCACACACATCCATGCCCGAGGCAGGACTCGAATCTGCGACCGTAGCTGTCACGCAGTTCCAGACTGAAGCACCTAGAACTGCTTGGCCACACCTGCCGGCGCACCATTTCTTAGCTTAGTACAGATATGCCTTTCGCAGGGCAAGTGCTCTGCCAACTGAGCTACCCAAGCACGACTCACGCCCCGTCCTCTCAGCTTTATTTCTGCCAGTACCTCGTCTCCTACCTTCCGAACTTTACAGAAGCTCTCCTGCGAACCTTGCAGAAATAGCACTCCTGAAAGAAAGGATATTCCGGAGACATGGCTTAGCCACAGCCTGGGGGATGTTTCCAGAATGAGATTTTCGCTCTGCAGTGGAGTGTGCGCTGATATGAAACTTCCTGTGTGTCGGACCGAGACTCGAACTCGGGACCTTTGCCTTTCGTGGGCAAGTGCTCTACCAACTGAGCTGTGGCTGTGGCTAAGGCATGTCTCTGCAATATCCTTTCTTTCAGGAATGCTAGTTCTGCAAGGTTTGCAGGACAGGTTCCTTGAAGTTTGGAAGGCAGGAGACGAGATACTGGCAGAAGTAAAGCTGTGAGGAAAGGGTGTGAATTGTGCTTTGGTAGCTCAGTTGGTAGAGCACTTGCCCTCCCAAAGGCAATGACCCCAAGTTCGAGTCTTGGTCCAGCACACAGTTTTAATCTGCCAGGAAGTTTCATGCAAACTAACCTTTGTTTACCACCAAAATTCGAACTTGGCGCTGGTTCATAGGAAGAAGTGGTGGTCTGATGACTTAGGTCAGCCCAAGTGAGCTATCTTCCGGCGATTTTCTTAGGTTAGTAGAGATAACTGTGTTGTGATGTATTATACTGTTGGAATTCGAACTTCCCGCCATTTTTCTGGGGGAGGGGGGGCCTGGCACTTTTCTGTCAAAATTCAAACTTCTCGCCAAAATCAGCCATCTTGGATGACGTCACAGCCGCCATCTTAGATGACATCATGCACCGTTGCCAAGTCTACATGCCGCCATCTTGGATGACGCTATCGCCGCCATCTTGGATACATCTGAAAACAGAGTGTGCTTTGTTCCAACACTGATGTTTCCAATAGAGTACTAAAGATCTGTTCCCATTAATAAGCTCTGTCTTCTGTGAAAGACGTAATGCTGAGGTGGCATCTGAGGTAGTGCCGCTGTGGTTTGGCACCACTTGTATGAAAAAGAAAGAAAGAGAAATCAATGCAAAATTGCGCATAAAACATTGTTTCAGAGTATGTATTACCCAATTTGAAGAGGCGCGTTTCACTGCGCGCACTCTAGCAGTAGTTTTCTGAAGCTCGGAGCCAACTACAGATTGACACTGTCTGCCCTCATAAGCACTGTGTGAAAGCTCGGCCGTCGGTGTCTGCATGCTTCTAATGGTGTAATGGTGGAGGTGGAGCCACGGCTGCTCTGCCTCAGAGCTTTATGTTCTTCCCGCCGGAGAGCAGAACCCACAGAAGCTCTATCTGCATTTCTAGCTACGACGTTAGAATACACTGGGGCTCAAACTTTTTGTAATCCACTCTTACAATCGCTTTGCAAGTTAGTGCCAATCCATTCATAAACAAAAATTAATGCTTAATTAAATCGAATACACAACTAATACACTTAAATATCGTTGTAAACAGATATATACGTACAATTTGAATATAATTACGCACTTTGATTTTGAAGCTAAGAAGCATTATTTCAATATTTGTATATTTTACAACGGGGCTGTTGGTACAGAACAAAAAAAACTAACGTATTTACTACGTATTAAGCATATATTTTCCAAACAACAGAGTAGTATTTCTGTTTACAGTCGTTATGTTCATATAATACAGTACTGTATAAGCACATTGCAGTTAGTGTGAGGTCACATAACTGAAACAGCATAGCTGTGTGCACATTATTATCCGTAAGTGAAAATTCAGTTGACTGTGAAAATAGTAAACATGATCAAAATAACTGAGTTATTAAAAATGCCATTTGTGACAGGACTCTCAACGAAAATTTGCAGATAAGAACACTAGGTAGATACTTCCGAATCTGTATCTGCAGCAGCAAACAAAAAAATCGATCCCGTACGGTCAGTCCTGAAGTTTACCGACAGAACCAATGGATTTTTGGCTGTGAAGAATACAATCCTGTTTTTTTTGTTTTCCTCGTGTGTTATTTGGGGAAGATGTTCATTGGTGTGAGACTTTAATACCTGACACTGGGCATACTTGGTCTATAATTAAAGTACTTGAGAGGTCAACGTGACTTAGTCTTTCATTTCTAGGCAAAACCAACATTCAGGAGAACTTAGATTCGCAATAGACACAACTGACAGCCACAATAAACGTGTAGAAAAGAATATATATATATATATATATATATATATATATATATATATATATATATATATATATGTGGCGCTTTGGAATTGGCTCTCAGGGACCAGGATGAATCTGATGCCTCTCAAAGTAATGGGTTTTTTGTGAGCTAATTCAGTTCAGTGCGAATCCAGATAAAGGTCTTCAAGTTTATCTCATTCAAGCATCAGCGTCGACAGGTATTTCTAAGACTGTTCAGAACGACCTACTGCCATGCATGATGGAGTGTTTTAAAGAAATGAAACGTGTCGATTATGTTGTAATAATTGAGGATGAAACCAGAGATGTGTCTTGATAATTTCAATTGGTTATTGTTTTGCGTTATATTGTTGAGGGAAAACCCGTTAAAGATTTTGGAACTTTGTTAATCCAGAAAGTCAGAATGCTCATACTATATCTGAGAGTATTCTGAAAGAAACTGAACCATTAATTAATGATGACAGAGCAAAACTAACAGCTCAGAGTCACGACGGTGCAACGTTATGATTGGCAAGTCGAATGAGGTTCAGAAATAAATTAAAGACAAATACCCAAATGCAAACTACATCCATTTTTATGCACATGAGTGGAACCTTATTATGTCTACGGGAGCCTCTTTTAATCGCGAAGCCCGTATCGTTTTTTTTGGACATCTTTCATTTATTTCTTCTTTGTTTTCTAACTCGCCACAGAGTTCAATGGAATTACCATTCACGGGTAGTAAAAGAGGTTCAAGAAAGCAGGGAAGGTTATGTTGTTGTTATGAAAGTCATCGAAAGAAGTGAGAGTACAATACTATCTTCTACTATTGAGAAAGCTGGTTCATATAAACTGCAAGATAACGAATTCCTTTTCTGGCTATCATTTTTCTGTAAAATAATGTCTCATGCAGACGTATTTTTCAATCAGCTTCAGAAGAAGATAACTGACCCGACAAAAGCAAAACAAGACATACAGACTTTGAAGCAGTAATGCAAAACGTCGGAGATGACCTTGACTCCACTCTTAATGAGATTAGTTTCGAAAATGACGAAACAATGCCTGCCAGCAAGCCACGGATTCTTGATGAATATAAAAAAAAGAGATGCTTTGGACGAATGCGATGCTATCGTTTCTAAAATAAAATTACGTTTTTAATTCACTGGATACCTCATTGCAGCTAACATATTTCACGTAAATCAGTTTGACAAATACATCATAAATTTTCCAGACAGATACCTTGAAACTACAGACACATATACATTTCTGGAGAAAAGGAAGCTGAAGGGTGAACTGCGGGTCATCTACGCTAGGACTGAGTCGAGAGCAGTTTCTGGCGCAGTTCCGTTACTTTTGTGGAATCTAGAGGACAAGCTTTGTGACACTTTCTAAGAGACTGTTAAAGTTTTGAAACTGCTAATCACGACGCCTATCTCAACATCAAAAGCTGAGGGGTGCTTCTCAGTACTCAAGAGAATTAAAACGTTTCGACGAAACACTGTGAAAGAAGAAAGATTGACAGCCCTAGGGATGAAATCCTGTGGAAAGTCATCCGTGTGTAAAATTGAAGATTTCAATTCAAGAGTGATAGATCTATTTTCAACAGAGTACACAAATCTTTCTGTAACAGCTGGAGCACAATTGTTAACTGAGGCTGGCAGTCTCGTTATCGTGCTAGTTCAGTCCAGGCCCGACCTCCTTACGCAGTCATACATCAAAACACCCCCTACTTACGACTGCCATGTAAAAGCGTCCGCACATACCCTGTGAGTAGTGAAGAACTGTGCAGTTGATATGTTTGGTGCACTTATGTTTGTGCGTGCGAGAGAAATTTTCGGAGTTTGTGTTACGTTTCGTATCTCATGCAGTCATGCGAAAAAGATAGCTAAAGCAACCATTCTCTCTCTCTCTCTCTCTCTCTCTCTCTCTCTCTCAATCTGATACAAACGCTTGTTATCATGTTCTCCAGGAATATGTCAAACTCTTACTTTGCGTAAGAAGGATGTTGTTGTAATAAGTGTTTATTTCTGTTCCCCTATGCGTTTTGTTTGACATAATATCTTTTGAA
This sequence comes from Schistocerca piceifrons, assembly GCF_021461385.2. Classification (NCBI taxonomy): domain Eukaryota; kingdom Metazoa; phylum Arthropoda; class Insecta; order Orthoptera; family Acrididae; genus Schistocerca; species Schistocerca piceifrons. Next base: position 56,235,412 of record NC_060142.1, on the reverse strand, counting down.
ATATAAGAATTCTTGACAACATTTTCTAATATTTTTTTTTTTCGGTACTGCCAATGCAATACCTTACCGGCTGCCATCGATGTAATGTATCACTAACTCAATGCATTTTTCGCAAGAGACTGAAATATGCCATTTTCAGACCCCTTCATAAGAAAATTGATAGGAGAGATGCCAATAACTACGAAGCTCCATCACTGTTGACATCATTTTCCAAAATTTTTGAGAAGGTGATGTGTTTTTGAATAGTATTTCACTTAAAACAGTAATATTCTCAGCAAATTACAGTCTGTATTTCAGAAGAACTGCTCTACTGTGAAATCCATGTACATGTTCACTCAACAAATTCTACAAGCATTAAATAATAAAATAGCGCTGGTTGGTATATTCTGCGATCTATCTACGGCATTTGACTGTGTGAATCACAGCATACTACTACATAAATTGAAGTTTTATGAGATTGATACTGTAGCCAACCACTGAATAATATCATATCTAACCAAAAGAATGCAGGAAGATTTACTTACTAATTCAAGGGATGTAGCCAGCAACATTATTCTGACGTGAAAAAATCTCTATGAGGTTCCCCAATGCTTCAGTCTTAGGTTCAATATTGTTCCTCATATATGTAAACAGTCTTCCGTCTAATATGCAACAAAAAGAATTAGTTTTTTTTTGCAGTTGACAAAACAATGTTCTTAAAATTACCTCTGATTTTTTTTCTGAGAATGATCTCAGCCTCGATTTTAAAAAGAGACAATATGTTTTGTTCTGCACGTCTAAGGGTACTAACCAAGTAATACTCAAACACTTGCTGAAAAATTAATAGTGTAGAAACTTTAAAATTCTTAGCTGTCGTATTAATGAGAATTTAAATTTGAAAAAGCACGATTTGGAACTCTTAAAACAATTTAGTTAAGTCACATTTGCACTTAAAACCATTGGACATCTTGGAGAGAGACAAATCGGTTAGTTGACGTATTTTCCATATTTTAATTCAATAATGTCATAGGGAATAGTACTCCGCAGTAACTCATCTTTAAGAAAGAAAATCTTCATTGCTCAGAAACGTGCTATCTTGTAGATATCTGTTTGAGGATTTTAGCATTCTGACTACTGCCTCACAGTATACTTAATCCGTCATGAAGTTCACACCAGAAAGGAAAAGACATTCATCACTCTGCGTTAAGATTGTCTTTAGCACAAAAAGAGGTTCACAATGCTGCAGCTAAGACTTTTGATAACTTACCCAGTGATATAAATTGTCTGACCGACAGCAAACTCAAATTTGAAAACAAACTGAAAAATTTTTTGACTGGATGTAGAATGACTCGTTCCACAACATTACAATTTATTGTGCAAATGAGCCATCGAACACGAAACTAACTAAAGTGTCAGCTACACTATGAATGTACATTACTCAAGAGGAAAACTCGTTAAGGCCAGAGGAAGAACATGTAAGGCATGCAGCTGTTCCAAGGACTGTCTCGGTCTGTTTTCCGGGGAAAAACGACGGCAAATTCGTATACATTGGCCACTAAAAATGGTTGTAGGATCAATCACAGGAAACCATTTTCAAAGACATTGTAACAAGTAGAGGAATCAAGATATTACAGATTACAAGATGCTATTAGGAAAGCGTACCTTGTTTGTAACAAGATTAATGAAACGTTGATCCTTCCAGAAGGATTTGGCGAAAGAGGGCAAATTGTCTGCCTGCTCCTGATAATCAGGGAACGCATGAACAACGTAAAACAACGCCATGTTTATTAACTCCTTTTACAGTATTTCATTTACACTGTTTTGGAAAGACATCATACATAGAAAATACGAGGGCTGGAACTTTAGTAGTAGCAACTATTTATTTACAGCTTGTACAAAACTGATATGTGCTTCAAAGTTTTACTGACCTTCAGAGTAGTCACCAGCATTGTGTACAACCCGTTGCCAGCGATGTGGAAGTCGTAGGCTACTCAGAGCAGTGGCAGCTGTGTTGAAAGGTTCAAGCGGCGCGGTTATTGCCCAACGAATTTGTAGCTCTTCTGATGCGAATGCCGTGAAGCGTTTCCTTCAGTTTAGAAATCGAGCTGAACTCACGAGGGCTTAAGCCAGGGGAGTGCAGTAGGTAGTACAGCACTTACCAGCCCCATCAGTCAAACATATCAGTAACAGCTTGCACTGTACGTGGTTGGGCATTGTCCTAGAAAATGATAGTCAGTCCTGCAGAAAGTGTCATCACTTCTGCCTTTAAGCTGATCGTAGCTTGTGTTCCGAAAATTAACAGTTAAGGAATCGTCAAGTTACCCAAGAGTTGGCAGACTGCTATAATTATGGAGGGAAGTATATTATCGAAGACTAAAATCTATGTTATGTGTGTTTATTATTAAACTTACGGAAGAACGCTACCAATTTAAGCACCAACCGGTGTCAGTCAACCAACGCCTGGTAGTCAAAATGTATGATTATGAAGTGGTTCCGTATAAGAAGTACAAAGTACGTTTCTAAGCCATTTATAGCCATATGTAAACGTAGATAAACTTATTCTAGTTGGTGTACCTTACCGATCTGCTATACGATGTAGGTTTCACACATATCAGAAAGCTCACCAGCGATGCTAAATTAGTGATAACAAATGTGAAGTCAACGAAAAGTAAATTTCTGCAGAGTAGTGTACATTATTTGATCACTACATCCGATGATCACAGGAAAAAACATTAAAAATAATGCCCATTCGACTTAAGTGGCACGACACCAGATCAATAAATTTACAAGCTGGTTCAGAATTCGCCTGGGGCTGCGGTGCCCTCCCGCTACGGTGCGAGAACATTAAGACCGATATTTATTGGAGTAAGATGTATAAAAATAATGAAAACAGCGATGTTGTGGTTCTGGGGTTCTGGACAGTGAGTGTCAAATGTGTGAGGACAATGAACGTACCATTCCAAAGCTGTTTGTAGACTACACATTTCTTCTTTGTTTTTTGGCCACTTGTCTCGACACTTGCAAATATAGAAGCTGAATGGGTTAAATACAAGTGTAATGAAAGTAATTTTAAGACCAAACGCGCTTCGCTTCATTCTAAAGCATCTTCAGTGATGACTAAGAATATAGTTGGTTTCTCTTAAAATTTTGTTTGCTGGTAACAATGAACAGTTCACATGCTTTACTTGTTACTGTCAACACTGTTAATTCTTATCGGCACTCACGGTTTTAGGGTTCCGTATATCAGTCGATAAAAAAGGAGGGTTTATACGATCACATCGTTTTCCGTGTGTCTGTTTATCTTTCCGAGTGTTAAAACCCTTCTTTTTCAGGACCAGGTAGAGGTATGAAGTTGAATTTTATTTCGCCTGTTAAGGCGTGCGCTCCCTCGACGGTTTAAAAAATTACTCCTAGGTCCATGCACTGAAAAGATAGGCTACTTATCTCGCATTTTTTGATGTTCGCAAACTCAGACATCAAAACCTGCAGGGCGCTTCCCGTTGGCCTAGAATCATGTAATTTGGCAAAAAGCAAGGTGTCACAGTAAAACCAAAGGAAAAAATTAGAAAACGGTAAATTTGTAATTATATCACACCAAAAATTTTGTCATTTGTTATTTGACTGTCCGTCCGTTTGTTGAGACCTCTTTTTCTCAGGCATCGGTAGATATATGAAATTAAATTTTACGTATTATACTAAGATCTGTTGTTCCTTGGAGGTGTGTTAAATGTAATGCTCTAAGTGAATGAAATCAAAAGATACCGCCATTTATGTCACATATTTTTATACTCGCAAATCTATTTATCAAAACCTATAAGGTGCTTCAATTGGCCTAGAATCATGAAATTTGGCAAGAAGCCAGGTTTCACTGTAGAAGTAAAGGGAAAAATCAGAAAATTCCGAATTTAATTATATCACGTGAGAAAAATATTTTTTATCAGGCTGTCTGGCTGTTCGTCCGTCTGTTAAGACCCTTTTTTCTCAGGAACGCGTGGAGGTATCAAGTTGAAATTTATGTCAGATACTAAGGTCTATAGGCTCTTGACGGTGTAATAAATGTAAACTTCTCAGTCAATGCAATCAGAAGATACGACCATTTATGTCACATATTCTGATACTCGCAAACTCACTCATCCAAATATATAGGCTACTTCCCGTTGTCCTATAATCATGAAATTTAGCAAGAAGCAAGGTTTCACAGTACAAGCAAAGGAAACAAAAAACGGAAGTCTTTTGTTATTTGTTATCCGACGCCAAACTTGAAATTCAAACACTCTCGGAAGTCTTGCAATCCCTGGGACCGATATCTCGCCAGTATCAATGTTGATAACAGGGACAAATGGTCGAGATTCCCGATTCCCGGAATGGATTAACTGCCTATGTATAAATAATTAAGTCTGTACGGGACCCTTAGTGCGCGAGTCCTATTCGCACGTGGCCGATATTTTATTGTTTACGTCATTCTTCCTGTTCTTCCACAGGGACAAATGGTCGAGATTCCCGATTCCCGGAACGGATGATATGCCTACGTATAAATAATTAAGTCTGTACGGGACCCTTAGTGCGCGAGTCCTATTCGCACGTGGCCGATTTTTTATTGTTTACGTCATTGTTCCTGTTCTTCCACAGGGACAAATGGTCGAGATTCCCGATTCTCGGAATGGATTAACTGCCTACGTATAAATAATTAGGTCTGTACGGGACCCTTAGTGCGCGAGTCCTATTCGCAAGCGGCCGATTTTTTATTGTTTACGCCATTGTTCCTGTTCTTCCACAGGGACAAATGGTCGAGATTCCCGATTCCCGGAATGGATGAACTGCCTATGTATAAATAATTAAGTCTGTACGGGACCCTTAGTGCGCGAGTCCTATTCGCATGTGGCCGATTTTTTATTCTTTACGTCATTCTTCCTGTTCTTACACAGGGACAAATGGTCGAGATTCCCGATTCCCGGAATGGATTAACTGCCTACGTATAAATAATTAAGTCTGTACGGGACCCTTAATGCGCGAGTCCTATTCGCACGATTCCCGATTCCCGGAATGGATTAACTGCCTACGTATAAATAATTAAGTCTATACGGGACCCTTAGTGCGCGAGTCCTATTAGCATGTGGCCGATTTTTTATTCTTTACGTCATTCTTCCTGTTCTTACACAGGGACAAATGGTCGAGATTCCCGATTCCCGGAATGGATTAACTGCCTACGTATAAATAATTAAGTCTGTACGGGACCCTTAGTGCGCGAGTCCTATTAGCATGTGGCCGATTTTTTATTCTTTACGTCATTCTTCCTGTTCTTACACAGGGACAAATGGTCGAGATTCCCGATTCCCGGAATGGATTAACTGCCTACGTATAAATAATTAAGTCTGTACGGGACCCTTAGTGCGCGAGTCCTATTAGCATGTGGCCGATTTTTTATTCTTTACGTCATTCTTCCTGTTCTTACACAGGGACAAATGGTCGAGATTCCCGATTCCCGGAATGGATTAACTGCCTACGAATAAATAATTAAGTCTGTACGGGACCCTTAGTGCGCGAGTCCTATTAGCATGTGGCCGATTTTTTATTCTTTACGTCATTCTTCCTGTTCTTACACAGGGACAAATGGTCGAGATTCCCGATTCCCGGAATGGATTAACTGCCTACGTATAAATAATTAAGTCTGTACGGGACCCTTAGTGCGCGAGTCCTATTAGCATGTGGCCGATTTTTTATTCTTTACGTCATTCTTCCTGTTCTTACACAGGGACAAATGGTCGAGATTCCCGATTCCCGGAATGGATTAACTGCCTACGTATAAATAATTAAGTCTGTACGGGACCCTTAGTGCGCGAGTCCTATTAGCATGTGGCCGATTTTTTATTCTTTACGTCATTCTTCCTGTTCTTACACAGGGACAAATGGTCGAGATTCCCGATTCCCGGAATGGATTAACTGCCTACGTATAAATAATTAAGTCTGTACGGGACCCTTAGTGCGCGAGTCCTATTAGCATGTGGCCGATTTTTTATTCTTTACGTCATTCTTCCTGTTCTTACACAGGGACAAATGGTCGAGATTCCCGATTCCCGGAATGGATTAACTGCCTACGTATAAATAATTAAGTCTGTACGGGACCCTTAGTGCGCGAGTCCTATTAGCATGTGGCCGATTTTTTATTCTTTACGTCATTCTTCCTGTTCTTACACAGGGACAAATGGTCGAGATTCCCGATTCCCGGAATGGATTAACTGCCTACGTATAAATAATTAAGTCTGTACGGGACCCTTAGTGCGCGAGTCCTATTAGCATGTGGCCGATTTTTTATTCTTTACGTCATTCTTCCTGTTCTTACACAGGGACAAATGGTCGAGATTCCCGATTCCCGGAATGGATTAACTGCCTACGTATAAATAATTAAGTCTGTACGGGACCCTTAGTGCGCGAGTCCTATTAGCATGTGGCCGATTTTTTATTCTTTACGTCATTCTTCCTGTTCTTACACAGGGACAAATGGTCGAGATTCCCGATTCCCGGAATGGATTAACTGCCTACGTATAAATAATTAAGTCTGTACGGGACCCTTAGTGCGCGAGTCCTATTAGCATGTGGCCGATTTTTTATTCTTTACGTCATTCTTCCTGTTCTTACACAGGGACAAATGGTCGAGATTCCCGATTCCCGGAATGGATTAACTGCCTACGTATAAATAATTAAGTCTGTACGGGACCCTTAGTGCGCGAGTCCCATTAGCATGTGGCCGATTTTTTATTCTTTACGTCATTCTTCCTGTTCTTACACAGGGACAAATGGTCGAGATTCCCGATTCCCGGAATGGATTAACTACCTATGTATAAATAATTAAGTCTGTACGGGACCCTTAGTGCGCGAGTCCTATTCGCATGTGGCCGATTTTTTATTGTTTACGCCATTGTTCCTGTTCTTCCACAGGGACAAATGGTCGAGATTCCCGATTCCCGGAATGGATGAACTGCCTATGTATAAATAATTAAGTCTGTACGGGACCCTTAGTGCGCGAGTCCTATTCGCATGTGGCCGATTTTTTATTCTTTACGTCATTCTTCCTGTTCTTACACAGGGACAAATGGTCGAGATTCCCGATTCCCAGAATGGATTAACTACCTATGTATAAATAATTAAGTCTGTACGGGACCCTTAGTGCGCGAGTCCTATTCGCATGTGGCCGATTTTTTATTGTTTACGCCATTGTTCCTGTTCTTCCACAGGGACAAATGGTCGAGATTCCCGATTCCCGGAATGGATGAACTGCCTATGTATAAATAATTAAGTCTGTACGGGACCCTTAGTGCGCGAGTCCTATTCGCATGTGGCCGATTTTTTATTCTTTACGTCATTCTTCCTGTTCTTACACAGGGACAAATGGTCGAGATTCCCGATTCCCGGAATGGATTAACTGCCTACGCATAAATAATTAAGTCTGTACGGGACCCTTAATGCGCGAGTCCTATTCGCACGATTCCCGATTCCCTGAATGGATCAACTGCCTACGTATAAATAATTAAGTCTGTACGGGACCCTTAGTGCGCGAGTCCTATTCGCATGTGGCCGATTTTTTATTCTTTACGTCATTCTTCCTGTTCTTACACAGGGACAAATGGTCGAGATTCCCGATTCCCGGAATGGATTAACTGCCTACGTATAAATAATTAAGTCTGTACGGGACCCTTAGTGCGCGAGTCCTATTAGCATGTGGCCGATTTTTTATTCCTTACGTCATTCTTCCTGTTCTTACACAGGGACAAATGGTCGAGATTCCCGATTCCCGGAATGGATTAACTACCTATGTATAAATAATTAAGTCTGTACGGGACCCTTAGTGCGCGAGTCCTATTCGCTTGTGGCCGATTTTTTATTCTTTACGTCATTCTTCCTGTTCTTACACAGGGACAAATGGTCGAGATTCCCGATTCCCGGAATGGATTAACTGCCTACGTATAAATAATTAAGTCTGTACGGGACCCTTAGTGCGCGAGTCCTATTAGCATGTGGCCGATTTTTTATTCTTTACGTCATTCTTCCTGTTCTTACACAGGGACAAATGGTCGAGATTCCCGATTCCCGGAATGGATTAACTACCTATGTATAAATAATTAAGTCTGTACGGGACCCTTAGTGCGCGAGTCCTATTCGCATGTGGCCGATTTTTTATTGTTTACGCCATTGTTCCTGTTCTTCCACAGGGACAAATGGTCGAGATTCCCGATTCCCGGAATGGATGAACTGCCTATGTATAAATAATTAAGTCTGTACGGGACCCTTAGTGCGCGAGTCCTATTCGCATGTGGCCGATTTTTTATTCTTTACGTCATTCTTCCTGTTCTTACACAGGGACAAATGGTCGAGATTCCCGATTCCCGGAATGGATTAACTGCCTACGCATAAATAATTAAGTCTGTACGGGACCCTTAATGCGCGAGTCCTATTCGCACGATTCCCGATTCCCGGAATGGATTAACTGCCTACGTATAAATAATTAAGTCTGTACGGGACCCTTAGTGCGCGAGTCCTATTCGCATGTGGCCGATTTTTTATTCTTTACGTCATTCTTCCTGTTCTTACACAGGGACAAATGGTCGAGATTCCCGATTCCCGGAATGGATGAACTGCCTATGTATAAATAATTAAGTCTGTACGGGACCCTTAGTGCGCGAGTCCTATTCGCATGTGGCCGATTTTTTATTCTTTACGTCATTCTTCCTGTTCTTACACAGGGACAAATGGTCGAGATTCCCGATTCCCGGAATGGATTAACTGCCTATGTATAAATAATTAAGTCTGTACGGGACCCTTAGTGCGCGAGTCCTATTCGCATGTGGCCGATTTTTTATTCTTTACGTCATTCTTCCTGTTCTTACACAGAGACAAATGGTCGAGATTCCCGATTCCCGGAATGGATGAACTGCCTATGTATAAATAATTAAGTCTGTACGGGACCCTTAATGCGCGAGTCCTATTCGCACGATTCCCGATTCCCGGAATGGATTAACTGCCTACGTATAAATAATTAAGTCTGTACGGGACCCTTAGTGCGCGAGTCCTATTCGCATGTGGCCGATTTTTTATTCTTTACGTCATTCTTCCTGTTCTTACACAGGGACAAATGGTCGAGATTCCCGATTCCCGGAATGGATTAACTGCCTATGTATAAATAATTAAGTCTGTATGGGACCCTTAGTGCGCGAGTCCTATTCGCATGTGGCCGATTTTTTATTCTTTACGTCATTCTTCCTGTTCTTACACAGGGACAAATGGTCGAGATTCCCGATTCCCGGAATGGATTAACTGCCTACGTATAAATAATTAAGTCTGTACGGGACCCTTAATGCGCGAGTCCTATTCGCACGATTCCCGATTCCCGGAATGGATTAACTGCCTACGTATAAATAATTAAGTCTGTACGGGACCCTTAGTGCGCGAGTCCTATTCGCATGTGGCCGATTTTTTATTCTTTACGTCATTCTTCCTGTTCTTACACAGGGACAAATGGTCGAGATTCCCGATTCCCGGAATGGATGAACTGCCTATGTATAAATAATTAAGTCTGTACGGGACCCTTAGTGCGCGAGTCCTATTCGCATGTGGCCGATTTTTTATTCTTTACGTCATTCTTCCTGTTCTTACACAGGGACAAATGGTCGAGATTCCCGATTCCCGGAATGGATTAACTGCCTACGTATAAATAATTAAGTCTGTACGGGACCCTTAGTGCGCGAGTCCTATTAGCATGTGGCCGATTTTTTATTCTTTACGTCATTCTTCCTGTTCTTACACAGGGACAAATGGTCGAGATTCCCGATTCCCGGAATGGATTAACTACCTATGTATAAATAATTAAGTCTGTACGGGACCCTTAGTGCGCGAGTCCTATTCGCATGTGGCCGATTTTTTATTGTTTACGCCATTGTTCCTGTTCTTCCACAGGGACAAATGGTCGAGATTCCCGATTCCCGGAATGGATGAACTGCCTATGTATAAATAATTAAGTCTGTACGGGACCCTTAGTGCGCGAGTCCTATTCGCATGTGGCCGATTTTTTATTCTTTACGTCATTCTTCCTGTTCTTACACAGGGACAAATGGTCGAGATTCCCGATTCCCGGAATGGATTAACTGCCTACGCATAAATAATTAAGTCTGTACGGGACCCTTAATGCGCGAGTCCTATTCGCACGATTCCCGATTCCCGGAATGGATTAACTGCCTACGTATAAATAATTAAGTCTGTACGGGACCCTTAGTGCGCGAGTCCTATTCGCATGTGGCCGATTTTTTATTCTTTACGTCATTCTTCCTGTTCTTACACAGGGACAAATGGTCGAGATTCCCGATTCCCGGAATGGATGAACTGCCTATGTATAAATAATTAAGTCTGTACGGGACCCTTAGTGCGCGAGTCCTATTCGCATGTGGCCGATTTTTTATTCTTTACGTCATTCTTCCTGTTCTTACACAGGGACAAATGGTCGAGATTCCCGATTCCCGGAATGGATTAACTACCTATGTATAAATAATTAAGTCTGTACGGGACCCTTAGTGCGCGAGTCCTATTCGCATGTGGCCGATTTTTTATTGTTTACGCCATTGTTCCTGTTCTTCCACAGGGACAAATGGTCGAGATTCCCGATTCCCGGAATGGATGAACTGCCTATGTATAAATAATTAAGTCTGTACGGGACCCTTAGTGCGCGAGTCCTATTCGCATGTGGCCGATTTTTTATTCTTTACGTCATTCTTCCTGTTCTTACACAGGGACAAATGGTCGAGATTCCCGATTCCCGGAATGGATTAACTGCCTACGCATAAATAATTAAGTCTGTACGGGACCCTTAATGCGCGAGTCCTATTCGCACGATTCCCGATTCCCGGAATGGATTAACTGCCTACGTATAAATAATTAAGTCTGTACGGGACCCTTAGTGCGCGAGTCCTATTCGCATGTGGCCGATTTTTTATTCTTTACGTCATTCTTCCTGTTCTTACACAGGGACAAATGGTCGAGATTCCCGATTCCCGGAATGGATGAACTGCCTATGTATAAATAATTAAGTCTGTACGGGACCCTTAGTGCGCGAGTCCTATTCGCATGTGGCCGATTTTTTATTCTTTACGTCATTCTTCCTGTTCTTACACAGGGACAAATGGTCGAGATTCCCGATTCCCGGAATGGATTAACTGCCTATGTATAAATAATTAAGTCTGTACGGGACCCTTAGTGCGCGAGTCCTATTCGCATGTGGCCGATTTTTTATTCTTTACGTCATTCTTCCTGTTCTTACACAGGGACAAATGGTCGAGATTCCCGATTCCCGGAATGGATGAACTGCCTATGTATAAATAATTAAGTCTGTACGGGACCCTTAATGCGCGAGTCCTATTCGCACGATTCCCGATTCCCGGAATGGATTAACTGCCTACGTATAAATAATTAAGTCTGTACGGGACCCTTAGTGCGCGAGTCCTATTCGCATGTGGCCGATTTTTTATTCTTTACGTCATTCTTCCTGTTCTTACACAGGGACAAATGGTCGAGATTCCCGATTCCCGGAATGGATTAACTGCCTATGTATAAATAATTAAGTCTGTACGGGACCCTTAGTGCGCGAGTCCTATTCGCATGTGGCCGATTTTTTATTCTTTACGTCATTCTTCCTGTTCTTACACAGGGACAAATGGTCGAGATTCCCGATTCCCGGAATGGATTAACTGCCTATGTATAAATAATTAAGTCTGTACGGGACCCTTAGTGCGCGAGTCCTATTCGCATGTGGCCGATTTTTTATTCTTTACGTCATTCTTCCTGTTCTTACACAGGGACAAATGGTCGAGATTCCCGATTCCCGGAATGGATTAACTGCCTACGTATAAATAATTAAGTCTGTACGGGACCCTTAATGCGCGAGTCCTATTCGCACGATTCCCGATTCCCGGAATGGATTAACTGCCTACGTATAAATAATTAAGTCTGTACGGGACCCTTAGTGCGCGAGTCCTATTCGCATGTGGCCGATTTTTTATTCTTTACGTCATTCTTCCTGTTCTTACACAGGGACAAATGGTCGAGATTCCCGATTCCCGGAATGGATGAACTGCCTATGTATTAATAATTAAGTCTGTACGGGACCCTTAGTGCGCGAGTCCTATTCGCATGTGGCCGATTTTTTATTCTTTACGTCATTCTTCCTGTTCTTACACAGGGACAAATGGTCGAGATTCCCGATTCCCGGAATGGATGAACTGCCTATGTATAAATAATTAAGTCTGTACGGGACCCTTAGTGCGCGAGTCCTATTCGCATGTGGCCGATTTTTTATTCTTTACGTCATTCTTCCTGTTCTTACACAGGGACAAATGGTCGAGATTCCCGATTCCCGGAATGGATTAACTGCCTATGTATAAATAATTAAGTCTGTACGGGACCCTTAGTGCGCGAGTCCTATTCGCATGTGGCCGATTTTTTATTCTTTACGTCATTCTTCCTATTCTTACACAGGGACAAATGGTCGAGATTCCCGATTCCCGGAATGGATTAACTGCCTATGTATAAATAATTAAGTCTGTACGGGACCCTTAGTGCGCGAGTCCTATTCGCATGTGGCCGATTTTTTATTCTTTACGTCATTCTTCCTGTTCTTACACAGGGACAAATGGTCGAGATTCCCGATTCCCGGAATGGATTAACTGCCTACGTATAAATAATTAAGTCTGTACGGGACCCTTAATGCGCGAGTCCTATTCGCACGATTCCCGATTCCCGGAATGGATTAACTGCCTACGTATAAATAATTAAGTCTGTACGGGACCCTTAGTGCGCGAGTCCTATTCGCATGTGGCCGATTTTTTATTCTTTACGTCATTCTTCCTGTTCTTACACAGGGACAAATGGTCGAGATTCCCGATTCCCGGAATGGATGAACTGCCTATGTATAAATAATTAAGTCTCTACGGGACCCTTAGTGCGCGAGTCCTATTCGCATGTGGCCGATTTTTTATTCTTTACGTCATTCTTCCTGTTCTTACACAGGGACAAATGGTCGAGATTCCCGATTCCCGGAATGGATGAACTGCCTATGTATAAATAATTAAGTCTGTACGGGACCCTTAGTGCGCGAGTCCTATTCGCATGTGGCCGATTTTTTATTCTTTACGTCATTCTTCCTGTTCTTACACAGGGACAAATGGTCGAGATTCCCGATTCCCGGAATGGATGAACTGCCTACGAATAAATAATTAAGTCTGTACGGGACCCTTAGTGCGCGAGTCCTATTCGCACGATTCCCGATTCCTGGAATCGATTAACTGCCTACGTATAAATAATTAAGTCTGTACGGGACCCTTAATGCGCGAGTCCTATTCGCATGTGGCCGATTTTTTATTCTTTACGTCATTCTTCCTGTTCTTACACAGGGACAAATGGTCGAGATTCCCGATTCCCGGAATGGATTAACTGCCTACGTATAAATAATTAAGTCTGTACGGGACCCTTAATGCGCGAGTCCTATTCGCACGATTCCCGATTCCCGGAATGGATTAACTGCCTACGTATAAATAATTAAGTCTGTACGGGACCCTTAGTGCGCGAGTCCTATTCGCATGTGGCCGATTTTTTATTCTTTACGTCATTCTTCCTGTTCTTACACAGGGACAAATGGTCGAGATTCCCGATTCCCGGAATGGATTAACTGCCTATGTATAAATAATTAAGTCTGTACGGGACCCTTAGTGCGCGAGTCCTATTCGCATGTGGCCGATTTTTTATTCTTTACGTCATTCTTCCTGTTCTTACACAGGGACAAATGGTCGAGATTCCCGATTCCCGGAATGGATTAACTGCCTACGTATAAATAATTAAGTCTGTACGGGACCCTTAATGCGCGAGTCCTATTCGCACGATTCCCGATTCCCGGAATGGATTAACTGCCTACGTATAAATAATTAAGTCTGTACGGGACCCTTAGTGCGCGAGTCCTATTCGCATGTGGCCGATTTTTTATTCTTTACGTCATTCTTCCTGTTCTTACACAGGGACAAATGGTCGAGATTCCCGATTCCCGGAATGGATGAACTGCCTATGTATAAATAATTAAGTCTGTACGGGACCCTTAGTGCGCGAGTCCTATTCGCATGTGGCCGATTTTTTATTCTTTACGTCATTCTTCCTGTTCTTACACAGGGACAAATGGTCGAGATTCCCGATTCCCGGAATGGATGAACTGCCTACGAATAAATAATTAAGTCTGTACGGGACCCTTAGTGCGCGAGTCCTATTCGCACGATTCCCGATTCCCGGAATGGATTAACTGCCTACGTATAAATAATTAAGTCTGTACGGGACCCTTAATGCGCGAGTCCTATTCGCATGTGGCCGATTTTTTATTGTTTACGCCATTGTTCCTGTTCTTCCACAGGGACAAATGGTCGAGATTCCCGATTCCCGGAATGGATGAACTGCCTATGTATAAATAATTAAGTCTGTACGGGACCCTTAGTGCGCGAGTCCTATTCGCATGTGGCCGATTTTTTATTCTTTACGTCATTCTTCCTGTTCTTACACAGGGACAAATGGTCGAGATTCCCGATTCCCGGAATGGATTAACTGCCTACGTATAAATAATTAAGTCTGTACGGGACCCTTAGTGCGCGAGGCCTATTCGCATGTGGCCGATTTTTTATTCTTTACGTCATTCTTCCTGTTCTTACACAGGGACAAATGGTCGAGATTCCCGATTCCCGGAATGGATGAACTGCCTATGTATAAATAATTAAGTCTGTACGGGACCCTTAGTGCGCGAGTCCTATTCGCATGTGGCCGATTTTTTATTCTTTACGTCATTCTTCCTGTTCTTACACAGGGACAAATGGTCGAGATTCCCGATTCCCGGAATGGATGAACTGCCTATGTATAAATAATTAAGTCTGTACGGGACCCTTAGTGCGCGAGTCCTATTCGCATGTGGCCGATTTTTTATTCTTTACGTCATTCTTCCTGTTCTTACACAGGGACAAATGGTCGAGATTCCCGATTCCCGGAATGGATGAACTGCCTACGTATAAATAAATAAGTCTGTACGGGACCCTTAGTGCGCGAGTCCTATTCGCATGTGGCCGATTTTTTATTCTTTACGTCATTCTTCCTGTTCTTACACAGGGACAAATGGTCGAGATTCCCGATTCCCGGAATGGATGAACTGCCTATGTATAAATAATTAAGTCTGTACGGGACCCTTAGTGCGCGAGTCCTATTCGCATGTGGCCGATTTTTTATTCTTTACGTCATTCTTCCTGTTCTTACACAGGGACAAATGGTCGAGATTCCCGATTCCCGGAATGGATGAACTGCCTATGTATAAATAATTAAGTCTGTACGGGACCCTTAGTGCGCGAGTCCTATTCGCATGTGGCCGATTTTTTATTCTTTACGTCATTCTTCCTGTTCTTACACAGGGACAAATGGTCGAGATTCCCGATTCCCGGAATCGATGAACTGCCTATGTATAAATAATTAAGTCTGTACGGGACCCTTAGTGCGCGAGTCCTATTCGCATGTGGCCGATTTTTTATTCTTTACGTCATTCTTCCTGTTCTTACACAGGGACAAATGGTCGAGATTCCCGATTCCCGGAATGGATGAACTGCCTATGTATAAATAATTAAGTCTGTACGGGACCCTTAGTGCGCGAGTCCTATTCGCATGTGGCTGATTTTTTATTCTTTACGTCATTCTTCCTGTTCTTACACAGGGACAAATGGTCGAGATTCCCGATTCCCGGAATGGATGAACTGCCTATGTATAAATAATTAAGTCTGTACGGGACCCTTAGTGCGCGAGTCCTATTCGCATGTGGCCGATTTTTTATTCTTTACGTCATTCTTCCTGTTCTTACACAGGGACAAATGGTCGAGATTCCCGATTCCCGGAATGGATGAACTGCCTATGTATAAATAATTAAGTCTGTACGGGACCCTTAGTGCGCGAGTCCTATTCGCATGTGGCCGATTTTTTATTCTTTACGTCATTCTTCCTGTTCTTACACAGGGACAAATGGTCGAGATTCCCGATTCCCGGAATGGATGAACTGCCTATGTATAAATAATTAAGTCTGTACGGGACCCTTAGTGCGCGAGTCCTATTCGCATGTGGCCGATTTTTTATTCTTTACGTCATTCTTCCTGTTCTTACACAGGGACAAATGGTCGAGATTCCCGATTCCCGGAATGGATGAACTGCCTATGTATAAATAATTAAGTCTGTACGGGACCCTTAGTGCGCGAGTCCTATTCGCATGTGGCCGATTTTTTATTCTTTACGTCAATCTTCCTGTTCTTACACAGGGACAAATGGTCGAGATTCCCGATTCCCGGAATGGATGAACTGCCTATGTATAAATAATTAAGTCTGTACGGGACCCTTAGTGCGCGAGTCCTATTCGCATGTGGCCGATTTTTTATTCTTTACGTCATTCTTCCTGTTCTTACACAGGGACAAATGGTCGAGATTCCCGATTCCCGGAATGGATGAACTGCCTATGTATAAATAATTAAGTCTGTACGGGACCCTTAGTGCGCGAGTCCTATTTGCATGTGGCCGATTTTTTATTCTTTACGTCATTCTTCCTGTTCTTACACAGGGACAAATGGTCGAGATTCCCGATTCCCGGAATGGATGAACTGCCTACGTATAAATAATTAAGTCTGTACGGGACCCTTAGTGCGCGAGTCCTATTCGCATGTGGCCGATTTTTTATTCTTTACGTCATTCTTCCTGTTCTTACACAGGGACAAATGGTCGAGATTCCCGATTCCCGGAATGGATGAACTGCCTATGTATAAATAATTAAGTCTGTACGGGACCCTTAGTGCGCGAGTCCTATTCGCATGTGGCCGATTTTTTATTCTTTACGTCATTCTTCCTGTTCTTACACAGGGACAAATGGTCGAGATTCCCGATTCCCGGAATGGATGAACTGCCTATGTATAAATAATTAAGTCTGTACGGGACCCTTAGTGCGCGAGTCCTATTCGCATGTGGCCGATTTTTTATTCTTTACGTCATTCTTCCTGTTCTTACACAGGGACAAATGGTCGAGATTCCCGATTCCCGGAATGGATTAATTGCCTATGTATAAATAATTAAGTCTGTACGGGACCCTTAGTGCGCGAGTCCTATTCGCACGATTCCCGATTCCCGGAATGGATTAACTGCCTACGTATAAATAATTAAGTCTGTACGGGACCCTTAATGCGCGAGTCCTATTCGCATGTGGCCGATTTTTTATTGTTTACGCCATTGTTCCTGTTCTTCCACAGGGACAAATGGTCGAGATTCCCGATTCCCGGAATGGATGAACTGCCTATGTATAAATAATTAAGTCTGTACGGGACCCTTAGTGCGCGAGTCCTATTCGCATGTGGCCGATTTTTTATTCTTTACGTCATTCTTCCTGTTCTTACACAGGGACAAATGGTCGAGATTCCCGATTCCCGGAATGGATGAACTGCCTACGTATAAATAATTAAGTCTGTACGGGACCCTTACTGCGCGAGTCCTATTCGCATGTGGCCGATTTTTTATTCTTTACGTCATTCTTCCTGTTCTTACACAGGGACAAATGGTCGAGATTCCCGATTCCCGGAATGGATGAACTGCCTATGTATAAATAATTAAGTCTGTACGGCACCCTTAGTGCGCGAGTCCTATTCGCATGTGGCCGATTTTTTATTCTTTATGTCATTCTTCCTGTTCTTACACAGGGACATATGGTCGAGATTCCCGATTCCCGGAATGGATGAACTGCCTATGTATAAATAATTAAGTCTGTACGGGACCCTTAGTGCGCGAGTCCTATTCGCATGTGGCCGATTTTTTATTCTTTACGTCATTCTTCCTGTTCTTACACAGGGACAAATGGTCGAGATTCCCGATTCCCGGAATGGATGAACTGCCTATGTATAAATAATTAAGTCTGTACGGGACCCTTAGTGCGCGAGTCCTATTCGCATGTGGCCGATTTTTTATTCTTTACGTCATTCTTCCTGTTCTTACACAGGGACAAATGGTCGAGATTCCCGATTCCCGGAATGGATTAACTGCCTACGTATAAATAATTAAGTCTGTACGGGACCCTTAGTGCGCGAGTCCTATTCGCAAGCGGCCGATTTTTTATTGTTTACGCCATTGTTCCTGTTCTTCCACAGGGACAAATGGTCGAGATTCCCGATTCCCGGAATGGATGAACTGCCTATGTATAAATAATTAAGTCTGTACGGGACCCTTAATGCGCGAGTCCTATTCGCATGTGGCCGATTTTTTATTGTTTACGCCATTGTTCCTGTTCTTCCACAGGGACAAATGGTCGAGATTCCCGATTCCCGGAATGGATGAACTGCCTACGTATAAATAATTAAGTCTGTACGGGACCCTTAGTGCGCGAGTCCTATTCGCATGTGGCCGATTTTTTATTCTTTACGTCATTCTTCCTGTTCTTACACAGGGACAAATGGTCGAGATTCCCGATTCCCGGAATGGATTAACTGCCTACGTATAAATAATTAAGTCTGTACGGGACCCTTAATGCGCGAGTCCTATTCGCATGTGGCCGATTTTTTATTGTTTACGCCATTGTTCCGGTTCTTCCACAGGGACAAATGGTCGAGATTCCCGATTCCCGGAATGGATGAACTGCCTATGTATAAATAATTAAGTCTGTACGGGACCCTTAATGCGCGAGTCCTATTCACATGTGGCCGATTTTTTATTGTTTACGCCATTGTTCCTGTTCTTCCACAGGGACAAATAGTCGAGATTCCCGATTCCCGGAATGGATGAACTAACTATGTATAAATAATTAAGTCTGTACGGGACCCTTAGTGCGCGAGTCCTATTCGCATGTGGCCGATTTTTTATTCTTTACGTCATTCTTCCTGTTCTTACACAGGGACAAATGGTCGAGATTCCCGATTCCCGGAATGGATGGACTGCCTACGTATAAATAATTAAGTCTGTACGGGACCCTTAGTGCGCGAGTCCTATTCGCATGTGGCCGATTTTTTATTCTTTACGTCATTCTTCCTGTTCTTACACAGGGACAAATGGTCGAGATTCCCGATTCCCGGAATGGATTAACTGCCTAC
The DNA here is from genome assembly GCF_021461385.2 of Schistocerca piceifrons. Taxonomy (NCBI): domain Eukaryota; kingdom Metazoa; phylum Arthropoda; class Insecta; order Orthoptera; family Acrididae; genus Schistocerca; species Schistocerca piceifrons. The sequence goes on along the minus strand of NC_060142.1, from coordinate 56,216,279 downwards.
GTATAAATAATTAAGTCTGTACGGGACCCTTAGTGCGCGAGTCCTATTCGCAAGCGGCCGATTTTTTATTGTTTACGCCATTGTTCCTGTTCTTCCACAGGGACAAATGGTCGAGATTCCCGATTCCCGGAATGGATGAACTGCCTATGTATAAATGATTAAGTCTGTACGGGACCCTTAGTGCGCGAGTCCTATTCGCATGTGGCCGATTTTTTATTCTTTACGTCATTCTTCCTGTTCTTACACAGGGACAAATGGTCGAGATTCCCGATTCCCGGAATGGATTAACTGCCTACGTATAAATAATTAAGTCTGTACGGGACCCTTAATGCGCGAGTCCTATTCGCACGATTCCCGATTCCCGGAATGGATTAACTGCCTACGTATAAATAATTAAGTCTGTACGGGACCCTTAGTGCGCGAGTCCTATTCGCATGTGGCCGATTTTTTATTGTTTACGCCATTGTTTCTGTTCTTCCACAGGGACAAATGGTCGAGATTCCCGATTCCCGGAATGGATGAACTGCCTATGTATAAATAATTAAGTCTGTACGGGACCCTTAGTGCGCGAGTCCTATTCGCATGTGGCCGATTGTTTATTCTTTACATCATTCTTCCTGTTCTTACACAGGGACAAATGGTCGAGATTCCCGATTCCCGGAATGGATGAACTGCCTACGTATAAATAATTAAGTCTGTACGGGACCCTTAGTGCGCGAGTCCTATTCGCATGTGGCCGATTTTTTATTCTTTACGTCATTCTTCCTGTTCTTACACAGGGACAAATGGTCGAGATTCCCGATTCCCGGAATGGATGAACTGCCTACGTATAAATAATTAAGTCTGTACGGGACCCTTAGTGCGCGAGTCCTATTCGCATTTGGCCGATTTTTTATTCTTTACGTCATTCTTCCTGTTCTTACACAGGGACAAATGGTCGAGATTCCCGATTCCCGGAATGGATGAACTGCCTATGTATAAATAATTAAGTCTGTACGGGACCCTTAGTGCGCGAGTCCTATTCGCATGTGGCCGATTTTTTATTCTTTACGTCATTCTTCCTGTTCTTACACAGGGACAAATGGTCGAGATTCCCGATTCCCGGAATGGATGAACTGCCTATGTATAAATAATTAAGTCTGTACGGGACCCTTAGTGCGCGAGTCCTATTCGCATGTGGCCGATTTTTTATTCTTTACGTCATTCTTCCTGTTCTTACACAGGGACAAATGGTCGAGATTCCCGATTCCCGGAATGGATTAACTGCCTACGTATAAATAATTAAGTCTGTACGGGACCCTTAGTGCGCGAGTCCTATTCGCATGTGGCCGATTTTTTATTCTTTACGTCATTCTTCCTGTTCTTACACAGGGACAAATGGTCGAGATTCCCGATTCCCGGAATGGATGAACTGCCTATGTATAAATAATTAAGTCTGTACGGGACCCTTAGTGCGCGAGTCCTATTCGCATGTGGCCGATTCTTTATTCTTTACGTCATTCTTCCTGTTCTTACACAGGGACAAATGGTCGAGATTCCCGATTCCCGGAATGGATTAACTGCCTACGTATAAATAATTAAGTCTGTACGGGACCCTTAGTGCGCGAGTCCTATTCGCAAGCGGCCGATTTTTTATTGTTTACGCCATTGTTCCTGTTCTTCCACAGGGACAAATGGTCGAGATTCCCGATTCCCGGAATGGATGAACTGCCTATGTATAAATAATTAAGTCTGTACGGGACCCTTAATGCGCGAGTCCTATTCGCATGTGGCCGATTTTTTATTGTTTACGCCATTGTTCCTGTTCTTCCACAGGGACAAATGGTCGAGATTCCCGATTCCCGGAATGGATGAACTGCCTACGTATAAATAATTAAGTCTGTACGGGACCCTTAGTGCGCGAGTCCTATTCGCATGTGGCCGATTTTTTATTCTTTACGTCATTCTTCCTGTTCTTACACAGGGACAAATGGTCGAGATTCCCGATTCCCGGAATGGATTAACTGCCTACGTATAAATAATTAAGTCTGTACGGGACCCTTAATGCGCGAGTCCTATTCGCATGTGGCCGATTTTTTATTGTTTACGCCATTGTTCCGGTTCTTCCACAGGGACAAATGGTCGAGATTCCCGATTCCCGGAATGGATGAACTGCCTATGTATAAATAATTAAGTCTGTACGGGACCCTTAATGCGCGAGTCCTATTCACATGTGGCCGATTTTTTATTGTTTACGCCATTGTTCCTGTTCTTCCACAGGGACAAATAGTCGAGATTCCCGATTCCCGGAATGGATGAACTGCCTATGTATAAATAATTAAGTCTGTACGGGACCCTTAGTGCGCGAGTCCTATTCGCATGTGGCCGATTTTTTATTCTTTACGTCATTCTTCCTGTTCTTACACAGGGACAAATGGTCGAGATTCCCGATTCCCGGAATGGATGGACTGCCTACGTATAAATAATTAAGTCTGTACGGGACCCTTAGTGCGCGAGTCCTATTCGCATGTGGCCGATTTTTTATTCTTTACGTCATTCTTCCTGTTCTTACACAGGGACAAATGGTCGAGATTCCCGATTCCCGGAATGGATTAACTGCCTACGTATAAATAATTAAGTCTGTACGGGACCCTTAGTGCGCGAGTCCTATTCGCAAGCGGCCGATTTTTTATTGTTTACGCCATTGTTCCTGTTCTTCCACAGGGACAAATGGTCGAGATTCCCGATTCCCGGAATGGATGAACTGCCTATGTATAAATAATTAAGTCTGTACGGGACCCTTAGTGCGCGAGTCCTATTCGCATGTGGCCGATTTTTTATTCTTTACGTCATTCTTCCTGTTCTTACACAGGGACAAATGGTCGAGATTCCCGATTCCCGGAATGGATTAACTGCCTACGTATAAATAATTAAGTCTGTACGGGACCCTTAATGCGCGAGTCCTATTCGCACGATTCCCGATTCCCGGAATGGATTAACTGCCTACGTATAAATAATTAAGTCTGTACGGGACCCTTAGTGCGCGAGTCCTATTCGCATGTGGCCGATTTTTTATTGTTTACGCCATTGTTTCTGTTCTTCCACAGGGACAAATGGTCGAGATTCCCGATTCCCGGAATGGATGAACTGCCTATGTATAAATAATTAAGTCTGTACGGGACCCTTAGTGCGCGAGTCCTATTCGCATGTGGCCGATTTTTTATTCTTTACGTCATTCTTCCTGTTCTTACACAGGGACAAATGGTCGAGATTTTCGATTCCCGGAATGGATTAACTGCCTACGTATAAATAATTAAGTCTGTACGGGACCCTTAATGCGCGAGTCCTATTCGCACGATTCCCGATTCCCGGAATGGATTAACTGCCTACGTATAAATAATTAAGTCTGTAGGGGACCCTTAGTGCGCGAGTCCTATTCGCATGTGGCCGATTTTTTATTCTTTACGTCATTCTTCCTGTTCTTACACAGGGACAAATGGTCGAGATTCCCGATTCCCGGAATGGATTAACTGCCTACGTATAAATAATTAAGTCTGTACGGGACCCTTAATGCGCGAGTCCTATTCGCACGATTCCCGATTCCCGGAATGGATTAACTGCCTACGTATAAATAATTAAGTCTGTACGGGACCCTTAGTGCGCGAGTCCTATTCGCATGTGGCCGATTTTTTATTCTTTACGTCATTCTTCCTGTTCTTACACAGGGACAAATGGTCGAGATTCCCGATTCCCGGAATGGATTAACTGCCTACGTATAAATAATTAAGTCTGTACGGGACCCTTAATGCGCGAGTCCTATTCGCACGATTCCCGATTCCCGGAATGGATTAACTGCCTACGTATAAATAATTAAGTCTGTACGGGACCCTTAGTGCGCGAGTCCTATTCGCATGTGGCCGATTTTTTATTGTTTACGCCATTGTTTCTGTTCTTCCACAGGGACAAATGGTCGAGATTCCCGATTCCCGGAATGGATGAACTGCCTATGTATAAATAATTAAGTCTGTACGGGACCCTTAGTGCGCGAGTCCTATTCGCATGTGGCCGATTTTTTATTCTTTACGTCATTCTTCCTGTTCTTACACAGGGACAAATGGTCGAGATTCCCGATTCCCGGAATGGATTAACTGCCTACGTATAAATAATTAAGTCTGTACGGGACCCTTAATGCGCGAGTCCTATTCGCACGATTCCCGATTCCCGGAATGGATTAACTGCCTACGTATAAATAATTAAGTCTGTACGGGACCCTTAGTGCGCGAGTCCTATTCGCATGTGGCCGATTTTTTATTGTTTACGCCATTGTTTCTGTTCTTCCACAGGGACAAATGGTCGAGATTCCCGATTCCCGGAATGGATGAACTGCCTATGTATAAATAATTAAGTCTGTACGGGACCCTTAGTGCGCGAGTCCTATTCGCATGTGGCCGATTTTTTATTCTTTACGTCATTCTTCCTGTTCTTACACAGGGACAAATGGTCGAGATTCCCGATTCCCGGAATGGATGAACTGCCTACGTATAAATAATTAAGTCTGTACGGGACCCTTAGTGCGCGAGTCCTATTCGCATGTGGCCGATTTTTTATTCTTTACGTCATTCTTCCTGTTCTTACACAGGGACAAATGGTCGAGATTCCCGATTCCCGGAATGGATGAACTGCCTACGTATAAATAATTAAGTCTGTACGGGACCCTTAGTGCGCGAGTCCTATTCGCATGTGGCCGATTTTTTATTCTTTACGTCATTCTTCCTGTTCTTACACAGGGACAAATGGTCGAGATTCCCGATTCCCGGAATGGATTAACTGCCTACGTATAAATAATTAAGTCTGTACGGGACCCTTAGTGCGCGAGTCCTATTCGCATGTGGCCGATTTTTTATTCTTTACGTCATTCTTCCTGTTCTTACACAGGGACAAATGGTCGAGATTCCCGATTCCCGGAATGGATTAACTGCCTACGTATAAATAATTAAGTCTGTACGGGACCCTTAATGCGCGAGTCCTATTCGCACGATTCCCGATTCCCGGAATGGATTAACTGCCTACGTATAAATAATTAAGTCTGTACGGGACCCTTAGTGCGCGAGTCCTATTCGCATGTGGCCGATTTTTTATTGTTTACGCCATTGTTTCTGTTCTTCCACAGGGACAAATGGTCGAGATTCCCGATTCCCGGAATGGATTAACTGCCTACGTATAAATAATTAAGTCTGTACGGGACCCTTAATGCGCGAGTCCTATTCGCATGTGGCCGATTTTTTATTCTTTACGTCATTCTTCCTGTTCTTACACAGGGACAAATGGTCGAGATTCCCGATTCCCGGAATGGATGAACTGCCTACGTATAAATAATTAAGTCTGTACGGGACCCTTAGTGCGCGAGTCCTATTCGCATGTGGCCGATTTTTTATTCTTTACGTCATTCTTCCTGTTCTTACACAGGGACAAATGGTCGAGATTCCCGATTCCCGGAATGGATGAACTGCCTACGTATAAATAATTAAGTCTGTACGGGACCCTTAGTGCGCGAGTCCTATTCGCATGTGGCCGATTTTTTATTCTTTACGTCATTCTTCCTGTTCTTACACAGGGACAAATGGTCGAGATTCCCGATTCCCGGAATGGATGAACTGCCTATGTATAAATAATTAAGTCTGTACGGGACCCTTAGTGCGCGAGTCCTATTCGCATGTGGCCGATTTTTTATTCTTTACGTCATTCTTCCTGTTCTTACACAGGGACAAATGGTCGAGATTCCCGATTCCCGGAATGGATGAACTGCCTATGTATAAATAATTAGGTCTGTACGGGACCCTTAGTGCGCGAGTCCTATTCGCATGTGGCCGATTTTTTATTCTTTACGTCATTCTTCCTGTTCTTACACAGGGACAAATGGTCGAGATTCCCGATTCCCGGAATGGATGAACTGCCTATGTATAAATAATTAAGTCTGTACGGGACCCTTAGTGCGCGAGTCCTATTCGCATGTGGCCGATTTTTTATTCTTTACGTCATTCTTCCTGTTCTTACACAGGGACAAATGGTCGAGATTCCCGATTCCCGGAATGGATGAACTGCCTATGTATAAATAATTAAGTCTGTACGGGACCCTTAGTGCGCGAGTCCTATTCGCATGTGGCCGATTTTTTATTCTTTACGTCATTCTTCCTGTTCTTACACAGGGACAAATGGTCGAGATTCCCGATTCCCGGAATGGATGAACTGCCTATGTATAAATAATTAAGTCTGTACGGGACCCTTAGTGCGCGAGTCCTATTCGCATGTGGCCGATTTTTTATTCTTTGCGTCATTCTTCCTGTTCTTACACAGGGACAAATGGTCGAGATTCCCGATTCCCGGAATGGATGAACTGCCTATGTATAAATAATTAAGTCCGTACGGGACCCTTAGTGCGCGAGTCCTATTCGCATGTGGCCGATTTTTTATTCTTTACGTCATTCTTCCTGTTCTTACACAGGGACAAATGGTCGAGATTCCCGATTCCCGGAATGGATGAACTGCCTACGTATAAATAATTAAGTCTGTACGGGACCCTTAGTGCGCGAGTCCTATTCGCATGTGGCCGATTTTTTATTCTTTACGTCATTCTTCCTGTTCTTACACAGGGACAAATGGTCGAGATTCCCGATTCCCGGAATGGATGAACTGCCTATGTATAAATAATTAAGTCTGTACGGGACCCTTAGTGCGCGAGTCCTATTCGCATGTGGCCGATTTTTTATTCTTTACGTCATTCTTCCTGTTCTTACACAGGGACAAATGGTCGAGATTCCCGATTCCCGGAATGGATGAACTGCCTATGTATAAATAATTAAGTCTGTACGGGACCCTTAGTGCGCGAGTCCTATTCGCATGTGGCCGATTTTTTATTCTTTACGTCATTCTTCCTGTTCTTACACAGGGACAAATGGTCGAGATTCCCGATTCCCGGAATGGATTAACTGCCTACGTATAAATAATTAAGTCTGTACGGGACCCTTAGTGCGCGAGTCCTATTCGCACGATTCCCGATTCCCGGAATGGATTAACTGCCTACGTATAAATAATTAAGTCTGTACGGGACCCTTAATGCCCGAGTCCTATTCGCATGTGGCCGATTTTTTATTGTTTACGCCATTGTTCCTGTTCTTCCACAGGGACAAATGGTCGAGATTCCCGATTCCCGGAATGGATGAACTGCCTATGTATAAATAATTAAGTCTGTACGGGACCCTTAGTGCGCGAGTCCTATTCGCATGTGGCCGATTTTTTATTCTTTACGTCATTCTTCCTGTTCTTACACAGGGACAAATGGTCGAGATTCCCGATTCCCGGAATGGATGAACTGCCTACGTATAAATAATTAAGTCTGTACGGGACCCTTACTGCGCGAGTCCTATTCGCATGTGGCCGATTTTTTATTCTTTACGTCATTCTTCCTGTTCTTACACAGGGACAAATGGTCGAGATTCCCGATTCCCGGAATGGATGAACTGCCTATGTATAAATAATTAAGTCTGTACGGGACCCTTAGTGCGCGAGTCCTATTCGCATGTGGCCGATTTTTTATTCTTTATGTCATTCTTCCTGTTCTTACACAGGGACATATGGTCGAGATTCCCGATTCCCGGAATGGATGAACTGCCTATGTATAAATAATTAAGTCTGTACGGGACCCTTAGTGCGCGAGTCCTATTCGCATGTGGCCGATTTTTTATTCTTTACGTCATTCTTCCTGTTCTTACACAGGGACAAATGGTCGAGATTCCCGATTCCCGGAATGGATGAACTGCCTATGTATAAATAATTAAGTCTGTACGGGACCCTTAGTGCGCGAGTCCTATTCGCATGTGGCCGATTTTTTATTCTTTACGTCATTCTTCCTGTTCTTACACAGGGACAAATGGTCGAGATTCCCGATTCCCGGAATGGATTAACTGCCTACGTATAAATAATTAAGTCTGTACGGGACCCTTAGTGCGCGAGTCCTATTCGCAAGCGGCCGATTTTTTATTGTTTACGCCATTGTTCCTGTTCTTCCACAGGGACAAATGGTCGAGATTCCCGATTCCCGGAATGGATGAACTGCCTATGTATAAATAATTAAGTCTGTACGGGACCCTTAATGCGCGAGTCCTATTCGCATGTGGCCGATTTTTTATTGTTTACGCCATTGTTCCTGTTCTTCCACAGGGACAAATGGTCGAGATTCCCCATTCCCGGAATGGATGAACTGCCTACGTATAAATAATTAAGTCTGTACGGGACCCTTAGTGCGCGAGTCCTATTCGCATGTGGCCGATTTTTTATTCTTTACGTCATTCTTCCTGTTCTTACACAGGGACAAATGGTCGAGATTCCCGATTCCCGGAATGGATGAACTGCCTATGTATAAATAATTAAGTCTGTACGGGACCCTTAGTGCGCGAGTCCTATTCGCATGTGGCCGATTTTTTATTCTTTACGTCATTCTTCCTGTTCTTACACAGGGACAAATGGTCGAGATTCCCGATTCCCGGAATGGATGGACTGCCTACGTATAAATAATTAAGTCTGTACGGGACCCTTAGTGCGCGAGTCCTATTCGCATGTGGCCGATTTTTTATTCTTTACGTCATTCTTCCTGTTCTTACACAGGGACAAATGGTCGAGATTCCCGATTCCCGGAATGGATTAACTGCCTACGTATAAATAATTAAGTCTGTACGGGACCCTTAGTGCGCGAGTCCTATTCGCAAGCGGCCGATTTTTTATTGTTTACGCCATTGTTCCTGTTCTTCCACAGGGACAAATGGTCGAGATTCCCGATTCCCGGAATGGATGAACTGCCTATGTATAAATAATTAAGTCTGTACGGGACCCTTAGTGCGCGAGTCCTATTCGCATGTGGCCGATTTTTTATTCTTTACGTCATTCTTCCTGTTCTTACACAGGGACAAATGGTCGAGATTCCCGATTCCCGGAATGGATTAACTGCCTACGTATAAATAATTAAGTCTGTACGGGACCCTTAATGCGCGAGTCCTATTCGCACGATTCCCGATTCCCGGAATGGATTAACTGCCTACGTATAAATAATTAAGTCTGTACGGGACCCTTAGTGCGCGAGTCCTATTCGCATGTGGCCGATTTTTTATTGTTTACGCCATTGTTTCTGTTCTTCCACAGGGACAAATGGTCGAGATTCCCGATTCCCGGAATGGATGAACTGCCTATGTATAAATAATTAAGTCTGTACGGGACCCTTAGTGCGCGAGTCCTATTCGCATGTGGCCGATTTTTTATTCTTTACGTCATTCTTCCTGTTCTTACACAGGGACAAATGGTCGAGATTCCCGATTCCCGGAATGGATTAACTGCCTACGTATAAATAATTAAGTCTGTACGGGACCCTTAATGCGCGAGTCCTATTCGCACGATTCCCGATTCCCGGAATGGATTAACTGCCTACGTATAAATAATTAAGTCTGTACGGGACCGTTAGTGCGCGAGTCCTATTCGCATGTGGCCGATTTTTTATTCTTTACGTCATTCTTCCTGTTCTTACACAGGGACAAATGGTCGAGATTCCCGATTCCCGGAATGGATTAACTGCCTACGTATAAATAATTAAGTCTGTACGGGACCCTTAATGCGCGAGTCCTATTCGCACGATTCCCGATTCCCGGAATGGATTAACTGCCTACGTATAAATAATTAAGTCTGTACGGGACCCTTAGTGCGCGAGTCCTATTCGCATGTGGCCGATTTTTTATTCTTTACGTCATTCTTCCTGTTCTTACACAGGGACAAATGGTCGAGATTCCCGATTCCCGGAATGGATTAACTGCCTACGTATAAATAATTAAGTCTGTACGGGACCCTTAATGCGCGAGTCCTATTCGCACAATTCCCGATTCCCGGAATGGATTAACTGCCTACGTATAAATAATTAAGTCTGTACGGGACCCTTAGTGCGCGAGTCCTATTCGCATGTGACCGATTTTTTATTGTTTACGCCATTGTTTCTGTTCTTCCACAGGGACAAATGGTCGAGATTCCCGATTCCCGGAATGGATTAACTGCCTACGTATAAATAATTAAGTCTGTACGGGACCCTTAGTGCGCGAGTCCTATTCGCATGTGGCCGATTTTTTATTCTTTACGTCATTCTTCCTGTTCTTACACAGGGACAAATGGTCGAGATTCCCGATTCCCGGAATGGATTAACTGCCTACGTATAAATAATTAAGTCTGTACGGGACCCTTAGTGCGCGAGTCCTATTCGCATGTGGCCGATTTTTTATTGTTTACGCCATTGTTTCTGTTCTTCCACAGGGACAAATGGTCGAGATTCCCGATTCCCGGAATGGATTAACTGCCTACGTATAAATAATTAAGTCTGTACGGGACCCTTAGTACGCGAGTCCTATTCGCATGTGGCCGATTTTTTATTGTTTACGCCATTGTTTCTGTTCTTCCACAGGGACAAATGGTCGAGATTCCCGATTCCCGGAATGGATTAACTGCCTACGTATAAATAATTAAGTCTGTACGGGACCCTTAGTGCGCGAGTCCTATTCGCATGTGGCCGATTTTTTATTCTTTACGTCATTCTTCCTGTTCTTACACAGGGACAAATGGTCGAGATTCCCGATTCCCGGAATGGATTAACTGCCTACGTATAAATAATTAAGTCTGTACGGGACCCTTAGTGCGCGAGTCCTATTCGCATGTGGCCGATTTTTTATTGTTTACGCCATTGTTTCTGTTCTTCCACAGGGACAAATGGTCGAGATTCCCGATTCCCGGAATGGATGAACTGCCTATGTATAAATAATTAAGTCTGTACGGGACCCTTAGTGCGCGAGTCCTATTCGCATGTGGCCGATTTTTTATTCTTTACGTCATTCTTCCTGTTCTTACACAGGGACAAATGGTCGAGATTCCCGATTCCCGGAATGGATTAACTGCCTACGTATAAATAATTAAGTCTGTACGGGACCCTTAATGCGCGAGTCCTATTCGCACGATTCCCGATTCCCGGAATGGATTAACTGCCTACGTATAAATAATTAAGTCTGTACGGGACCCTTAGTGCGCGAGTCCTATTCTCATGTGGCCGATTTTTTATTGTTTACGCCATTGTTTCTGTTCTTCCACAGGGACAAATGGTCGAGATTCGCGATTCCCGGAATGGATGAACTGCCTATGTATAAATAATTAAGTCTGTACGGGACCCTTAGTGCGCGAGTCCTATTCGCATGTGGCCGATTTTTTATTCTTTACGTCATTCTTCCTGTTCTTACACAGGGACAAATGGTCGAGATTCCCGATTCCCGGAATGGATGAACTGCCTACGTATAAATAATTAAGTCTGTACGGGACCCTTAGTGCGCGAGTCCTATTCGCATGTGGCCGATTTTTTATTCTTTACGTCATTCTTCCTGTTCTTACACAGGGACAAATGGTCGAGATTCCCGATTCCCGGAATGGATGAACTGCCTACGTATAAATAATTAAGTCTGTACGGGACCCTTAGTGCGCGAGTCCTATTCGCATGTGGCCGATTTTTTATTCTTTACGTCATTCTTCTTGTTCTTACACAGGGACAAATGGTCGAGATTCCCGATTCCCGGAATGGATTAACTGCCTACGTATAAATAATTTAGTCTGTACGGGACCCTTAGTGCGCGAGTCCTATTCGCATGTGGCCGATTTTTTATTCTGTACGTCATTCTTCCTGTTCTTACACAGGGACAAATGGTCGAGATTCCCGATTCCCGGAATGGATTAACTGCCTACGTATAAATAATTAAGTCTGTACGGGACCCTTAATGCGCGAGTCCTATTCGCACGATTCCCGATTCCCGGAATGGATTAACTGCCTACGTATAAATAATTAAGTCTGTACGGGACCCTTAGTGCGCGAGTCCTATTCGCATGTGGCCGATTTTTTATTCTTTACGTCATTCTTCCTGTTCTTACACAGGGACAAATGGTCGAGATTCCCGATTCCCGGAATGGATGAACTGCCTACGTATAAATAATTAAGTCTGTACGGGACCCTTAGTGCGCGAGTCCTATTCGCATGTGGCCGATTTTTTATTCTTTACGTCATTCTTCCTGTTCTTACACAGGGACAAATGGTCGAGATTCCCGATTCCCGGAATGGATGAACTGCCTACGTATAAATAATTAAGTCTGTACGGGACCCTTAGTGCGCGAGTCCTATTCGCATGTGGCCGATTTTTTATTCTTTACGTCATTCTTCCTGTTCTTACACAGGGACAAATGGTCGAGATTCCCGATTCCCGGAATGGATGAACTGCCTATGTATAAATAATTAAGTCTGTACGGGACCCTTAGTGCGCGAGTCCTATTCGCATGTGGCCGATTTTTTATTCTTTACGTCATTCTTCCTGTTCTTACACAGGGACAAATGGTCGAGATTCCCGATTCCCGGAATGGATGAACTGCCTATGTATAAATAATTAGGTCTGTACGGGACCCTTAGTGCGCGAGTCCTATTCGCATGTGGCCGATTTTTTATTCTTTACGTCATTCTTCCTGTTCTTACACAGGGACAAATGGTCGAGATTCCCGATTCCCGGAATGGATTAACTGCCTACGTATAAATAATTAAGTCTGTACGGGACCCTTAGTGCACGAGTCCTATTCGCATGTGGCCGATTTTTTATTCTTTACGTCATTCTTCCTGTTCTTACACAGGGACAAATGGTCGAGATTCCCGATTCCCGGAATGGATTAACTGCCTACGTATAAATAATTAAGTCTGTACGGGACCCTTAATGCGCGAGTCCTATTCGCACGATTCCCGATTCCCGGAATGGATTAACTGCCTACGTATAAATAATTAAGTCTGTACGGGACCCTTAGTGCGCGAGTCCTATTCGCATGTGGCCGATTTTTTATTGTTTACGCCATTGTTTCTGTTCTTCCACAGGGACAAATGGTCGAGATTCCCGATTCCCGGAATGGATTAACTGCCTACGTATAAATAATTAAGTCTGTACGGGACCCTTAATGCGCGAGCCCTATTCGCATGTGGCCGATTTTTTATTCTTTACGTCATTCTTCCTGTTCTTACACAGGGACAAATGGTCGAGATTCCCGATTCCCGGAATGGATGAACTGCCTACGTATAAATAATTAAGTCTGTACGGGACCCTTAGTGCGCGAGTCCTATTCGCATGTGGCCGATTTTTTATTCTTTACGTCATTCTTCCTGTTCTTACACAGGGACAAATGGTCGAGATTCCCGATTCCCGGAATGGATGAACTGCCTACGTATAAATAATTAAGTCTGTACGGGACCCTTAGTGCGCGAGTCCTATTCGCATGTGGCCGATTTTTTATTCTTTACGTCATTCTTCCTGTTCTTACACAGGGACAAATGGTCGAGATTCCCGATTCCCGGAATGGATGAACTGCCTATGTATAAATAATTAAGTCTGTACGGGACCCTTAGTGCGCGAGTCCTATTCGCATGTGGCCGATTTTTTATTCTTTACGTCATTCTTCCTGTTCTTACACAGGGACAAATGGTCGAGATTCCCGATTCCCGGAATGGATGAACTGCCTATGTATAAATAATTAGGTCTGTACGGGACCCTTAGTGCGCGAGTCCTATTCGCATGTGGCCGATTTTTTATTCTTTACGTCATTCTTCCTGTTCTTACACAGGGACAAATGGTCGAGATTCCCGATTCCCGGAATGGATGAACTGCCTATGTATAAATAATTAGGTCTGTACGGGACCCTTAGTGCGCGAGTCCTATTCGCATGTGGCCGATTTTTTATTCTTTACGTCATTCTTCCTGTTCTTACACAGGGACAAATGGTCGAGATTCCCGATTCCCGGAATGGATGAACTGCCTATGTATATATAATTAAGTCTGTACGGGACCCTTAGTGCGCGAGTCCTATTCGCATGTGGCCGATTTTTTATTCTTTACGTCATTCTTCCTGTTCTTACACAGGGACAAATGGTCGAGATTCCCGATTCCCGGAATGGATGAACTGCCTATGTATAAATAATTAAGTCTGTACGGGACCCTTAGTGCGCGAGTCCTATTCGCATGTGGCCGATTTTTTATTCTTTACGTCATTCTTCCTGTTCTTACACAGGGACAAATGGTCGAGATTCCCGATTCCCGGAATGGATGAACTGCCTACGTATAAATAATTAGGTCTGTACGGGACCCTTAATGCGCGAGTCCTATTCGCATGTGGCCGATTTTTTATTGTTTACGCCATTGTTCCTGTTCTTCCACAGGGACAAATGGTCGAGATTCCCGATTCCCGGAATGGATGAACTGCCTATGTATAAATAATTAAGTCTGTACGGGACCCTTAGTGCGCGAGTCCTATTCGCATGTGGCCGATTTTTTATTCTTTACGTCATTCTTCCTGTTCTTACACAGGGACAAATGGTCGAGATTCCCGATTCCCGGAATGGATTAACTGCCTACGTATAAATATTTAAGTCTGTACGGGACCCTTAATGCGCGAGTCCTATTCGCACGATTCCCCATTCCCGGAATGGATTACCTGCCTACGTATAAATAATTAAGTCTGTACGGGACCCTTAGTGCGCGAGTCCTATTCGCATGTGGCCGATTTTTTATTGTTTACGCCATTGTTTCTGTTCTTCCACAGGGACAAATGGTCGAGATTCCCGATTCCCGGAATGGATTAACTGCCTACGTATAAATAATTAAGTCTGTACGGGACCCTTAGTGCGCGAGTCCTATTCGCATGTGGCCGATTTTTTATTCTTTACGTCATTCTTCCTGTTCTTACACAGGGACAAATGGTCGAGATTCCCGATTCCCGGAATGGATGAACTGCCTACGTATAAATAATTAAGTCTGTACGGGACCCTTAGTGCGCGAGTCCTATTCGCATGTGGCCGATTTTTTATTCTTTACGTCATTCTTCCTGTTCTTACACAGGGACAAATGGTCGAGATTCCCGATTCCCGGAATGGATGAACTGCCTACGTATAAATAATTAAGTCTGTACGGGACCCTTAGTGCGCGAGTCCTATTCGCACGATTCCCGATTCCCGGAATGGATTAACTGCCTACGTATAAATAATTAAGTCTGTACGGGACCCTTAATGCGCGAGTCCTATTCGCATGTGGCCGATTTTTTATTGTTTACGCCATTGTTCCTGTTCTTCCACAGGGACAAATGGTCGAGATTCCAGATTCCCGGAATGGATGAACTGCCTATGTATAAATAATTAAGTCTGTACGGGACCCTTAGTGCGCGAGTCCTATTCGCATGTGGCCGATTTTTTATTCTTTACGTCATTCTTCCTGTTCTTACACAGGGACAAATGGTCGAGATTCCGGATTCCCGGAATGGATGAACTGCCTACGTATAAATAATTAAGTCTGTACGGGACCCTTAGTGCGCGAGTCCTATTCGCATGTGGCCGATTTTTTATTCTTTACGTCATTCTTCCTGTTCTTACACAGGGACAAATGGTCGAGATTCCCGATTCCCGGAATGGATGAACTGCCTATGTATAAATAATTAAGTCTGTACGGGACCCTTAGTGCGCGAGTCCTATTCGCATGTGGCCGATTTTTTATTCTTTACGTCATTCTTCCTGTTCTTACACAGGGACAAATGGTCAAGATTCCCGATTCCCGGAATGGATGAACTGCCTATGTATAAATAATTAAGTCTGTACGGGACCCTTAGTGCGCGAGTCCTATTCGCATGTGGCCGATTTTTTATTCTTTACGTCATTCTTCCTGTTCTTACACAGGGACAAATGGTCGAGATTCCCGATTCCCGGAATGGATGAACTGTCTACGTATAAATAATTAAGTCTGTACGGGACCCTTAGTGCGCGAGTCCTATTCGCATGTGGCCGATTTTTTATTCTTTACGTCATTCTTCCTGTTCTTACACAGGGACAAATGGTCGAGATTCCCGATTCCCGGAATGGATTAACTGCCTACGTATAAATAATTAAGTCTGTACGGGACCCTTAGTGCGCGAGTCCTATTCGCAAGCGGCCGATTTTTTATTGTTTACGCCATTGTTCCTGTTCTTCCACAGGGACAAATGGTCGAGATTCCCGATTCCCGGAATGGATGAACTGCCTATGTATAAATAATTAAGTCTGTACGGGACCCTTAGTGCGCGAGTCCTATTCGCATGTGGCCGATTTTTTATTCTTTACGTCATTCTTCCTGTTCTTACACAGGGACAAATGGTCGAGATTCCCGATTCCCGGAATGGATCAACTGCCTACGTATAAATAATTAAGTCTGTACGGGACCCTTAATGCGCGAGTCCTATTCGCACGATTCCCGATTCCCGGAATGGATTAACTGCCTACGTATAAATAATTAAGTCTGTACGGGACCCTTAGTGCGCGAGTCCTAATCGCATGTGGCCGATTTTTTATTCTTTACGTCATTCTTCATGTTCTTACACAGGGACAAATGGTCGAGATTCCCGATTCCCGGAATGGATTAACTGCCTACGTATAAATATTTAAGTCTGTACGGGACCCTTAATGCGCGAGTCCTATTCGCACGATTCCCGATTCCCGGAATGGATTAACTGCCTACGTATAAATAATTAAGTCTGTACGGGACCCTTAGTGCGTGAGTCCTATTCGCATGTGGCCGATTTTTTATTCTTTACGTCATTCTTCCTGTTCTTACACAGGGACAAATGGTCGAGATTCCCGATTCCCGGAATGGATGAACTGCCTATGTATAAATAATTAAGTCTGTATGGGACCCTTAGTGCGCGAGTCCTATTCGCATGTGGCCGATTTTTTATTCTTTACGTCATTCTTCCTGTTCTTACACAGGGACAAATGGTCGAGATTCCCGATTCCCGGAATGGATTAACTGCCTACGTATAAATAATTAAGTCTGTACGGGACCCTTAATGCGCGAGTCCTATTCGCACGATTCCCGATTCCCGGAATGGATTAACTGCCTACGTATAAATAATTAAGTCTGTACGGGACCCTTAGTGCGCGAGTCCTATTCGCATGTGGCCGATTTTTTATTCTTTACGTCATTCTTCCTGTTCTTACACAGGGACAAATGGTCGAGATTCCCGATTCCCGGAATGAATGAACTGCCTATGTATAAATAATTAAGTCTGTACGGGACCCTTAGTGCGCGAGTCCTATTCGCATGTGGCCGATTTTTTATTCTTTACGTCATTCTTCCTGTTCTTACACAGGGACAAATGGTCGAGATTCCCGATTCCCGGAATGGATGAACTGCCTATGTATAAATAATTAAGTCTGTATGGGACCCTTAGTGCGCGAGTCGTATTCGCATGTGGCCGATTTTTTATTTTTTACGTCATTCTTCCTGTTCTTACACAGGGACAAATGGTCGAGATTCCCGATTCCCGGAATGGATTAACTGCCTACGTATAAATAATTAAGTCTGTACGGGACCCTTAATGCGCGAGTCCTATTCGCACGATTCCCGATTCCCGGAATGGATTAACTGCCTACGTATAAATAATTAAGTCTGTACGGGACCCTTAGTGCGCGAGTCCTATTCGCATGTGGCCGATTTTTTATTCTTTACGTCATTCTTCCTGTTCTTACACAGGGACAAATGGTCGAGATTCCCGATTCCCGGAATGGATGAACTGCCTATGTATAAATAATTAAGTCTGTACGGGACCCTTAGTGCGCGAGACCCATTCGCATGTGGCCGATTTTTTATTCTTTACGTCATTCTTCCTGTTCTTACACAGGGACAAATGGTCGAGATTCCCGATTCCCGGAATGGATGAACTGCCTATGTATAAATAATTAAGTCTGTACGGGACCCTTAGTGCGCGAGTCCTATTCGCATGTGGCCGATTTTTTATTCTTTACGTCATTCTTCCTGTTCTTACACAGGGACAAATGGTCGAGATTCCCGATTCCCGGAATGGATGAACTGCCTATGTATAAATAATTAAGTCTGTACGGGACCCTTAGTGCGCGAGTCCTATTCGCATGTGGCAGATTTTTTATTCTTTACGTCATTCTTCCTGTTCTTACACAGGGACAAATGGTCGAGATTCCCGATTCCCGGAATGGATTAACTGCCTATGTATAAATAATTAAGTCTGTACGGGACCCTTAGTGCGCGAGTCCTATTCGCATGTGGCCGATTTTTTATTCTTTACGTCATTCTTCCTGTTCTTACACAGGGACAAATGGTCGAGATTCCCGATTCCCGGAACGGATTAACTGCCTACGTATAAATAATTAAGTCTGTACGGGACCCTTAGTGCGCGAGTCCTATTCGCATGTGGCCGATTTTTTATTCTTTACGTCATTCTTCCTGTTCTTACACAGGGACAAATGGTCGAGATTCCCGATTCCCGGAATGGATGAACTGCCTATGTATAAATAATTAAGTCTGTACGGGACCCTTAGTGCGCGAGTCCTATTCGCATGTGGCCGATTTTTTATTGTTTACGTCATTCTTCCTGTTCTTACACAGGGACAAATGGTCGAGATTCCCGATTCCCGGAATGGATGAACTGCCTATGTATAAATAATTAAGTCTGTACGGGACCCTTAGTGCGCGAGTCCTATTCGCATGTGGCCGATTTTTTATTCTTTACGTCATTCTTCCTGTTCTTACACAGGGACAAATGGTCGAGATTCCCGATTCCCGGAATGGATGAACTGCCTACGTATAAATAATTAAGTCTGTACGGGACCCTTAGTGCGCGAGTCCTATTCGCATGTGGCCGGTTTTTTATTCTTTACGTCATTCTTCCTGTTCTTACACAGGGACAAATGGTCGAGATTCCCGATTCCCGGAATGGATGAACTGCCTATGTATAAATAATTAAGTCTGTACGGGACCCTTAGTGCGCGAGTCCTATTCGCATGTGGCCGATTTTTTATTCTTTACGTCATTCTTCCTGTTCTTACACAGGGACAAATGGTCGAGATTCCCGATTCCCGGAATGGATTAACTGCCTATGTATAAATAATTAAGTCTGTACGGGACCCTTAGTGCGCGAGTCCCATTCGCATGTGGCCGATTTTTTATTCTTTACGTCATTCTTCCTGTTCTTACACAGGGACAAATGGTCGAGATTCCCGATTCCCGGAATGGATGAACTGCCTATGTATAAATAATTAAGTCTGTACGGGACCCTTAGTGCGCGAGTCCTATTCGCATGTGGCCGATTTTTTATTCTTTACGTCATTCTTCCTGTTCTTACACAGGGACAAATGGTCGAGATTCCCGATTCCCGGAATGGATTAACTGCCTATGTATAAATAATTAAGTCTGTACGGGACCCTTAGTGCGCGAGTCCTATTCGCATGTGGCCGATTTTTTATTCTTTACGTCATTCTTCCTGTTCTTACACAGGGACAAATGGTCGAGATTCCCGATTCCCGGAATGGATGAACTGCCTATGTATAAATAATTAAGTCTGTACGGGACCCTTAGTGCGCGAGTCCTATTCGCATGTGGCCGATTTTTTATTCTTTACGTCATTCTTCCTGTTCTTACACAGGGACAAATGGTCGAGATTCCCGATTCCCGGAATGGATGAACTGCCTATGTATAAATAATTAAGTCTGTACGGGACCCTTAGTGCGCGAGTCCTATTCGCATGTGGCCAATTTTTTATTCTTTACGTCATTCTTCCTGTTCTTACACAGGGACAAATGGTCGAGATTCCCGATTCCCGGAATGGATTAACTGCCTACGTATAAATAATTAAGTCTGTACGGGACCCTTAATGCGCGAGTCCTATTCGCACGATTCCCGATTCCCGGAATGGATGAACTGCCTACGTATAAATAATTAAGTCTGTACGGGACCCTTAGTGCGCGAGTCCTATTCGCATGTGGCCGATTTTTTATTCTTTACGTCATTCTTCCTGTTCTTACACAGGGACAAATGGTCGAGATTCCCGATTCCCGGAATGGATTAACTGCCTACGTATAAATAATTAAGTCTGTAAGGGACCCTTAGTGCGCGAGTCCTATTCGCATGTGGCCAATTTTTTATTCTTTACGTCATTCTTCCTGTTCTTACACAGGGACAAATGGTCGAGATTCCCGATTCCCGGAATGGATGAACTGCCTACGTATAAATAATTAAGTCTGTACGGGACCCTTAGTGCGCGAGTCCTATTCGCATGTGGCCGATTTTTTATTCTTTACGTCATTCTTCCTGTTCTTACACAGGGACAAATGGTCGAGATTCCCGATTCCCGGAATGGATTAACTGCCTACGTATAAATAATTAAGTCTGTACGGGACCCTTAGTGCGCGAGTCCTATTCGCAAGCGGCCGATTTTTTATTGTTTACGCCATTGTTCCTGTTCTTCCACAGGGACAAATGGTCGAGATTCCCGATTCCCGGAATGGATGAACTGCCTATGTATAAATAATTAAGTCTGTACGGGACCCTTAGTGCGCGAGTCCTATTCGCATGTGGCCGATTTTTTATTCTTTACGTCATTCTTCCTGTTCTTACACAGGGACAAATGGTCGAGATTCCCGATTCCCGGAATGGATTAACTGCCTACGTATAAATAATTAAGTCTGTACGGGACCCTTAATGCGCGAGTCCTATTCTCACGATTCCCGATTCCCGGAATGGATTAACTGCCTACGTATAAATAATTAAGTCTGTACGGGACCCTTAGTGCGCGAGTCCTATTCGCATGTGGCCGATTTTTTATTCTTTACGTCATTCTTCCTGTTCTTACACAGGGACAAATGGTCGAGATTCCCGATTCCCGGAATGGATGAACTGCCTACGTATAAATAATTAAGTCTGTACGGGACCCTTAGTGCGCGAGTCCTATTCGCATGTGGCCGATTTTTTATTCTTTACGTCATTCTTCTTGTTCTTACACAGGGACAAATGGTCGAGATTCCCGATTCCCGGAATGGATGAACTGCCTACGTATAAATAATTAAGTCTGTACGGGACCCTTAGTGCGCGAGTCCTATTCGCATGTGGCCGATTTTTTATTCTTTACGTCATTCTTCCTGTTCTTCCACAGGGACAAATGATCGAGATTCCCGATTCCCGGAATGGATTAACTGCCTACGTATAAATAATTAAGTCTGTACGGGACCCTTAGTGCGCGAGTCCTATTCGCAAGCGGCCGATTTTTTATTGTTTACGCCATTGTTCCTGTTCTTCCACAGGGACAAATGGTCGAGATTCCCGATTCCCGGAATGGATGAACTGCCTATGTATAAATAATTAAGTCTGTACGGGACCCTTAGTGCGCGAGTCCTATTCGCACGATTCCCGATTCCCGGAATGGATTAACTGCCTACGTATAAATAATTAAGTTTGTACGGGACCCTTAGTGCGCGAGTCCTATTCGCATGTGGCCGATTTTTTATTCTTTACGTCATTCTTCCTGTTCTTACACAGGGACAAATGGTCGAGATTCCCGATTCCCGGAATGGATGAACTGCCTATGTATAAATAATTAAGTCTGTACGGGACCCTTAGTGCGCGAGTCCTATTCGCATGTGGCCGATTTTTTATTCTTTACGTCATTCTTCCTGTTCTTACACAGGGACAAATGGTCGAGATTCCCGATTCCCGGAATGGATTAACTGCCTACGTATAAATAATTAAGTCTGTACGGGACCCTTAATGCGCGAGTCCTATTCGCACGATTCCCGATTCCCGGAATGGATTAACTGCCTACGTATAAATAATTAAGTCTGTACGGGACCCTTAGTGCGCGAGTCCTATTCGCACGTGGCCGATATTTTATTGTTTACGTCATTCTTCCTGTTCTTCCACAGGGACAAATGGTTGAGATTCCCGATTCCCGGAATGGATTAACTGCCTACGTATAAATAATTAAGTCTGTACGGGACCCTTAGTGCGCGAGTCCTATTCGCACGTGGCCGATATTTTATTGTTTATGTCATTCTTCCTGTTCTTCCACAGGGACAAATGGTCGAGATTCCCGATTCCCGGAATGGATGAACTGCCTACGTATAAATAATTAAGTCTGTACGGGACCCTTAGTGCGCGAGTCCTATTCACATGTGGCCGATTTTTTATTGTTTACGTCATTGTTCCTGTTCTTCCACAGGGACAAATGGTCGAGATTCCCGATTCCCGGAATGGATTAATTGCCTACGTATAAATAATTAAGTCTGTACGGGACCCTTAGTGCGCGAGTCCTATTCGCAAGTGGCCGATTTTTTATTGTTTACGTCATTGTTCCTGTTCTTCCACAGGGACAAATGGTCGAGATTCCCGATTCCCGGAATGGATGAACTGCCTACGTATAAATAATTAAGTCTGTACGGGACCCTTAGTGCACGAGTCCTATTCGCACGTGGCCGATTTTTTATTGTTTACGTCATTGTTCCTGTTCTTCCACAGGGACAAATGGTCGAGATTCCCGATTCCTGGAATGGATGAACTGCCTACGTATAAATAATTAAGTCTGTACGGGACCCTTAGTGCGCGAGTCCTATTCGCATGTGGCGGATTTTTTATTGTTTACGTCATTCTTCCTGTTCTTCCACAGGGACAAATGGTCGAGATTCCCGATTCCCGGAATGGATTAACTGCCTACGTATAAATAATTAAGTCTGTATGGGACCCTTAGTGTGCGAGTCCTATTCCCACGTGGCCGATTTTTTATTGTTTACGTCATTCTTCCTGTTCTTCCACATAACACATACATGCATGTAAAACGTAAACAATAAAAAACCATTGCCAATATCTGTGAGGAATAGTTGGTATCTGTGGGTTGTGTCCTTAGAAGGTCTTTGCTTTCCGATATATGTCGGCTTCGCTGGCTCTAGAGAAGGCACGAAGTTTGAGGATTGGCGGTAGCGTTGCGACAGCAGGTGGTCACGAGATCCGAGCGGCCGAAGCCACGAGCTGCGCAAGGAGGGCCTGCGCAGAGCGAAGATACCGGAGTACTTCAACGGGGTCAGCGTCGACTACAAGCAGCAGGCCGGCATCCCGCTGGTTGGTTGGCAACATTCGTGTCTGACGACTGCTCTTGGCCTGGCTGCCCTCTTCTACCTGGCTTTCATCGGCACCACTCAGTAACCGCAGCGACACACCGTGGATCCATGGAACTGCTTGCTGATAAAGGGGAGTAACATTCTGTAATCCTCGTGGTGATTTGTGTCATTGTCTACCCGACCTCCTAATTATTTTCTGGTTTGCACCCGACTCTCCGAGTTTTACTCCGTCGCGTCTTTGGTCGTAAATACAGGGCTATTACAAATGACTGAAGTTATTTCATAAATTCACTGTAGCTCCATTCATTGACATTTGGTCACGACACACTACAGATACGTTGAAAAACTCAAAGTTTTGTTCGGATGACGCCGCACTTCAGGTTTCTGCCGCCAGAGCGCTCGAGAGCGCAGTGAGACAAAATGGCGACAGGAGCCGAGAAAGCGTATGTCGTGCTTGAAATGCACTCACATCAGTCAGTCATAACAGTGCAACGACACTTCAGGACGAAGTTCAACAAAGATCCACCAACTGCTAACTCCATTCGGCGATGGTATGCGCAGTTTAAAGCTTCTGGATGCCTCTGTAAGGGGAAATCAACGGGTCGGCCTGCAGTGAGCGAAGAAACGGTTGAACGCGTGCGGGCAAGTTTCACGCGTAGCCCGCGGAAGTCGACGAATAAAGCAAGCAGGGAGCTAAACGTACCACAGCCGTTTACAATTGCTACAAGCCCTGACACCAGATGACAAAGTCAAACGCTTTGAATTTTCGGCGCGGTTGCAACAGCTCATGGAAGAGGATGCGTTCAGTGCGAAACTTGTTTTCAGTGATGAAGCAACATTTTTTCTTAATGGTGAAGTGAACAGACACAATGTGCGAATCTGGGCGGTAGAGAATCCTCACGCATTCGTGCAGCAAATTCGCAATTCACCAAGAGTTAACGTGTTTTGTGCAATCTCACGGTTAGTTTACGGCCCCTTTTTCTTCTGCGAAAAAAACGTTACAGGACACGTGTATCTGAACATGCTGGAAAATTGGCTCATGCCACAACTGGAGACCGACAGCGCCGACTTCATCTTTCAACAGGATGGTGCTCCACCGCACTTCCATCATGATGTTCGGCATTTCTTAAACAGGAGATTGGAAAACCGATGGATCGGTCGTGGTGGAGATCGTGATCAGCAATTCATGTCATGGCCTCCACGCTCTCGCGACTTAACCCCATGCGATTTCTTTCTGTGGGGTTATGTGAAAGATTCAGTGTTTAAACCTCCTCTACCAAGAAACTTGCCAGAACTGCGAGCTCGCATCAACGATGCTTTCGAACTCATTGATGGGGACATGCTGCGCCGAGTGTGGGAGGAACTTGATTATCGGCTTGATGTCTGCCGAATCACGAAAGGGGCACATATCGAACATTTGTGAATGCCTAAAAAAACTTTTTGCGTTTTTGTATGTGTGTGCAAAGCATTGTGAAAATATCTCAAATAATAAAGTTATTGTAGAGCTGTGAAATCGCTTCAATCATTTGTAATAACCCTGTATAGTCCGTAGTATTGTACTAAGACATTAGTTGTCATTTAAAAATTGGTCCCGCTTTATATTGCCTTTCCTTTCTAGTTGGCAGCCGATCATTAATGTTCTAATGAATCAGCTCCTGGTCGTAAAACAGCAGGAACAATTGTACTAAGGCACAGGTCGCCGTTAAACAAAGGAGGGACCTTCTGGTTAAATTTAGATGTTAACCGGTTCAATTCTTTGATTGTAACTACAATTTTCAGTCATTAGTTATAATCTGAACAACCTCTTGTACTAAGCTGTGCGTTGCTGTGTTTGAAAGACCGGGTCATTATTGACGTATTTTAGCTGGATCTTGTGGTTCTGCCGAGTGAGTTCTCTTGTAATAAGTGTTCAGAAGTAATTGTAAGTAGGCTGTTAAGGTTTCTATGTTGGTAACGCCACGTAGCGCTCTGTACGAAAATCACTGACTGTGCTGTGTCCAGTATGTGGCTGATTTGCATTGTTGGGATATTTGCTATTGTAGAGTTGGGCAGTTGGATGTGAACAGCGCATAGCGTTACGCAGTTAGAGGTGAGCCGCCAGCGGTGATTGATGTGGGGAGAGAGATGGTAGAGTTTTGAGAGTGGACGTCTGGACTTGTGTCCATCAGAAAGGGTAAATTTGTAAGACCGGATGATATATATAATGACTTTTGAACACTATTAAGGTAAATACATTGTTTGTTCTCTATCAAAATCTTTCATTTGCTAACTATGCCTATCAGTAGTTAGTGCCTTTAGTAGTTAGAATCTTTTATTTAGCTGGCGGTATTGGCGCTCGCTGTATTGCAGTAGTTCGAGTAACGAAGATTTTTGTGAGGTAAGTGATTCATGAAAGGATTATTGTTAGTCAGGGCCATTCTTTTGTGGGGATTATTGAAAGTCAGGTTGCGTTGCGCTAAAAATATTGTGTGTCAGTTTAGTGTTGATCAGAATAAGTAAAGAGAGAAATATCTGAGTACGTTGAGTTTTGCTCAGCTGTTTAAAAATCAAATAACGTAAGAGGTTTTATCAGCACAGTCATTCATAAATTTTTCTAAGGGGACGTTTAATAATGTTTTAAGACTTTCCTTCAGAGCGGTCTTAATAACTGACAACCAGTTTAACTTTGAAAATATTAACAGCCAACTGTCACCAGGGCTTTGGTCAAAATAAGATTGTCAAAAGGGACGGGTTGGGAGCCAACCGCACCTTGGCTGTCGATTGAAATTAAGACGTTGATTGCTTTGAAGTAAGCCTTATCATTGTCATATTGTTTCCTAATCTGTTTAATCCTTAAAGCACAGGTGCGCATCTTAACCCCGAAACTTTAGACATACAGCTTTCAAATTAAAGGTTACGTCATCTGGTCTGAGTAATTGAATCACTCTTGTCATCAATGGCGCTTATATACACTACTGGCCATTAAAACTGCTACACCAAGAAGAAATGCAAATGATAAACGTGTATTCATAGGACAAATATATTATACTAGAACTGACATGTGATTACATTTTCACGCAATTTGAGTGCATAGATCCAGAGAAATCAGTATCCAGAACAACCACCTCTGGCCGTAATAACGGCCTTGATACGCCTGAGCATTGAGTCAAACAGAGCTTGGATGGCGTGTACAGGTACAGCTGCCCATGCAGCTTCAACACGATACCACAGTTCATCATGAGTAGTGACGCGTATTGTGACGAGCCAGTTGCTCGGCCACCATTGACCAGACGTTTTCAATTGGTGAGAGATCTGGAGAATATGCTGGCCAGGGCAGCAGTCGAACATTTTCTGTATCCAGAAAGGCCCGTACAGGATCTGCAACATGCGGTCGTCCATTATCCTGCTGAAATGTAGGGTTTCGCAGGGATCGGAAGAAGGGTAGAGCCGCGGGTCGTAACACATCTGAAATGTAACGTCCACTGCTCAAAGTGCCCAATGCGAACAAGAGGTGACCGAGACGTATAACCAATGGCACCCCATACCATCACGCCGAGCGATACGCCAGTAAGGCGATGACGAATACACGCTTCCAATGTGCGTTCACCGCGATGTCGTCAAACACGGATGCGACCATCATGATGATGTAAACAGAACCTGGATTCATCCGAAAAAATGACGTTGTGCCATTCGTGCACCCAGGTTCGTCGTTGATCAGACCATCGCAGGCGCTCCTGTCTGTGATGCAGCGTCAAGTGTAACCGCAGCCATGGTCTCCGAGCTGATAGTTAATGCTGCTGCAGACGTCGTCGAACTGTTCGTGCAGATGGTTGTTGTCTTGCAAACGTCCCCATCTGTTGACTAAGGGATGCAGACGTGGCTGCACGATCCGTTACAGCCGTGCGGATAAGATGCCTGTCATCTCGACTGCTAGTGATACGAGGCCGTTGGGATCCAGCACGGCGTTCCGTATTACCCTCCTGAACGCACCGATTCCATATTCTGCTAACAGTCATTGGACCTCGACCAACGCGAGCAGCAGTGTCGCGATGCGATAAACCGCAATCGCGATACGATAAACCGCAATCGCGATAGGCTACAATCCGACCTTTATCAAAGTCGGAAACGTGTTGGTACGCATTTCTCCTCCTTACACGAGGAATCACAACAACGTTTCACCAGGCAACGCCGGTCAACTGCTGTTTGTGTATGAGAAATCGGTTGGAAACTTTCCTGATGTCAGCACGTTGTAGGTGTCGCCACCGGCGCCAACCTTGTGTGAATGCTCTGAAAAGCTTATCACTTGCATATCACAGCATCTTCTTCCTGTCGGTTAAATTTCGCGTCTGTAGCACATCCTTGTGGTGTAGCAATTTTAATGGCCAGTAGTGTAGTTTTCATGTGTTGCAGAAGGGCATTTAATACGAGAGACTGTGTCCAGCGCAGGTTCGAATCCTGCCTCGGGCATGGATGTTAGGTTTAAGTAGTTCTAAGTTCTAGGGGACTGATGGAAATGGAAATGAGCGTTTGGCGTCATTGGCCGGGAGGCCCCTCGCGGGGCAGGTCCGGCCGCCATATCGCAGGTCTTATTACATTCGGCGCCACATTGGGCGACCTGCACGCCGGATGGGGATGAAATGATGATGAACACAACACAACACCCAGTCCCCGAGCGGAGAAAATCTCCGACCCAGCCGGAAATCGAACCCGGGCCCAGAGGACGGCAATCCGTCACGCTGACCACTCAGCTACTGTAGGGGACTGATGACCACAGATGTTAAGTCCCATAGTGCTCAGAGCTATATGAACCATTTGAACTGTGTCCAGCGCGATAGTAAACAGCGCTGTTTGACCCGATAACGGGCGGGCTGCATTTTGTAAAATAGAAAGAAAAAGTTATTATTGTGTATTGCATAAATAAACAGGTTGTGTGAAAAAGAAAGTTATACTGGTGGGTCCTCTCTTCCACGCTTTCCCTAATTCCAGTGAGTTCTACGTGTCAGTGATAAGTAAAGAATGCGAACTGTTCACGATCCCAGCAAATAAGATTGTAAGAGATAAAAAAACCGCATTGTTAAGTGACCTCTTAAGATCCTTTGGCAAAAAGTGAAAAGCGTTTGGTCTTAATAAAGACTTTCATTAAAGTTGTGAAAGACGCTGTTTAACCTATACAACTTTTATTTACAAAATGTATTAGAATAGTTGTGTACGGCTGAAAGTCTGACGGTGTCGGACAGAGCACGGCGCGCCAGGTGGGGGTGTTTGGCCGCAGCCAGTAACGAGGCGGCGCTCTCAGCGGCGGCACCACAGAGTCCCTGCTGTCAGCAGCGGTCCAGGTCCTCAGGATTACGCGGATTATGTGGGCGGCGAGCCTTTGAGGTGAGCCTTCCTCTCGCCACGCCTGAGGCAACACCGAGGCCGGACACGACCCTCAGAGGCCTCCCCTCCCCTCTCCCCTCCTCCTGCTCAACCCTCCCGCTCTCTACTGCCAGTCCCCAGTAGTGGTCTGCTCACTTCCCCCCGGACAAGTAGCTGCCCACATAAAATACGGATTTACCAGCGAAACGTTATGGACTGCTCTGCCCTCTTCGATTTTCTTTCTAGTACTAACAAGTTTTAAAGATTAGTACCTGGAAATCAATTTTCTAAGGCTGTAGGACCAAAAAGAATGGAAAAAGTTGCCTTTGAAAATATCAAGATTTCTGAGCGCTGTAAACTACAAAATATTTCGAGCATTTTAACAGAGCATCCGGCAACTCTATCAAATGGAAAGGTTAATTAACAATCACAATTCGTAATAAAAAACAACTAGTATTTACTTCTAATTACTAAGCATGAAATCACCAATGCTTACATCACCATCATCATCATGTACATTTTCGGCTCAGGCATCTTTGCCTGTTCGGAAACCAAGTTGACTGACAGCTAATCGCACCACCTCCTTCGCGGTGGCCCTATCCTGCTTCTTAAGCTACGTTCACACTGAGGAATTTGTCGCTTAGACTAGTGCCCGGCACATGTAGCCGATGAGGTATGGCACAAGTTCCAAGTTCCTGCGATGTTTGCCCGCAACATCGATCCTAGGGCTCCGAGAAATACTCTGTTCTGGCACATGTGACTGTATCCGTTCGCTCAGACACAACACGACACAAATCCCACATACATTTTCTCCTGCACATGCACAACGGCAAGAGTAGTTCACAGGCAAACTCGTGGTGTTGCGTCTTGGGTGATCAGCTGTGTAAATTCAGTAGCAGTTTGTGAAGAAGGAGGGGACGAAGAATAATATCGTTAAATTAGCTTAAGAATTTCGCGAGAGAATTTCGTTACGGGATCCTACATTTCCCTATTATAAAAACCGACATTGTCAAGCGCAAAGTAGTTCACCAACTTGCATCTTTATTCGGCATTTCGGATAAAGAATTGGCCTGTAAAATTTACAACCTTAGGTCACATGTTCACCCTCGTGGACATCGAATATGGCAGTGAAGAGCTGTGAATATCGATATGGTATGCCTAGGAATCGTTGCTTTTCCAGAAGGATGTAAATAAAAATGCACTTTTGGTGTTATTTGACTGATTTTGGGTTTTGAAATCGTATGCATCTACATTAAGGAGCTGCACAAATCTCTAGAAAAAGCGTAATGCAACGGAAACTTGTTCAGCAGGGATTACAGCTTCTCGAAAATTTGTGTCCTTTAATGTGTAGTATTAAGCTGTCATGTATAGAAACACTTAAGGATCCGTCGAAGACTTAAGAACAAAATGTTTGAAAACCTGTACGTCTTGAACTTATAGGTCACCCATCACTGAACTGGGAGCTCCGGGCACATGTCCTTGAACTACGTCGCGATATTGACGTGTGGAGATACTTTCCTCTGGGGCTTGTGCCGGAGGCAAATCTCAGCGACGAATCCCTCACTGTGAAAGCAGCTTTACCCTGCGAAATGCAATCATAGGCTTTCCTTCGTATCCGCCTTTGTTGTGATCCATACACAACACATGGTCATGCTGTTTCGTTCTGTACTGAAGGATTTTATTGTAAAATGTAAGAAAATGTTCCAGAGTATGCCGTGGTCGAATGGATCTTATATTTAAATCCAACGTTTCGTCCCCATCTGCAACATTTTCAGGGGGGATCATAGCTTCTTTGAGTGTCCGATTCACATCATACCTCGCTACTGAGCCGGCCGGGGTGGCCGAGCGGTTCTAGGCGCTACAGTCTGGAACCGCGCGACCGCTACGGTCGCAGGTTCGAATCCTGCCCCGGGCATGGATGTGTGTGATGTCCTTAGGTTAGTTAGGTTTAAGTAGTTCTTAGTTCTAGGGGACTGATGACCTCAGAAGTTAAGTCCCATAGTGCTCAGAGCCATTTGAACCTCGCTACTGACTGCAGCAGACTGGCGTGACATCACATACTTTGAACACACGAGCCCAATTGGCTGTTGTCGATTGCCGTCGTCCCCATGGTGGAAGACTGGTACACATCTTCTTCAGCAGCGGGATACAAATGTCATTCCATTTCTCGCCCTCCTCCTTCCTACTGGAATTCCTGGTGTGTTTTAAAAGCTCTTCCGCCTCTCTGTACAGCATTTTATGGTATCCGCTTGTCACTGCCAGCACTTGAGTCCTATCAAAATGAAAATGGTGGTCTCGTGGCTGTAAAGCATTTTCCGCAAAAGCTATTTGTCAGTTCCCCCTTTCTACAATTGCCCTTGTGCCCTTCTAGTCGTTTTTCACCATTCTTTTTGAAGTACTCACGTGCACCTCCTCACACTTATACGATATCGGCCAATTTTTTTATCCCATGTCTTCCGAGAGCGTTCGTCGATTACCGCGAAGTTGCATTTTCCCAATATTTTTCCTATGTGGTCAGTGACTCTTAATGAAAGGCATGAAAACTTTCAACTTCACAGCCGCTTGTGCATCACTATGATATGCGTGGCTGTTTTAACGCTCTTTCTACCTCAGCGAAGGAGACTGTGAAACGCACCAGGAAATCCAGTAGGAAGGAGGAGGACGTGAAATGGAGTGACATTTGGATCCCGCAGCTGAAGATGTGTACCAGTTTTCCACTGTGGAGAGATGGCAACAGCGGACGACGGCAATCGGCAACGGCCAAGTGGGCCCGGGTGCTCAAATCATATGACGTCACGCCAATGTGCGGAAGCACTGAACTTTGCTGCAGTCAGTAGCGAGATATGGTGTGAAACGGACACTCATACAACCTATGATCCCCCCACCCCCCCTGAAAATGTCCTCCGCAGATGGGCCCGAAACATTGGGCTTAAATGTAAAATCCATTCGACCACGGCATAATGTCCCGGAACATTTTATTAATTGCGACTGTTGGATCTTTTCTGCTATTTTTATAAGAAGGACTTCCTCTCTTATTTAGCTGTTCCTGTTATGATCTTATAGTAACCTGTATCCAGCCAGAGGTCTAAGAAGTCTCATTTCCGGCGTTTCAGTTCCCTGCAATTGTTTGGTCGTTTAAGTTCGGATACATTGAGGAGTAAAGGTACGGTCATAATGTTATAGAATTTAACTTCTGCGTTTTTCCTTCTTTCTTTCGCGATCAGTCCATTAATCATACCTAACGTGTCTAAGTACCTTTGTACTGTATCTTGAACGCCAAAAGAAAATCTGGTGTACTAGGATGCCTAGAGGTCGCAGTCCAATCACCTAGCTAACTCGTCTAAATATCCGTAGCTTGTAACTGGGGAAATGACTCATCACAACCAAGCAAATAAAAGCCAGAAGAATGTTTAGGATAAATTTTAAAATTTGGTGAAAAATGCGAAACATGGAATTAAATAAAATATTGTATCTTCAGATACTGAACAGTATTATTTCTTTACGTAACTTTTTCATTTAACATTAAGGCATTTCGGATTGCTGTACAAATTTTAATTTATTTTCATGCAATTGGTAATTTTAAAAAACCGAGCAAGTGCGAATACGACTCGCGCCCTAAAGATTCGTCACGATGCATGGGGGCTTAATTAAATATAATGCAAATATTTTTAATTTTAGTAGCTGTCTGTCCGGTTACGCAGTCTCGTAACCGGTTGGCCCTGACTAGTATTAGTACGTAATCTGACTGCATAGAATAACAACAAGGAATGAAAGGAAATTTCCGTTAACACAATTAATTAATTAACTAAGTCCCCAGCAACTATAAAAGCTACGAAACAACAAAGCACAAGTGTAACTGTTCTGTGTGTGGAAGTGTGATTCAATGTACACATCTGGCACGGTTCTACCTCAATACGACAAGATGCTTTAAACGCCATTTACAATGAAGTAATTAAAAAAAAACAGAAATACTATGATTGTACATAGAAACCAGAATTACACTCTAATACATGAACACAAGCCAGATGCTTTGTTGACTGAACCTGTGACCAAGAGACATTGTTAGTTAAGAAATTAAAAAAAAATAAAAAAATGTTTTTTACCTTCGTATATATTGACGAAAAATACACTCTGATCACTACAACATCTCCATTCGAACAACATCTGCTGTCTAGCCCATCAAAACAACTGCACACGACATGGCCTCAACTAGTACAGCTATCGACATCCTCTCAGCAAAGCACTAACCACCACAACTTCTGAACAAGCACTGCCAGTGGAGGCGGCGGAATAAAACTCTTTGGCGCAATCTCTGGCGTTGTGACTCAGTGTAGCCACCTTTCATATGCCTCTCCTCCACGGGCTAGAATTTGATGGTATTTTTGCCAGAATTGGTGGTGAAAATACCACCAAATTCGTCAAAAAAAATACAGACAAAAATAAAAGATAATATTAATAAGTAAATATCACATAACTAGATAAATTTTGGCTTTGCACCGACCCTTCAATAACCTAATATATAAAATACAGTAAGGAATACAAATGCTTGCATACATGTGATTTTACATAATAGTTTACACAAGTATCATTCAATAAATGGCACCAGTAATGACGAATAGGTGTAGGTATGAGTCTCATAACATTTCATAAATAGTAAATACACAAAAAAATCAGTTTATACAAATATTCACATAAAATCCTTTCAGTAGTTCAATAAACAAGTAGCACTCCTCAGAGTAGTTGACAGTTCCAACAGTAGCACCCAGCAATGGTCAACAGGTGCAAATAGCAGTGTCATAACATTTCATCAGCAATATTTAAACAGCTCCAACAGTGGCACCCAGCAATGTTGAACAGGTGCAGACACCAACAAGTGACATTATGTCAGTAGAAGCAGTTCCATCAGTGGCACCCAGCAATGTTGAGCAGGTGCAGACACCAACAAGTGACATTATTTCAGTAGAAGCAGTTCCAACAGTGGCACCCAGCGATGTTGAACAGGTGCAGACACCAACAAGTGACATCATTTCAGTAGAAGCAGTTCCATTAGTGACACCCAGTAATGTTGTCAGGTGCAGACAGTAAGTGACATCTCATCACTGGCTGAGCATTTCCAACAGTGGCACCCAGCAATGTTGAGCAGGTGCAAACAGCAACAAGTAACATTATGTCAGTAGGAGCAGTTCTATCAGTGGCACATAGCAATGTTGAACAGGTGCAGACACCAACAAGTGACATTATGTCAGTAGAAGCAGTTCCA
Organism: Schistocerca piceifrons; assembly: GCF_021461385.2. Classification (NCBI taxonomy): domain Eukaryota; kingdom Metazoa; phylum Arthropoda; class Insecta; order Orthoptera; family Acrididae; genus Schistocerca; species Schistocerca piceifrons. The sequence continues at coordinate 56,182,683 of NC_060142.1, read as the reverse complement.
TCAGTGGCACCCAGCAATGTTGAGCAGGTGCAGACACCAACAAGTGACATTATTTCAGTAGAAGCAGTTCCAACAGTGGCACCCAGCGATGTTGAACAGGTGCAGACACCAACAAGTGACATCATTTCAGTAGAAGCAGTTCCATTAGTGACACCCAGTAATGTTGTCAGGTGCAGACAGTAAGTGACATCTCATCACTGGCTGAGCATTTCCAACAGTGGCACCCAGCAATGTTGAGCAGGTGCAAACAGCAACAAGTAACATTATGTCAGTAGGAGCAGTTCTATCAGTGGCACATAGCAATGTTGAACAGGTGCAGACACCAACAAGTGACATTATGTCAGTAGAAGCAGTTCCATCAGTGGCACCCAGCAATGTTGAACAGGTGCAGACAGCAACAAGTGACATTATTTCAGTAGAAGCAGTTCCAACAGTGGCAACCAGCAATGTTGAGCGGGTGCAGACAGCAACAAGTGACATTATGTCAGTAGAAGCAGTTCTATCGGTGGCACCCAGCAATGTTGAACAGGTGCAGACAGCAACAAGTGACATTTCATCACTGGTTGAGCATTTCCAACAGTGGCACCCAGCAATGTTGAGCAGGTGCAGACAGCAACAAGTAACATCATTTCAGTAGAAGCAGTTCCATTAGTGACACCCAGTAATGTTGAACAGGTGTAGACACCAGTCCATAATATTCACTATCACTAATCAGACAGTTCATCAGCAGTAATTAAACATTTCCAAGTGGCACCCATCATTTTGAACAAGTGCAGGTAACAGTCCATAATATTCACTATCACTAATTAGACAGCTCATCAGAGTTCATCAGCAGAAATTAAACATTTCCAAGTGCCACCCATCATGTCGAACAAGTGCAGGTAACAGTCCATAATATTCACTATCACTAATTAGACTGTTTATCAGAGTTTATCAGCACAAATTAAACATTTCCAAGAGGCACCCACCAATGTTAATACGTGTAAGCACGAACAACAGTTTGAATGCACACACAATTGCTTTTACAAAATTATCATCAATGCTCTTACACTAAACATAAAAATAATAATAAACACACAAATGATATCAGGTAACTGTCATATTAACTATTACAAATACACAAATAACAGTAAACCTATAATATTTATGGGTGTCAGTGCAAGCCACAAAAAACAAGTAAAATAATATTTAGGAGATAGGTCGGTACCAATTATTTGGGATTAGGAAAGGAAAACACACAAAACACACTCACTCATCTTTCATCCACATTAAGTACTACTGTGTAATTGAATAGTGTTAACTGTGTAAATGCAATTCTGTCGAAGATTTGATGTTCGACATGTGTATCAAGTAGTAGAAGCAACAGTGTATAACATTCAATAATAGTTAGTCAACGTCATAGTCATCATGTCAAGACAAATGTTTGCCAAGCCAAATCAAAATGTACAGTTGCTGAACAACTGTCAGTGTGCCAAGATATGCAAATACTTCCTCTCTCCAAAAAAGTATATACTGCTTAATGATTTAACAAAGTGTGTGTGTAGACAATCTTCCTTCCACTTGAGTGTTCTAGTCTGCCACCTTCATCCTCCTTGTTCCATATAAACCAACAAAAAAAAATTATGCTCCTCACTTACTTTACCTCTTATCCACCAAAACTCCAATAATCATCAGCATCACATAATCTTAATACTTCAATAATACCTCTTATGTCGATACATATAAACCTTATCATCAATATCATTTACCTTACCTCTTGTCCACTAAAACTCCAATAATCATCAACTTCACACAATCTCAATACCTCAATAATACCTCTTCAATACATCGACACATATAAACCTTATCGCCAATATCATACACTTCCATAACAACTCTTTCCTCTAGTCAGTCTCCCCAAACAAGTACAGATAAAATCCTAGTGCAAACTTCAATTCATCATCCCATACAATACAAAGACACAATGTCCACACACAACCTCTGTGTAATCGATCTGACCCAAATCTTCTACTCATTATGAATTATAAAATACATTTTGGTTACCTTGTCCATCATTAAATAAAAGAAATGCATACATGACCTCTAACAGCCTTTAGTTTGAATAACTTTAAGTAAGTAAGTACAAGTATGGAGTATGAATGATTACATAAGACTTTGAATGAATAAATCGTAATATTTCACAGTGTGTACACCACTTCAAAAATCATGGCAAAACAGAAGCAAACATGTGGAGTATTTCTTGTGTCAAGTGTCACTTGCTATTTCAATTGTTCAGGAAGAATGCAGTGTAATAACTGTCAATGGTCTAAACCCCTAGTGTTGGTATGTCATGTCGTTAGCTTCCTTCCTATAAGCATAAATTTATACAGCTTCCATAAAACCTCCACCTCATGTGACCTCAATGAAGTTTCTTGTACCAATGTCGTTCGTAGAATTATAGCACTTCATTTTCTTATCTTAAAATATAAAACACTGAGCGTAAGCAAAACATGCAATAGCGAGTAAATATACAAGTAGAGAACAGAATGTCAACAAGTGGATGCAGCACAATTCCTACAACGAGGCTCTGCCAAGCGAACAATCTATAATTAATACCATAGTGTGACCTAAACTCTATGTTCATACACAGTATATCAGCATTTCAATATAACAAATTAAAGAGTAGTTATGACAACAAACAGAAATGTATAAATATGCAATCCATACGCAAAGCAGCACATATGTATCTTACATAATAAACAGGCCATTAGCATCATATCAACATAAGCAAATAAATGTTCATATGTAATCTTAATAAGTAAACATGAAGGCGCAAGCAGATAAATCACAAAGTATAAGTTACATACATAACCATATCAGCACTATTAATCATGTGACAATTGTAATTTAAATAAATAAGCACAGCAGGCACACAAAAAAAAAAATAATGTGACATCAGTGTAAAAGCATAGCAGCCAAGCGATGCATAATATACATAAGAAACAACCCTGTTCATTAATCAATCATTGTCAAAATCAGATAACACAAAGCATAAATCACGTAATCGCGAGCAGCAAATTACGTCTAAAGTTCATACCTAAGTGGAAATATGTTACCTGAAAAATAAACTCAATTAATAGTTACCTTTTTAGTTTATTAGTTTCTTCTTCGAAATTACATTCTTCCTGAAAATTTCTCGATAGCAAATCCTCTTAACGTCGGACACACACAGAATTTACCTGAAGTTCTTAAATATTTTATACAACCGTATCCTGATAAATACTGAACGTTAATAACATAATTTATCAAGTCACTACAGCTTTATACTGAATTTAATCAGAGAAAATTAGACTGTCTATTTGTTTACGGCCGTCAGTGCATTTGCACTGAGCGCTCGATCAGCTATAGGTACGCGTGACGCAGGAAGTAATTGTTTGCGGTCAACGACTGCCTTGTGCGCCGCGCAGACTTGACTGTTGCTTTGAGTATGTGCCGCCGCCGGAACACGGCGCGGTATCCCTGTATTCTCTGCGTGTTTACATGTAACTGTTAGTCTCTCAAAAGTATGTCATTCCACAAAAATTTTAACATTCGATATATGATGTATTCCCTTAGAGCGCCGAGATTTAAGAGTTTCTACTTCGACAGTGTTATCATGAATAATTTTGCGAACTCTATATGGACCATTATAAAGCAGAAAAAATTTGCGACACAAGCCTTTTCCTTTGTGAGACAAACGGTGAGACTTAATTAACACCTTTTGACCAACTGACAAGGTTTTTAAACGACCAGGGCGTTTAGCTGATTTCTCTCTTCCAGCAGCCGCAGATGCAATATTTCGTAGAGCCAGGTTGACAACTTCAGAATGCCGCAGTTTCCGTGTAGGCGGAAAAGGAACGATTTCAGAAATGCGATTTGTCGGTGCTTTATTTTTTAATATCAATATAGGCGGTAAAGAAGTTGAATCATTAGGGAGTTCATTCAGAATGTTTTGAAAAATATGAAGATACTGATCCCACGCTCTGTGATTCTGATGACAATAAAGTCGACACAATTTATTGATTTCCTTCATCCATCTCTCTGAAGCGTTAGATTGAGGGTGAAAAAGTGAAATGAAAATTGGTTTAATCTTACGACGCCGTAGAGTACGAAGCCAAATTTTAGAGCGAAACTGTGATCCATTATCTGATATAACCTTATCAACATGACCCACTTCTTTAAGAAAATGTTTGATGAAAGCGTTAGATACTGAACGAGCTGTTGCTTTGCGTAAAGCTGTAAAACACACATATTTTGATGTCAATTCACTTCTACCAAAACGTACGCAAAACCATTAGTAGAACGAACCACTGGACCAAACAAATCGACTGCAGCCATCTCCTTTAATTTCGCTGGAATGATAGGAAAAAACGGTGCTCTGTGAGAAATAGTTGGCGGCTTAGCCTTTTGACATAATTTGCATTTGGCAAGAACAGATCGAATACGTTTTTCCATATTACTGAAGTAGCAATTTTTTCGTAATTTATGAAAGCATTTTCTGGGACCAAAGTGTGCATACCTGAAATGTGTATACCAAATCAATTTATTAAGCCACTCATCAGGAATACAAACTAACGAAACAGAGTTGTCGACCGATTTTCGTTTAAAAAGAATATCATTGCGAACTAAATAATACTGTCTAACAAAAATCTTTAGATAAATCCGGATGTGAAAGAAGTGGAGCAGCAACTAAAGCATCGCGAAGTTGTTCATTGATTGAGCTTCCTCATCCCAACACCAATTAGAATTCTTTCCAGATGGTTCACATAAACGAGATGTGCGCAAATTGTCCAATCTAACAAAGCGTCTAAGAAAATTACAGACACTAAGGAAACTACGAATGTCACGTTTTGTGGTAAAACAGCATAATTACGAATAGCGTCTAGTTTCTCTGGATCAGAAAGAATACCTTCTGTCGAAATAATATGACCAAGAAATTTCACCTGAGAACGACCAAATTCAGATTTTTCTAAGTTCACTGTAATGCCAACTCTTGCAAAAATATGTAATAATGAATCCAAAATCTTGTTGTGCTCACTCCAAGAACGTTTAGCAATAAGAATATCGTCAACATATGAAGTAATATTGTCACGAAGATAAACAGGTAAAATTTCGTTTAAACTACGAATGAGTGCTGATGAAGATACAGTAAGTCCAAACGGTAATTTCCGAAATCACTTTTGGGTAAAATAGTCCTATCCGGCTATTCTTTACCGACTCTCTAGATAGATTGATAGTCGAAGAGTAGTTTTGATAGATACAAAGAATAGTAAAAGAGTAGGCAGTGGTGCAGAAAACTAAAAGGGAAATAGCACCACTACAGCTCGGGGCCCTGTGCACGCTACGGCACATATTCACTTAGTGTAGCGAATCCCCTGAGGACTTAAATAGCCGCACATAAATTCCAGTTTGTGACTTAGTGGCAAATTTGGCGGAAGTGCGTACGCAAATTGATCTAACCATGAACATGGATGTATGTCATTATTAGAATTGCGAAAGATCTTAAATTTCCGAACAGTTAAAAAGTGTTTATAGTCAAAGTTTTCGCCTCGTGGCGACAAAGACCTACCGCGTCTATCCCAGTCCGAAAGTCGATTATTGTCAAGTTCGCGCGCCTGGCGCTCTCTTGTTGCATCTCGTAAATGAAATACATTATTATCTTCAAAACCTGCTGCTACCGGTGATTCCAAATTTCTTCTATCGTCTTCTCCTACGATTTCGCTTTCAATTTGTTTGACTTGCTTTCGTAACGCCTCAAATTCCCTTTTAACGCGTTCATTAAATTTTCCCTGATTTTCAACATGTTTATTTATGTTCTGGTACTCTTCGGTTTCTGGAAATGGCAATGGAGCTGTATCATCTGAATCTCTGTCCCCACTTAAACTAAGACTTATCAGTTTATCTGAAATCTCCTCAACTCTTTCCGATAAGTCACCTATTTTTTCTTTCTGTTTATTTACGTCTTCCGTAAGTGTCGCGACTCGGGTTTCAGTATTGACACATTTAGTAGTTAACTGTTCATACTGTTGTGTTACGTTATTTATTCTGTCAATTGGTACTGATTCCTCGATTCTTTCAAATATTTCTTCCTTATCATGTGCAGGCTGTAAATTTATCTCTGATAATTTTTGTACTAGCACGCAATCTCTTTCTTCCTGTTCTCTATCCTGTTCCTTTTGTCTAATTTCTATAGCAATTAATCTATTATTGTGAGAATTCAAAATCGGTTGTACTTCTTCTCTAATTTCTCTCTTTAATTCATCTTTCATGTTTTTAAAGCATGTCCCTATTCGTGAGTCTAAACGTGTTTCCATTGTTTCCATATCAGTTTCTAACCGTGTTGCCACTGTTTTTAATTCAGATCCTAACTGTGATCCCAGTGAGTCTAACCGTGTTTCCATTGTTCCCATATCAGTTTCTAACTGTGTTGCCAATGTTGCCATATCTGTTTTAATTGTTCCTATTTGTGATCCCACTGTTTTTAATTCAGATCCCAAATTTAATATTGCACTCATCAACTGCTCCATATTAACTGGTTCGAAATTATTTTCGCCCCTAACATTTCCTGCAAAACCAGCTTCCTTTGTCATAGCTGTAAAGCTATCTGTGTTCGATACTATTCCAGAATCTTCTGTCGTTAATCTCGTATTCTGAAAATTTTTTGATTGTGAAAAGTTTTGAACTGGTTCCGGACTATTTTCCTGACTTACTAAATTGTTTTCTACTTCATTATTCATCATACTGTTCTCCTGTGTTGGCGAGTTTGCCATGTCACTATACGAAAATTACACACAATGACACTTTATCTCCAACAATATCATTCACACGAAATGCTTCCCGACAAACACGATTAACGAACAATTGAAATCTTCATAATTGCACAAAATTGTCAAACCCGTATACAAGACATCAAAAATTAAATTCTGCAAAAATACCATTAGAAGAATGACAATACAACTACAACTGTTCAATTACCAAATCTACACATGCAATATAGACTACAATTACTAAACTACGAATTACTACAACAATACTACTGTCTGCTATTTTGACTATCAAGAGAATTCCAAGGGACGATCCGAAGCAGCAGTCGCCACGTGCATGTGGGCTTAATTAAATAGTATGCAAATAATTTTAATTTTAGTCGCTGTCTGTCCGGTTACGCAGTCTCGTAACCGGTTGGCCCTGACTAGTATTAGTACGCAATCTGACTGCATAGAATAACAACAAGGAATGAAAGGAAATTTCCGTTAACACAATTAATTAATTAATTAAGTCCCCAGCAACTATAAAAGCTACGAAACAACAAAGCACAAGTGTAACTGTTCTGTGTGTGGAAGTGTGATTCAACGTACACCTCTGGCACGGTTCTACCTCAACACGACAAGATGCTTTAAACGCCATTTACAATGAAGTAATTTAAAAAAAAAAACAGAAATACTATGATTGCACATAGAAACCAGAATTACACTCTAATACATGAACACAAGCCAGATGCTTTGTTGACTGAACCTGTGACCAAGAGACATTGTTAGTTAAGAAATTTAAAAAAATAAAAAAATGTTTTTTACCTTCATATATATTGACGAAAAATACACTCTGATCATTACAACATCTCCATTCGAACAACATCTGCTGTCTAGCCCATCAAAACAACTGCACACGACATGGCCTCAACTAGCACAGCTATCGACATCCTCTAAGCAAAGCACTAACCACCACAACTTCTGAACAAGCACTGCCAGTGCGGGCGGCGGAATAAAACTCTTTGGCGCAATCTCTGGCGCTGTGACTCAGTGTAGCCACCTTTCAACGAACTTCATTAATTATATAGTCGTAGATAATTCGTCTATAAGTTCTGATGAGTGAGTTTGCAAGTATTAAAATATGTGTCATAAATGTTCCTGTCTTTTCACTGCCTTGACTTTGAAGCTTAAATTTTGTACATCACCAAGGGAGCGAAGATCTTATTATTGACATAAATTTCAATCTGATATTTCTACTCGTTCCTGAGGAAACAGGTGTTAACAGACGGACAACAAAGTTATCCTGTAAGGATTTCGTTTTTACCGATTGAGGTATGGAACCCAAAAAAAATCTTGTTTTTATTACAAAATAAGATCATTATTTATTAATTATATCCCCTTGGTAGAGTTTTGAAAGGGTTTGCATTCAGTACCACAGCGACACTTTCCGTAGAAGACACGTTCCTGTTTTATATCCAACGAGGTTTGTGAGGTGGTCGAAAATTTTTCGACTGGCAGAGCGCAGCACATTGCCTTAAATGCACAGCCGTCTGCAGGCACTGACCTATTGAACAAAAGTCCCACGGTTTGATGGAACCCTATCAGGTTCTAAACTGAGTTTCCGGCTTAGTTGATCCATTTTTTTAACCAGAACATACCGTAAATCCCTCGCATAATAATAATAATAATAATAATAATAAAACTATGCCGAGTAGTTGGAAGAAAGAACAAAGCAAACATATCTACAACTGGGTATCAGTAATAATCCAAAAAGTATAGCCCTATATGTTAGACAATCCATTTGTTGTACAATCTTAGAACTTATTCACAATTCAAACGCAATGAAGCATCTTGATCGCGATAACCCCCATGTCAAAGACAATTAATTATGGAAACACCGGTCATGCTAAGTCCAAGTCGTATTTTTGTCACATGACATCCTGAAAGGCAAGAATCAACACAAAAAAGTAGATATAGAATTTCTTGTTTTGAGTCAGTACTTCACCAACGTCGTATTTTTGTGACATGACATCCTGAAAGGCAAGAATCAGCACAAAAAAGTAGATATAGGATTTCTTGTTTTGAGTCAGTACTTCACCAACGTTTGTTATCGAAAGTACAATCACACGGGTATCAAACCAAATGCGAGACTACGTTGAGGATTTCTTGGTAACAAGAACGTAACACATTACCTTAGATGGAGAGTCATTGACAGAAGCAGAAGTAACTTTAGGCATGTTAAGGGAAGTGTGTTGGGACCCTTGCTTTTTATGTTGTACATCAATAGCCTAGTAAGCAATATTAAAGTAACCTCAGAGTTTTGGCAAACAATATAATTGTCTATAATGAAGTACTATTTAATAATAGCTGCACAAATATTCATCCAGATCTTGATGAGGCTGCAAAGCGGTGAAAGAATTGGCAACTTTCTTTAAATATTCAGAAATGTAAAATCGTACATCTCACAAAGCGGAAAACTTAGTACAGCCTACGAGTACAGTGCCAATGAATCAGAATTTGATTCAGTCAACTCATACAAATACTTGGATGCAAAACAGTTTGCACGGATGTGAAATGGGATAATGACATAGGCCGTAGGACTTCGGTTCATTGATAGGATACCAGTAAACTGCAATCAGACTTCATTCGTGCGACTCATCATAGAATACTGGTCAAGAGTAAGGCACCAATAATGTATAGGATTAACAGCGGATATTGCATGTGTACAAAGAATGGCAACAAGGAATTGTCACAGGTTTGTCTGTCCCATTATATCGTCGCCCTCTCTTTCCTTTTTTCCTTTTTTATGAAAGGTATTGGTTTGTGACGTTTGGATTCGTGGAGAAGATATTTATAAGTCGTGACATCGTGTATATTCCGTACACTCGTAGTAGCGCCTAAAATATACGCTAACAGTTATCAATGTCGCTATGTATGCAAATGATTATGAGTAAAGATACTATGTTGGATTGTAAAAATGTACTTATATTGTCAACATACACGGCTAGCCGAAAATTCGTGTGGTTTGTTTAAAACTGCAGTGGTTAATGCCCGAAACATAAATATTGTTGCAGAAAGAGAGACGGTATAATCACGTACGTAGCCGCACTACTTCTCCCAATGTTACGTTAACTCTTTGCTAAACACTGACCCTTTATACAGTTAATTACGATCTGAATAATATTTACGGTAGCGAAAGCAAGAATTTTAAATGTTTCAAATGGCTCTGAGCACTATGGGACTTACTTCTAAGGTCATCAGTTCCCCAGAACTTAGAACTACTTAAACCTAACTAACCTAAGGACATCACACACATCCATGCCCGAGGCAGGATTCGAACTTGCGACCGTAGAAGTCACGCGGTTCCAGACTGTAGCGCCTAGAACCGCTCGGCCACCCGGCCGGCCAAGATTTTCACCAGTCAGAGATTTACTCATAAGCAAGTCTGATCCTCATATAATTAATTATTATCCTTACGTTCGTCGTGTATATTTAATGAAAACTTCTATGTAAAAAATATTTTCCTTTCCTGATAGGAAAGTATTTAAAGAATTTTTTCTTGTTGTCTTGTGAGTGAAGTCAGAAAATCGTATGATTAATTATATTTCACGTAATGGCTGCCAATGCGCCAATACTACAAATGAATGACGGAGAGCCAATGATAAAACTTGAATTCTAGAGTGATTAATTATTTCCACTTAATTATATTCACATGGAGGGAGAGGTATGAAATGAGATGAGAAGGGCAAATATTATTTATACATATATTTTCGAAAACTTAAATACAATTGACAAAATCGGGCGTACAGAATCAACCTCATACAAAGCGTGTGATAGGTCGAAATCTCACACCAGAGTAATCATTTTACTCATGCAGACCTTTATCCCACAATTACATAGACATTCCATAACATGAAACACTCATAGGCTTTGTTATTCTCAGTATTTGTTACACAGAAATATATATTATTTATAGTCTTATGATCAAAACACGTAAATATGCAGGGTTTTCCCGTTGCAAAATAATATTTCATCACTGATGGTACATTTATATACATAAACACTCGTTTAGTTTTATTCGTTATTGACACAGTTCAGTTCTGGTTATCGTAATATTCTAGTGTGGTTTTCAGAAAGCTTCTACATCTACATCTACATACACACTCCGCAATCCACCATACGGTGCGTGGTGGAGGGTACCTCGTACTACAACTAACATCTTCTCTCCCTGTTCCACTCCCAAACAGAACGAGGGAAAAATGACTGCCTATATGCCTCTGTACGAGCCCTAATCTCTCTTATCTTTGTGGTCTTTCCGTGAAATGTAAGTTGGCGGCAGTAAAATTGTACCGCCTCAAATGCTGGTTCTCTAAATTTCCTCAGTAGCGATTCACGTAAAGAACGCCTCCTTTCCTCTAGAGACTCCCACCCGAGTTCCTGAAGCATTTCCGTGACACTCGCGTGATGATCAAATCTACCAGTAACAAATCTAGCAGCCGGCCTCTGAATTGCTTCTATGTCCTCCCTCAATCCGACCTGATAGGGATCCCAAACGCTCGAGCAGTACTTAAGAATAGGTCGCACCAGTGTTTCTATAAACGGTCTCCTTTACAGATGAACCACATCTTCCCAAAATTCTACCAGTGAACAGAAGACAACCATCCGCCTTCCCCACAACTGCCATTACATGCTTGTCCCACTTCATATCGCTCTGCAGCAATGTTACGCCCAAATATTTAATCGACGTGACTGTGTCAAGCGCTACACTACTAATGGAGTATTCAAACATTACAGGATTCTTTTTCCTATTCCCAGGAGATGTTACACAATCCGTCATGGAGATGCTGATAAACCTGACCTAGCAGACGACTGAAGGTAGGCGTCACCTATCCTGCGAAGCGCACTTACAAAGTCTCAACAACTGGCATTAGGTAAGGAATCTGGGAATATGCTAAGCAGCCTAAGTCTCGCTCCTGTAGCGACCGCGAAAACGGGATTAGATTAATTACTGCGCGCGCTGAGATATTTAAGCCTTCTCCCCGCGCTCTATATGCAAATGGAACGGAGAGGAGACGTAATACGTGGTACAGTGGGAGAAGTGCGCCCTGCGATGCACTTGGCAATGGTTAGGAAACTATATATGCAGGTACAGATTGATGTAGATGTAGAGGTAATATCTGGCGTGCCCCCAGGGGAGTGTATGTAATAAGACTGTTGCTGTTCATGTTATCTACAGAGGGAGGACCAAAACATTGGAACATCGAAAACACAACACATTACCAAGCCTAATATGGTGCAGAAAACCCGTTGCGTTCAAAACAGCTTCCAGCCGTCTCGGAATGGGTAAACACAGGTCCGGTATGGTTTTCAAGGGCATCTTACAACATTCTTCCTGCAACATAACATGAAGTTCAGGTAAAGATAATGGAGGTGGATAGCGGCCTATAATATTGACATCTGGCGACTGTGTTTGCCAAGGGTAGTGTGAAAATTCATCATCGTGCTCACAAAACCAGTCCTCGGTGATGCGAGCTGTGTCAGTATAGGCACTGCCGTCTTGAAACACAGCATCACCACTGGGGTACAAACATTGCGTCATGGGATGGTCCTGATCAGTGACAATGATCACATAATCCTGACAGTAATGCGAGCTGCAGAGCAGCAATGGTGTAAAACCCCAGTTGGTCCAAGCGCTGGTAAGTGTTGCTTCACGTACCCTGTCCCAGCTCACAGAACCTTTTATGAGCGTGGTTAAGCCAGCTAAGATTGCAACGATCAACGAAAAGAAACAGGGTCACCATCTGTATTGCTCTTCCTAGATTTTCTAGCGCGAACTGGAATTAGTCAGCTATCTGACTGTTGACTGAATACTTAATACAATTTAGTGAAGTTAATTACTCTTCAGTCTCCAAGCAAGATCAATTATTGAACTTAAGAAACATGAAATACTGCATTAACGGGACTGGTGACAATTAATAAATAGGCGGGAGACGAAAGATTACAATTGACATGATTTTTTCTAAGTTCACGCGTAAATAGGGAGTACATGTACGGTTTATTCGATGGTGCCTGCTCACTATTAGCGTGAAGGGCAACAAACGTTTATTGAAGTCCAATTGGAATAAAGGAACGGAAATTAGGACACCTTTACACACATTCATACAATAGGACAATTACTACGATTTAATACATAATCATGAGCGCAAGTAGTGGTGGCTCTCTTTAGTCTCATAAGTCTGCGCACCACGTGGCTACTAACTGATCGAGCGCCCCCAGGGAAGTGGCACTAGGACATGAAAATTGGGTGCGGTAAGTTAACCATGGGGAAAGCAATTTAGTTAGATCAGATCACACCGCAATTTAATGAACGGTATCAGACTCTGATACGCTAGAGAACACGAGGGAAAACACGTGTTTCAGTGACACAGAATTTTCTACAAAGCGTTCAACGGGACAAGGGAAGATAACACACATACAAGAATTCATTCACACCTCACTCGAACCTAATCAAGATAACTGCTGATACATCAAGCCTTCCTAACGCCAACTAATCCTTTCCGTCGCTCTGTCTGGACCTGGGAAGTTTCCTTCGGTGGGGTAGCTCTAAAATAATTCATCTCGAAGTACGAATTTCAACGATTCGGGGTTTGAATAATAAATCTTCAGTTAATCTGAAGTTATTTAAATATTTCACTATGAATTTACATTATGCTCAATCGCACCTAACACAATGCTCTAAGCAGAGCGTTCCCTTAACATAGGTACTCATCAGCCTAAGGACGGACGACTCTGGCCACACTGCCGTTCTGTACACACCCGACGATACCCCTACCAAACACCGGAACCAGTCAAAGGCACAGCTTCCTCGACCAACATGACAGTAACACCTGAAGCCTGAAAGGGGTAGACCTCTCTGTCCAGAACGAAGAGAGTGAGAGACTGAAAGTTGACCATCCTGCACAAGAACAGAAGACAAGCAGCTTCCCGTCTCCTCTGGGCAGACGACTCTGTATCCACAACCACTAGTAATTATGGCTACCAGAGACTTCAAAACACACAATAAACTAATCATTCATTCTCAAGCCGTACATGTCCACTAACACTCAGAGAGAGGAAAGAACATATATCTATAGAATTTAATTATGACGTACAATTTCAATTTGATCACTGGATAACGTTCACAAACTGGCGTCAAACATGTACAGTCTCATCTAATGCGTCCCGCCGAGCCTCCTAGAGAGAATGCGAGAAACATTCAATGAAATTGAGTCGTTTCAATGGGACCCATGCAATACAACAAATGGCTGCTGAAATCATTACCGAACCGCCATCATGTTTCACTCTTGGGATGTAAATCCGGTCAGAAGGCGGGAACAGTGTAAAACAAGACTCATCCGACCAAATGGATTTCTTCAATTGGTCCACAGACCAAGTTTTATGGCTTCGGCACAAGGTTTTTCCTGTTACGCGCAATTGCATCGCTGATAAGCGGCTCTGGAATTCCAGCTCCTGCTGAAATTTCCTGTTTATAAAGCTCACTTAGTGTTGTTTTCGTGCTCATGGAGTTCGCGAGTGCGCAATTCAGTTCTGTAGTGACTTTCGCAGCTGACGTCCTCTTATTTTTCGTATAATCTGAAACATGCCCCTAGAAAAGTTTTATAAATGACAGTGCTGGAAAACCTCTAAGTTATTTGATTTTCAAACAGCTGAGCACAACTGAACGTACTCAGACATTTCTCTCTTTACGTATTCTGATCAATACTAAACTGACACACAATATTTTTAGCGGAACACAAAACTTTCAATAATCCCTACAAAAGAATGGCCCTGACTAACAATAACCTACACCTTTCATTAAAAACTTACCTCACAAAAATCTTCGTTACTCGAACTACTGCAATACAGTGAGCGCCAATACTGCCAGCTAAATAAAAGATTCGAACTACTGAAGGCACTAACTACTGATAGGCATAGTTAGCAAATGAAAGATTTTGATAGAGAACAACCAATTTATTTACGTTAATAATATTCAAAAGTCATCATATATATATATATATATATATATATATATATATATATATATATATATCAGTTCATGATATACAGTAGTACAAATTTACTCTTTCTGATGGACACACGTCCAGATCGTCCGCTCTCAAAAGTCTGTCATCTCTCCCCCCACATCCACCACTGCTGGCGACTCACCTCCAACTGCGCAACGCTACGCGCTGTTCACATCCAACTGCCCAACACTACAATAGCAAATATTCCAACAATGTAAACCAGCCACAGACTGCACACAGCACAGTCAGTGATTTTCATACAGAGCGCTACGTGGCGTTACCAACATAAAAACCTAAACAGCCTGCTTACAAATCCTCTTCACTGACCCTCCGTCACGATCTGACGCAGCATACTCTTTCGGTCGCGTTGCGACTTCGCGGTTGATGTTTTCCCGCTTTCGTTGTTGTGCGTGAGGCGTAATTCTTCGACACGGTGCGTCTTGAAACAGTGGACAGTGCGGCTACCTTCGTTACGTAAGCATGTGCCCACATTTTAATTCGCTCAGCTCCGACGTGATGCACTCACTATAGTTGAATTCTTTTATCTTGGCGGCTCGCGCATGCCCGCCCAGACGCGGGAGATTGCTGCGTTGCCAGTTCTACGCGCCAAGAGAAGCAGCGCCATAATATAGTACAGTTCGCAAACTTACGTTTAGGGGGGAGCGCGCAGTTTATGAAGTGAAGCCACCACGGCCGCATTAACCCTTTCGCTGCTACAGAGACGTGCTCCCCGCATTCCACGCTGTACGCGATTTTGTCATCACTGCACTGCTCGCCTGTTCACACACATGGTGCTCCGACTGCTTTGACACATTTATCATTCAATTTCACAAAAACTATTTGGCCCAATAATTTGATTTTTACACATCTTCTTGACTGATACCTTCCCCCCATAAATAATTTAGTTTCGATTTTCAACGCAGTTATTGTGCAGCATTAGATGTAGTAAACCATTGCACGAAATTTTGAAGAGTTTGCAGAGGTAAATGTCCTTAGCATATACTTTCCGTATGGTCGATTTTAATTGCCACAATGTTGAGAATGAAATGAGGACAATATACCTAAATTTCATATAAAATTTACTGTATAACAATATCTCATTTAATATAAGTACCAGATAGATGTCGTATGTAATATTGAGAAATATTCCGTCTTTCGTGACTGTAATAAAATTTTTATATACACCAGAGTGACTTCGCTTTCTTCTAAGAAGTTCTGATTAAAACAAAATTGGCGAACTACACAGAACTGAATTGTGGACGTAATAAAACGTAGAAACTAAAATATATTGTCAGTGAGGCGCAGTGCGCAAAAAATTTGTGTTTGTCACAACCGACAGCAAATACTTGCCAAAACACAGATCAATTGACGAAAACATTGAATATGGTGATGTTGCCAAAGCAGCGAAGCAAAGAATTGCGTCATACAATCGAGTTGCTCGGCAACGTACGAGCCGAAATTCTGTTCTAAATAATACTTTTAATAGACAAAATTAGAAAAACCGAAAACATATTACGATTATAATCAATAGACAAAGAACTAGAAATTTCAAAAAATTACATTCAAACGAATAAAATTAATAAAGTAAGGCACTTCGATATTGTTTTTAAATAAACAAAATAGTAAATACCGAACACGGTTTGAACTCAGAACCTTTCGCTTTGCAGTCAAACACCTTAACGATTACGCTAACGCAGCTCGTCCTTCAAATGCTCCGCGAGAGTCTAAAACATCACGCACAATACCGACAAACACTGTTGATACGATTATGAATTATTCACGTTTCGTAGAAGTACAATAGGAAATAAACAATTACCGCTGTTCTTTATTGCGAAAAAGCGGTTCGTGAGAATGGTACAAACACGTTTCTTTGCTATCGCCTGAATTAGGAGGCTTATTGGTTGTTGGTTTAATTAATTAATAGAATATGAAGCAATTGGTATAAAGAATGCTTTTTCCAAACTTTTTATAAAAGAAAGTGTGCTATCAAGACATTGCTTTTGTTCAGTTACTTTATTTATGACTGAACGTTTCTAAAACTGAAGCCACTCGTCTGTGCTCTGCACTGCAGTCGAGCTCTGGCAACGTCGTTCTCTGTTCATTGGCTGACTTGTGATGTCAGATGCGCAGAACGAACCTAAACTCGGCCACCGTCGTAAATGACGCACACTATAGTACACAACTGGCACTTTCAACATGTTGAGGACATAGCACAGGTGTCGTTTATATTCAAACACAACAGCGCATTTACAGGTTTGGCTAGCATCTGCGTAATTCATGCGAGCATTTCTCGAAGTATTTCCATATTGTTGTCCAGTCCCTGTACATCGGCAAATTACCTTACAGTGCGTGGCGCAGTGTACCTTATCTACCAGTTTCGTTCCCCCTCTCGCTGTTCCAGTCGCGAATGTTTCGCAGGAAGGGCGATTGCTGGTACGCTTCCATGTGAATTCGAATCTGATTTTACGTTCGTGATAATTTCGCAACAAATACGTGGTAGAGGAAACAAAAAAAAGTTGGTTGACTTTTCTAGGGACGTGTGCTGTCAGAACTTCAGCAGTAAACCACACTTTGGTGCAGAAGGCCTCTCCTGCACTGTCTGCCCCTGGAGGTGGCTGAGCATCTCAGTGATGCTTTCGTGCACCAGAGACTTAGTTTATACTATCACGTACAGTTTCAAGCTTTTTGCAAATGATGTAGTTATCTGTGTCAAATAGAATAGCAGTAATATTCAGTTGATATCGACAAAATGGTTCAAATGGCTCTGAGCACTATGGGACTTAACATTGGAGGTCATCAGTCCCCTAAGAACTACTTAAACCTAACTAACCTAAGGACATCACACACATCCATGCCTGAGACAGGATTCGAACCTGCGACCGTAGCAGTCGCGCGGCTCCCGACTGAAGCGCCTAGAACCGCTCGGCCACCGCGGCCGGCTTGATATCGACCAAACATCAGTCTTGGGCACATGCTGGGAACCGGTCCGTAATACAGAGACATACAGAATTGTGCACTTTTAGAAACTCTTAAAGTGTGGTATCCTTTGACTGCATGATTAATGAGTCACAAGTAGTCAGCCGTCTCATCACTATATTTGCCCGTAACATCGCATAGAGATGTGATCTTGAACGACAACTTCGGCTCATTTGTGGGTAAGACATATGGGAGACTACCATTTAATACACTACTGGCCATTGAAATTGCTACACCACGAACATGACGTTCCACAGACGCGAAATTTAACCGACAGGAAGATGATGTTGTGATATGTAAATGATTAACTTTTCAGAGCATTCACACAAGGTTGACGCCGGTGGCGACACCTACAACGTGCTGACATGAAGAAAGTTTCCCACTGATTTCTCATACACAAACAGCAGTTTACCGGCGTTGGCTGGTGAAACGTTGTTGTGATGCCTCGTGTTAGGAGGAGAAATGCGTACCATCACCATTCCGACTTTGATAAAGGTCGGATTGTAGCCAATCGCGATTGCGGTTTATCGTATCGCGACATTGCTGCACGCTTTGGTCGAGATCCAATGACTGTTTGCAGAATATGGAATCGGTGGGTTCAGGAGGGTAATACGGAACACCGTGCTGGATCTCAACGGGCTCGTATCACTTGCAGTCGAGATGACAGGCATCTTATCCGCATAGCTGTAACGGATCGTGCAGCCACGTCTCCATCCCTGAGTCGACAGATGGGGACGTTCGCAAGACAACAACCATCTGCACGATCAGTTCGACGACGTTTGCAGCAGCATGGACTATCAGCTCTGAGAACATGGCTGCAGTTACCCTTGACGCTGCATCACAGACAGGAGCGCCTGCGATGATGTACTCAGCGACGAACCTGGGTGCACGAATGGCAAAACGTCATTTTTTCGGATGAATCCAGGTTCTGTTTACATCATCATGATGGTCGCAACCGTGTTTGGCGACATCACGGTGAATGCACATTGGAAGCGTGCATTCGTCATCGCCATACTGGCGTATCATCCGGCGTGATGGTATGGGGTGCCATTGGTTACACGTCTCGGTCACCTCTTGTTCGAACTGACGCGACTTTGAACACTGGACGTTACATTTCAGATGTGTTATGACTGGTGGCTCTACCCTTCCTTCGATTCCTGCGAAACCCTACATTTCAGCAGGATAATGCATGACCGCACGTTGCAGGTCTTCCTGGATACAGAAAATATTCGACTGCTGCCCTGGCCAGCATATTCTCCAGATCTTTCACCAATTGAAAACGTCTGGTCAATGGTGGCCGAGCAACTGGCTCGTCGCAATGTGACAGTCACAACTCTTGATGAAGTGTGGTACTGCGTTGAAGCTGCATGGGCAGCTGTACCTGTACACGCCATCCAAGCACTGTCTGACTTAATGCCCAGGCACATCAAGGCCGTTATTACGGCCAGAGGTGGTTGTTCTGGGTACTGATTTCTCAGGATCTACGCACCCAAATTGCGTGAAAATGTAATCACATGTCAGTTGTAGTATAATATATTTGTCCAATGAATACCCGTTTGTCATCTGCCTTTCTTCTTGGTGTAGCAACTTTAACGGCCAGTAGTGTTTAAGGATACTAGGAGACGGCTCCTAACGATGGAGTTTAGTCATTATACAGAATCCTAACTCAAAATTCCACTGACTCCCATCCAGTCAGTGTTCACATGAGTACAGAAACAGCGTGCCATACTTACTCGATCACAGACCAGCAACTGACGCTGCGACTCAGTTCGCTCGTGGCCTGGTAAATTCTGTCTATAACCTAAATTGCGTCGCCTCTGTGTACAGGGAGCGAACAAACTTGGTGGGGGAGCACTGACCAAACGCCAAAATGAGTTTGTCAGTGCGAGCAGGCGTCTCCTGCAATCAGAAGACAGGAGAGACAACGTCTGGTTCTTTCGGCGTAAAACTGTCCGCTCCGTTAAACGGCTCTAATTTTGAAACAGTGTTTCTACGCTTGCATTTGAAAGGCTCTGTCGCATGGCTGCATGTCCAGTGAGCGCAACGGACGTTACGACAGTGTTGCAAGAATGTCACCATCAGAGCTGGCTCTGAAGATTACACTCAACTGCCTTACCAGGCTAATATTACAGAGTTAAACCAAGGACTTTCACCTAATTTGCCTAGTTGCATGCATTTGTAACTATACCCTTATTCATCCAGATGTGCGATCATCCACGTTTGGGACAGGTCGTCAAGGCACATGTTGTATTGGTTGTCAACTATAAGTAAGATGAGAATAAAAACGCACAATTAAGGTCCCCAGCGTGATCTTCCTCCCTAGCATGGAAAGTATGAGCAAATGCAAGCAAGGAAAAATATACTCTGCCTAACTTGATAAAGCAAAACCGCGAAATTATACCATAGGCGGATTGGTTGATGCCTTTCAACCGTAACGAACTATCTGCATTGCTGAAGGACTGGTCTGTTGCTTTGAGCACGGTACTTGGTTATTAAACAATGCAGACAAGCCGAGACGGCAACGATGAGCAAAATGTGAGCAATTGACCCCATTTGAGTATTGTCGGTCTGAGAAAGGCTGCGGATCCTATAGCACAGCGGTAGAAGCGGTTGTATGGATGAGTGTCGCAAATTTTTGTTTAGGGGTGAAAGCGATTTCTGCCTTGGCCCCAGCCTGAGCCCGACCTATCATACAAACGACCCAGGCAAACGGCTAGACTATGGGTACTCGAAAGTTTTTACCCGCCGTCCATTTTTGTGTCTTTGTTAGTAGTAAAATTTTCTAACCGCCAACCGGTTCCTTAGTAACAGTGACTTCTGACGTAGGGAAGTAACTTTATGAAATTTATAAAGGAAAGTTACAGCAAGTTAGAGCATATAATAATGATTACTTGCCAAAAACTTTATGTCAGAATTTTATGAAAACCTAATATTTTTTAAACCCCTACCGTCTACAATATAAGCTGGAACGCCTACCAGTAGGCGGCCTAGAGCAAGGGTCTCCAAAATAAGACCTGCGATCCGCGTCCGGCACACGAAGGGATTTAACCCGACCCACTTTCGAGGGAAAGTTGTTTAAAGTAGCGTGCGATTTTTCCCGGTGATTTAAATCCAAGAGAGGCCGCTAGGGGCATCACCTTCACTTGTTCATAAATAACACACATGCCACCAGGAGTGATCTACCTGCAGCTCAATTACTTCCAAGTTGTGTTTGCTGTGTTGTTATTTCAGGTATTCTTTCTTTCCAATATATGCAATATGACCGTAGCAACTAAAAAGAGAAAAAGTGGGTGGTGAATGTCGTACTTTCAATACAGCGTGCGCCGTAAAATATTTCATTACATTGAAAGACAGCAAACCAATGTTATTAGGAACACAATATTCGTCGCCACTACGAAAAAAGTATGATATGCAGTTCGATAAATTCACGGAGAGGGTAAATAAACATATATTCGAAAAACTGAAACGTGGACTTCATTTTCAACAAAACGGTTGTAGCAAACACGTTCAGGACGGTGAAGCAATTACGAAAGGTACTTTACGAAACGTCAGTGAAATCGCCAAACAAGGCAATGCTAACATAAAGAGGTGCATTTTAACTACAGCTGACGAACTGTTCCCGCAGAAAACCGAACAATGTTAAATAGTTACTCTTTCATCAACTACAGTGGCACGTAGAACTAAAGAAATTGCTTGTAGTTTATCAAATTAATTACTAGAAAATTCAGCTGAGTTTCCTTGTTACTCAATTGACTTGGAGAAAGCAACAGACATTTCTGATACTGCTTCTGCTGTTTTTAAAGGGATTAAAACACATTTCGAAGTTATTGAAGAACCAGCAGATGTGATTTCCTTTCATGGTACAACAACAGTTGAAGATATCTTTCAAGGGGTGCAGCTGAAAAGTACGACCTTTTTCTTTCTCGGATTAAGTGTATTGCAACTGATGGGAGGGGGGGGGGGAGATGAGGGCAGGAAAATTGTGGCAAATATGCAGGTTTCGTTTGAAGATTAAACTCGGAATGTGGAGCCAGTGTTATTATCAAACCGTTCACAATACGCTGCGTTCTTCATCACGATACGTCCTGTGTGATTAAGCCTGTAATTCCTGGTGTCAGTTTCATTCCACACTGTGGACTTAAACGCCATCGATTCAAATCTTTCCTAGAAGAGGTACAATCTTTCTTAAGTGCTCTCCCATACCGTACGGCAGCAACGTGGTTGGCATGTAATAACGTTTTGTCAAGCTTCTTTGCTTTGAGATCAGACGTGGAAATATTTCCTAAGGAAAAAAACTTAAAGGGCAGGATACTGTTTTATGTGACCTTTACACAAGTGTTAAAAGTTTCAGACGGAAGCTGATAACACAAGGTGAGAGAGGAAAATTTCTCATACTTTGTCAGTTGAGGGTCGTTGAAGGGTGAACACTGTTCATTTTTGTGGGCAATGTAGTTTCTAGCCGATCAGAAGAAAGTATCCTCTTCCAGGTTCTCCGATTCAGATGCTCATTCCAAGGAGAACAGAATTTTCCAAAACACCTTTTCTTGTAAAGTGGAAGACGCTCACACAACACTGCAAATGGTAATTACTGTTCTGCAAGCTGATCGTACCATGAAGAACAAGTTTAAAGAAGGAAGGATTGTTAAGTTTTACAAGTTTCTTCTAGAAGAAGAAAAAGATCTTACAGGAGGTTTGTTGTTACATGTATGCGGCACTACCTGCTCCGGAGAGACATTTTCTTGATGAAATTTACAAAATCTAAATACAGAAGTAAATAAAGTGTAGAACATTCACCAGATATTTTACTCATACAACAGACTAACGAGGGGAGGCCGCCGATTGCGAAATTCAGATTCGATTCGTACTGCGCATAATAAAAGCTCATGGCCAGAGGTGTAATGTGGCAAAGCACCAAGATGCACTTCTCAGCCGTTGTGGAGAAAATCGAGTTAAAAGAAACCGTTGCGGTGAAATACTCTCTACGGTTAGTAATTTTCTACAGCGTGGTGGTGCAGCGGTAAGCGCTCGGGTTCGTAATTCGAAGGTCGCCGGGTCGAATCTCGCTCCATGCAACTTTTTTTTTAGTATTTGTTTTTTGTAATATATATATATATATATATATATATATATATATATATATATATATATAATACCCGGCAATCAGTTGCAACAATTATGCATATAATAAGTTGTTGAAAGTCGTTTGTCGTGGAAAAACTGGCGACTTCGAACATCATTATGTTTTCCGCAAACAAAATTGTATTTCACAAATGCTATTAATTGTCTTCATAATGTTAACCACGTATAGTTAACGGAAGACGTAGAAACGAATACGTGTAGCGTAAGTCAAACGTTCGAATTAGAATAGAGACCCCACGAACACAAACTTGCTGTGGCAGGTATGAAATATAAACTCCGTTACTCGCTCGTTACACTTGAAGGACAAATGTTGAATGGGCCGAAACGAGTCGCCCCATAACAGCGTAGTTGCCTACTAACTTCGAAAGAAGGTAGATGCGGTCCCTAGCGCAACTTATAACATCGTCGAAAATCAGTGCGGACGGGACAGCTTTGGTACACCCTGTTAAACAAACGGAAAAATGGAGGCGGTACAATTGGAGAGCGATCCGCCTTCACCAACATGCATAAGCAATTCATTAATAGTTTATATATATATATATATATATATATATATATTTGAATTGCAAAAAACTAATAATAAAAAATATTGCATGGCGCGAGATTCGATCCGGCGACCTTCGGACTACGAACCCCAGCGCTTACCGCTGCGCTATGACGCTGTAGAAAATTGTTAATCGTAGAGAGTGTTTCACCGCAACGGTTTCTTTTAACTGCCGATTTTCTCGACAACGGCTGAGAAGTGCATCTTAGTGCTTTGCCACATTACACCTCTAGCCATGAGCTTTTATTATGCGCAGTATGAATCGAATCTGAATTTCACAATTGGCGGCCTCCCCTTGTAAGTTAGAGCCTCAGTTTGACATGATTTTGGACAAGTTTCATACATCTCAGCAGGTGACCTATGGAGTAACAAGGTTTTCACTTTGTTATGTTTTTGTTAAACAACAACAAATTTCATTATGATTTTCTTCTTTACTTTCAGAGGCAATGTATTATGCGAACCCCACTGAGGTTCAGAACTGAATATGTGGCGCTCATGGTCTAGTAGCTCATGGTCTAGTAATCTGGAGGCCCTTGGCCCAGAGCACCGAAAATTTTTGGTGGCTGTTACATTCCCTTTTGACACTGAGTGACTCCGCCCATGGATTTCATAGTGTTTCTAATGCTGTTCAGTTTTCTCAAGTGATCGAGTTTCTATTTGTGGTTCCTCCATTTTTGGTTAATAGTTAGACTCTATTTTCACACGAAAATAATATGTCTTGCAAAAATCATTCTCCCACCACACCGCACAAAAACAGTTAAAAATTTCATTGATCAACGCGAAATGGCGTTCGTATCAATAATGCACAAGCTTCTACCATCCGCCATCGCTAAAATTGTCTACGTACGGTACTTCAAGAAAATTTCTATTTTCGGCATAAAAGATAAACTGCTCTGTCTCCTGGATCTGAAATTTCCCAAAAGCGTTTCGCGTTCGCCAACTGAAATGATTAAATTAAATTTAATTTCGTATTTTCAGGTTTGGTGGAGTTCGCCGTAATACGTTTCTGGTATTTAATTTCTGTCCCGATTATTTTTTTTCAAATTTAGCGTTTACGCTAGCAGCAATTAGTTCTGAAAATGGTTCAAATGGCTCTGAGCACTATGGGACAACTTCTGAGGTCATCAGTCCCCTGGAACTTAGAACTACTTAAACCTAACTAACCTAAGGACATCACACACATCCATGCCCGAGGCAGGATTCGAACCTGCGACCGTAGCGGTCGCGCAGTTCCAGACTGTAGCGCCCAGAACCGCTCGGCCACTCCGGCCGGCAATTAGTTCTGATTCAGGTGTGTAGGGCCTACATGAAGCCAAACATCAATTACAAGATTAGGAGACTAAAACTATCTACCCAATTGAATAAAAAATATGAAGTGAACTGATTCTTCCGTCGCTTTTGGGTAGAAAATCATAATTATAAATGAAAAGCACAATACTGTGAATTTTCTGCAGGAGTAATCTATTGAATTAACCGGTTCTCCGCTTACAAGGGTGTCATCAGGACTTTAACATCTGATGATGGCCTGCAGAGCGTACAGAATATTGTACTTTTTACATTTATAATTTTCGACCTTTTTTTCTAAGATTGTTTGTACTTCGTTGCGGTAATGTGTCGTAATTGTGTTACACTCCCTTACTATATCTTCTTTGCCAGCGAAAGGTGCCAACTGACCTAATATACGAGGATGAGTCAAATGAAAACCTTAAATTTGCAATAACAAATCGAAACTTCGCTACGTTATCCTGTGAGTTGGTAAGCGTGCTACAAACAGCGTGCAGAATGGCTTGTAGGTGGCAGCATAGTACAGATGCACACATAGCGTCGCAGTATCAGCATAAAGATGGCCGCCCCACTTGCGACTTACACCAGGGAAGAACAGCGTTCTGTTATTCGGTTTTTTGCGTAGTGAAGGTATGAAACCTATTGAAATTCATCAACGAATGTAAGTTCAGTACGGTGATGCATGTTTGTCACAGCAGCAAGTCTACGAATGGAGTAGGAAATTCGGAAAGGGTGTGACTTCAATGGAAGATGCTCCTCGCCCAGGTCAGGCACAACGAGTTGTGACTGCACAGAACATTGCAGCAGTTGAAGCCATGGTGAAGGAAAACCGCCGAGTGACATTGCAGCATGTTTATAGATTAGTCATGGGTCAGCACACCACATTGTGCATGATGTGCTCCAGTTTCACGAAGTGTCTGCAAGATGGGTGCCACGGCAGCTGACTCCTGAAATGAGGGAAAGACGTGTTGATGCTTGTGAAGAACTTTTTCGGCGCTTTGAACGAGAAGGTGATGGCTTCCTTGCAAGAATCGTTACTGGGGACGAAACCTGGGTTCACTTCCACCAACCGGAAATGAAGAGAGCGAGCAAGGAATTGCGCCATTCCTCATCACCAAAACCAAAGAAGTTTCGAACAGAGCCATCATCAGGGAAGGTTATGTTGACTCTCTTTTGGGACGAAAAACGCGTCATTTTGGAGCATTACATGCCTAGAGGGACCACTGTCACCAGTGCATCATACACAGATCTAAAAAACCATCTGCGGCCTACAATCAAATCAAAGAGACATGGATTGCTGTCAGCAGGTGTCCTTTTGCAACATGACAATGCAAGGCCCCACACTGCCCGTACAACAGTTGCAACAATCACATACCTGCATTTTGAGTGTCTTCCTCATCCACCATACTGACAAGACCTTGCCCCAAGTGATTTCCATATGTTTGGACCACTCAAAGACGCAATGGGAGGAAAGAAGTTCCGTTCTGATAAAGAGGTACGCCACGCGGTGCATGAGTGCTTGCGCGGACTATCGAAACAGTTTTTTTCTATAGGAATTTATGCGCTTTGTAAGCGCTGGAGGACTTGCATTGAGCGTAGGGGAGATTATGTTGAAAAGTGATAAAGCTTTGTACCACTTCTGCACAATAAATAATATTTAAAAAATATTTAAGGTTTCCATTTGACTCACCCTCGTATGTACAAAGTTTAGGAATATTGCTGAGGAAAGCTGCAATTCAGGGGTAATCGCACTACCTCAATGCAATTTTAAGCTTTCGTACAAATTCAGGCAGAGATTCTTGTTTTCCTCCGCCATTTTGCTTATTTCGTCAAAAACAGAGCGCTTTCCACGTAACATCAAAATTTTGCATCCTGTTGTATCCCACGTTTCAATTATTAGAGCCAGAAACCAATAACTCAGCGTTCATAGGCTATGCTCGTTACCTCGCTTTCTTTTTCCTTTTGTCTAATGTAAACGCTTGTTCATTCGCACAAACGAATGGTGGTGAACACTGGTGAACTGTCTACGAATGCTAGCTTTCTTGTGTTTCCTTCCATTCGCTGCAGTGTAAACCAAACTTAAGAATACTAAAGTGTACGCTGTCATCATCTTCCGCGTGGTTTGTGGAGTGTAGCTACGACGGTGCTGCCAACCTTGGCACGTCTTCATTTCACTTTGCCGGGTAATATCTAAGTTATTGTAAGAACGCATTGGATATCTGTTTAAGGTTACATTCAAGCTCGTAACCGCTGTAGCTGGAACGCCAGCTGTGACAACGGGAATAATAGGCCACTTTACAGAACGCCCACGTCAGATGAGTAAACGGAAAAGAGTCCCCAGCAACAGTGCGCCTGGGAAACAGCGGGATTACGACGTACTGTACTCGCAACAGAGAATGTGCTGACGCAACACCTGTCTACACCTGGACCATTCTCCAGCAGGTGGCTTCTCGGCAGACTGGAAAGACGCTGGAAACTGGGGAAATTGTGCAAGGGCAGAGCGATTCGTAACGCGGTTCTTCAAGCCGACACGCGACCGTCGCTGAGGTGTTGAATGGACAGCGGGACTGAAAGAAAGACGTCCTCCTCCTCAAAGGCGGCCGCTGGGGGACGCTGCACTCCAATGAAGATCTCGGAAACGACTGGTTGCCACCCAAGTTCGTTTCCTCGGAAATACAAACAATGATGAAGACGGAAAAGCCACCGAAACGTTGTAGATGTACGGAAAGGCGGGAGCTGACAGGAACTTTGTTTTATTATTACACTAACAAAACAGACTAGATTATGTTTTTATTTAACTTTTATTTTTTTTTTGTTTCGTTGTACGAAGTTAAGCCGGTATTACACGACACACCTACCGTATACAAACCTGTACTAGCGCCCCAGGCGTATAGATCTACAACTGCCAACTTCTTCGTTAGCCGTATTTCACGATACCCGTCTGTGTGTACTTTTCACAGCCTCATCAGACATGGAGGAGGCAGTAATCAGCGCATCATTTACCCTAAGAGTATCCGCCTTAGTCGGTACGAGAAGGGCACAACGACGATGTAAAGCCTGGAGTACGAATTAGGTTCGTCGCTGGGTGGGAAAAAGGGGTGAAAAGAGGAACACACATTCTCTCTTAATGAAGGAGTTCAGGCCCGAAGATCCACAGGAACGGATGTGAAACAATAGTGAGGCAAGCTGTTTCACAATAGTGAGAGCACAAAGATGCAAAACGGCTTTTACAGTCCTCACTGGTGGCTACTCTCTCAACACTGTCCTTCCTGGCATGCTGTTCAAAAATGGTTCAAATGGCTCTGAGCACTATGGGACTTAACACCTGAGGTCATCAGCCCTCTAGAACTTAGAACTACTTAAACCTAACTAACCTAAGGACATCACACACATCCATGCCCGAGGCAGGATTCGAACCTGCGACCGTAGCAGCAGTGGGCTTCCGGACTGAAGAGCCTAGAACCTCTCGGCCACAGCGGCCGGCCTGGCATGCTGTAACAATACAAAAGAGACAATCAAATCAAGCATGCGCGGTACTTTCAACATTTAAGCTGACAGGTACACATATCGAAAGAAAAATTATGTGTACATTTACGCAAAAACAGAATTAATCATTTGTAGACGTAAATTATTATGGCACAGCGTGTCTAGAGTACCAAATAGATACCTTTCCTCGGTGTATATCTCAATAAGTATGCCTATTCTTTGCTTTTTCATTCCGTTTCTACAATAAGAAGCTACCATTACACAGCTTTTCTCAGCGGCAATATAAAACAGAGAATTTTCATCTGCATTATTAATGTAGTCATAAAAAATTACTCACTGAAAAATGTGTATGTCGCGAAATAGCCAAAGCAGTCCTCAACATTTCACGTATTTCTCGTCTACTGACTACAAGTGAAAACAAAAACAAGCAGAAAGCTCGCGCGAAATGCGTTACGGCCATGCGCATAGAGACCTCTTCTAGTGCTCATGCGCAGATCCACGGCAGAATACGATTCCCATTTTTCCCGGCGGGTAAACGGTCTGCTAAAATCGCAGCTTCAACCCATCCTGCTGCCCGATGGTGGGTCGCCTACCTCACCTTGTACACGTTAGGTGCACCTGTAATACCGGCCTTACAATCTTTTTACAGTAAAGGACTTCAGCAATTTTCTAACATCTTACTAAACATTAACATCTTAAACACTGCTGATAATCAAACTACCGTACTGTAGCACAGTAGCTTCATTTTTGAAAACGATATTTTAATTTGAATTAATTTTAATTAATACGAGGCGTGTTTTTTAAGCAAGTACCGTTTTGAAATTAGAAAAGGACCTGCTAAGATATCTCAATAATTTTATTTTTACATGAAAACCTGTACCTTAATCTACTTTTCGACATAATTTCCGTCAATACTGAGGCACTTGTCATAAAGTTGTACCAGTTTTTGAATACCCTCCGCACAGAAGTCTGCCGCTTGACTTGTTAACCACTGCATCATCACTGTTTTGACTTCGTCATCGTCTTGTAGACGCTGACCGCCCAGGTGTTTCTTCAAGTGCAGGAACAGATGGTAGTCACTGGGCGCAAGATCGGGGCTGTACGGAGGATGATCTAGAGTTTCCCATCGAAAAGATGTGATGAGATCTGTGGTCTAATTCGCCACATGCGGACGGGCATTGTCTTGCAGCAAAACGATGCCCTTGCTCAACTTCCATGGACTGTTGCTCTGATTCTGGTGTGACGTAGGCCACCCATGTTTCATCGCCCGCAACAGTTTGGCTTAAGAAATCATCACCGACGTTGTGGTACCGTTCAAGGAAAGTCAATGCACTGTTTAAACGTTTTGTTTTGTGCACTTCCGTCAACATTTTCGGTACCCAACGTGCGCACGATTTTCGGTAATTCAAGTGCTCGGTCACAATGCCATACAAAACGCTACGAGAAACATTAGGAAAGTCATCCCGCAACGAGGAAATCGTAAAGCGTCTGTTTTCTCTCACCTTATTGTCCACTTCCTGCACCAAACTTTCATTAACGACCGAACGACGCCCACTCCGTTGTTCATCATGCACTACGAGTGCATCATCGCCCGCAACAGTTTGGCTTAAAAAATCATCACCGACGTTGTGGTACCGTTTTATGCCATCTTCAAATGCTCTCGCCCACTTTCTTACCATTCCATCACTCATAATGCACAGATCTCACGATGAATATCGATCACTTTTAGGCCTTTAGCACTAAGAAATCTTATAACAGCCCATACTTCACAGTCAGCGGGACTCAAGATTATCGGAGACATCTAAAACACGCAGTACACAACGTAAACAAGGAAGAATCAGACTGTTCAAATGGCTCTGAGCACTATGGGACTTAACATCTGAGGTCATCAGTCCCCTAGAACTTAGAACTGCTTAAACCTGACTAACCTAAGGACATCACACACATCCATGCCAGGTGCAGGATTCGAACCAGCGACCGTAGCGGTCGCGCGGTACCAGACTGAAGCACCTAGAACCCCTCGGCCTCACCGGCCGGCAATCAAACTGTAACGGCGTCAGTGCGTAGGTTAAGGTACAGGCTTTAATGTAAAAATAAAATTATTGAGATATCTTAGCAAGTCTTTTTTTAATTTCAAAACGGTACTTACTTAAAAAACACGACTCGTATTAATTTACTCATATTAAAATAATTGTTTATTGTCATTAAATGTACCAGTAACACAACATCAAACGTTATTATGTACATGGTTTGCCACTATCAAATGGTTCAAATGGCTCTGAGCACCATGGGACTTAACTTCTGAGGTCATCAGTCCCCCAGAACTTAGAACTACTTAAACCGAACTAACCTAAGGACATCACACACATCCATGCCCGAGGCAGGATTCGAACCTGCGACCGTAGCGGTCACGCGGTTCCAGACTGTAGCGCATAGAACCGCACGTCCACAGCGGCCGGCTATAGGAAATTCGATTTTCTACGTTTTGCTTTCCATCAGTTTGATTCAGGTGCCGTAGTGACCGATAAATTTTAGCAGACACCAATTCGTTGAGTTGAGTCGTCCCTTGCTCTCGACCGGCCCAGTAGGCAGCAAAAGCACGCGCGCACCAAGCTGGGGGTAAACAGTTCTCTAAACAGGCGGCTGCATTATTGAACAGAATTAAGTCATGTCCTCGGTGCTATTTACGGCACAAACGTTAAGATTGCCCGTCCAGACAAGAACAGTGTTACGCTTGTGGCAAGAAAGGTCAGGTACAATCCGTATGTTTCTAACGGAACAAACATAAGAATTCTGCTCACTCGTAAAACTCTAGGTACAAGGCCCATGTAATCAATGCAGTGTATTCGAAGCCTGTTGCAGGAATTAGCAAAACTGCCAAGCAAACAGTTTCTTCAGTGCTATCCCAGCCCAACAAACTTTTTGCTCATTTGCATCATAGTGGAAAACGTGTGAAATCTCAGGTGGACACTGTTACCTCTGTTACATTACTGAATCGTAACACATGACCCGTTAAGCTCCCCACACCTGTCTAAAGCTAGCATGCACCTGATGGCTTATAATAGACACGACGTTCCCATTCTGGGAAAATGTACTTAACCTGCCATGTATCGCTTGCCTATGGGAACTGTGACATTCACTGTGCTACAATCACGCGACTGTGAGAATATTTTTGGCCTTCATTCGTTTCATTTATTTGGCTTTCAAATTCAGGACAATGTGTTATCAGTGACTGTATACAATGTCAAAGACAGTGTAGCTAGCTTGCTGAAAGAATTCCCTGAACTCTTTTCTAAAGGTTTAGGCAAGGCTAACAATTTTGTTGCATATATTACTGTGAAAGAGAATGCGCAACCGAAATTTTGCTGGGCCAGAACTGTTCCCATTGCATTATGGGACAATGTGGCTACTGAACTTGAAGAACCAGCGGCATACACGGTTGCTTCAACCCGAGAAATCTGCAGTGCCGCAGCACTGTCTCACCGAGAGAAACAGAATGCTGTATGATGAGAGACAGATGGTTGCCACTGCATCTCGCTATTGGGACTGTGTTTTAAAAGAATCCATAGAAATTCGTTTATCTGATAATCTTTTTAATAGAGACAAGGGTTATCTTTTAAGTAAGACTTGGAACCCGGTGTTAACAGACATTAAAAAACAACGGTCTGTGTTTCGATCGTCGGAATAGAATTTTTAAATTTTTAATTTTTGATAGCGATATCTCGATTTCGCCTGTTTCCATCACTGGCGGCGCGGTATGTTTACTTGCGCTAGAGGTCAGTTACGGCACCTTCTCGCGCACGCGTTGTGGGCCTTCTGCGGCCTACAGTATATAGGGGCCGCCGCTTGTGCTGACAAGGGAACCTCCCCATTGCACCCTCTTCAGATTTAGTTATAAGTAGGCACAGTGGATAGGCCTTGAAAAACTCAACACAGATCAGTCGAGAAAACAGGAAGAAGTTGTGTGGAACTATGAAAAAATAAGCAAAATATACAAACTGAGTAGTCCATGAGAGAGATAGGCAACATCTTGGATATTATGAGCTCTGGAGCGCCGTGGTCCCGTGGTTATCGTGAGCAGCTGCAGAACAAGAGCTCCTTGGTTCAAGTCTTCCCTCGAGTGTAAAGTCTAATTTTTTATTTTCAAACAATTATCAAAGTTCAGGCACTCACACATAATCAACTTCGCTCTCCAAAATACCAGGACATGTTCAGATTTGCTTGGACATATGCAGGATTTGACGCTCTACACACTTTTTTGGGAGTGATTATCACATCCACAAGAAAACCTAAATTGGGCAAGGTAGAAGAATCTTTTTACCCATTCGCCAAGTGTACAAGTTAGGTGGGTCGACAACATATTCCTGTTATGTGACGCACATGCCGTCACCAGTGTCGTATAGAATATATCAGACGTGTTTTCCTGTGGAGAAATCGGTTGACCTATGGCCTTGCAATCAAATGTTTTCGGTTCCCATTGGAGAGGCACGTCCTTTAATCTACTAATCGCACGGTTTTGCGGTGCGGTCGCAAAACACAGACACTAAACTTATTACAGAGAACAGAGACATCAATGAACGAACGGACAGATCATAACTTTGCGAAAATGGAGGAAGTAAACTTTTCACTCGAGGGAAGACTTGAACCAAGGACCTCTCGTTCCGCAGCT
The DNA here is from genome assembly GCF_021461385.2 of Schistocerca piceifrons. NCBI lineage: Eukaryota > Metazoa > Arthropoda > Insecta > Orthoptera > Acrididae > Schistocerca > Schistocerca piceifrons. The sequence continues at coordinate 56,149,758 of NC_060142.1, read as the reverse complement.
GCTCACGCTAACCACAGGACCATGGCGCTCCTGAGCTCACACTCTCCTTGATGTTGCTTATCTTGGGCATGGACTACTCAGTTTGTATATTTTGCTTTTCATAGTTCCACACAACTTCTTCCTGTTTTCTTGATTGATCTGTGTTAAGTTTTTCAAGGCCTATCCACTGTGCCAACTTATAACTAAATCTGAGGGGGGTGCGATGGGGAGGTTCCGTTGTGAGAAGTCAGCTCCGGCGAGGTCGTGTACTAGCACTCTCACCTGAAGATGGCGGCCAGTTGGACCGCGGAAATATTGTGTCAAGAAGACGTTATGATTCGGCTGCACACCCGAGAAATATATTATCAATTGCAAGATAGCGGAGCTACTGTGTCCATACAATCAGTCGGCAAGTCCACTGGTTTGCTCCCCAAACCTTCAGGTCGCATTCGCCTCTACAGTCAACCTACAAACTGTGATTGATATTTATCCATTGCCACTTCCAGAGGATCTCATGGACAGATTAGACGCTGGTGGCTACTTTTCGAAAATTGATTTGCGTGACCCGTATCTTCAAATACTACTAGACGAAGAATCTCAAACTGTGTGTGTTGTGAACACTCACTTGGGGTTGTTTAAATATTTGCGTTTGCCTTTTGACAGCCTTTCCGCACCCACCATTTTCCTACGGTATATGGAACAGCTGACTGCTCAAGTACCAACCTGTTCAAACTGTTTGGACAATATTGTCGTAGCAGGTCGTACACCCGAAGAACACATACCAAATTTGCTTGCTTCGTTTCGTGTGTTATCCGATGCAGAAATAAAGTGTAGACTGGACTAGTGTGACATTTTGAGTTGCAGTATCTTGGTCATGTCATAAACAATCAAGGTGTACATCCTCTTCACTCCCATCTGTTAGCCATACGTGACCTGCCGGTTCCTTGCAATGTGAAACTACCTCATTAATTATTTTTATTAAACATGACCTACAGAATTTTCTCTGAGAAAGACAACACAAACTTAACCTATTCATTTATTACCCACAATATACAAGCCAAACGCATTGACAACATGACTTCCAATAATTAACACAGAAAGAATGGCCCTGAATTGCAAGAAATCCTAACAATAATACAAATCCAAAAAGTATGAAATTAAAGAAATATCAACCTACCTCCAACTCTGTTAATTGCCTAACTCATTTCAATAAAGCATCCCAACAGTGCAAACCCCAGTCTTTTTCATAGGTCACTTGCCACACAGAGAATCTTCACAACACAAACTACACCAATTACAGCAAGTAGCAACCACAGCCAGCTAAATAAAAAGATTCTAACTACTATAGATTCTAACTACTAGGAGGCATATGGTTAGCGAAAGAAAGATTTTGTTGAAAAGCAAAAATATGTGTTTTGAAAATTTTACCTTATTCATGTGACATCCAATTCCAAAAAAATATATAGTTGTCAATAATTCCTCTGCCCAAACATTAGCAACCACACATCCATCCTCATACATTGCTTATTCTGTTATAAACACTGTAACCTCCCCACCGTAATTTTAAAAAAAGAAATATACATGACAATACTTAATACAAATGGGAGCCGAGTGTAACCTCCCCACCGTAATTTTAAAGGAAATAAATGACAATATTTAATTATGAATGCTAATGGACATTGCACTAAGCGTAACCTGCCCACAATGAAATGTACTGACAATGGCAACAAAAATGTGAAATACGCAATCTGACTCGAATGTAAATCCTTCAAAAAAAATTAAAGTCCATTCAGTGATAAGGAAATTCAATTAAACCGAAACATCGGTCTTTGGCCCTGTGTAAAACAATCAGAGTTAAAGTCTTACCTCAGAATAAATGGATGTCACATTTCTGCTCTTGTTGTTGCGCACCGCTTGGAGGAACTGCATTGCAAATAATAATATTCTCTTTTTTTGTGATTCTAGTGAAATTTTTCTTCAAAAGAAGTGGAATGAAATGGGAAGTGCAACGAGATCTTTAGTTCAATAAAAAATTAAATTTTTGAAAAAATGCTTTTGAAATAAAAATTATTATTGGGGAACTTGTTGGAGAATAATTACAATAAATAAAATTTTTCATTATCTAATGATTATATTAATTAACAGTATACCTTATTCACCATCTTGACCAGTGTTGCCGACCGCCTACATCACACAACCTCACTGGGCTGCTACTACTGACCGACCGCTCTCCATGACGACTATTAGCGTACTGCACGCGACGACTACTGACAGAGTACTGCTCTCAACTAGACAGAGCTACAGACTCGCAACGACTGACTGACAGACTGAGAACCGCTCGCAACACTCGCGCGGTCAAGCGCATACTCTCTGGTCACAGATGCTACAATGCCTCGCCATCGCTGCTATGTTACATACGTGTTTCAACACATCATTTCATCTCACTTTACAATGCGTGTCCTACCAACACAGATTCACCACTAAGAATATCATGTCCATACACTTCCCTATCCACTCGCTAACTGCTAGTCCGTCCAACCACAGAGTCTCTTGCCGAGGGCGCAGAGCGCTGTCAGCGATATTAACACAGTCTATAGCGCTACCAACATACAAACAGGCTACTTACAAATGTCACAGAATTGCAGTCAGTCTTAGGGAAAATGAACTATTATACTCAGTTCGTATCGAATGCTGCACAAATCGCAGCTCCATTGCATCGCTTTCGTTGCAAGAACGTCCCCTTTGTTTGGAAAGATGAGTGCCAAGAACCTTTTCAAAAACTTAGAGACGTATTGCTCAGTGATCGATGCTTGGTTCACTTTGATCCTGACAAACCAGTTGTGTTGCACGTGGACGACGCTTCCTCTTACGGAATGGTTGCAATGCTTTCGCACAGATTTGGTGATAAAGACAGGCCTATTGCTTTCGCATCAAAAATGTTGTCTCAATACCATTACGAGATTGTGTATCGTCCGATAGCTCAACATGGTAATGTGTACGCCCTTGCGCGTCTTTCGATTGGCGCTGATACAGACTTTGACACTTCAGCTGCATCTTGTTGTCACATCGATACTCAAGATTCTGGATTGCTTCAATCCTTCCCTCTGAACTATAGGAAAATTGCACAGGCCCCGGAAGCTGATACAGATTTGAACATTTAGCTAAAATACATTCGCACATCTTGGCCTCGCTCATTGCGTAGCGTAAAGAAATCTGTAGTGCGCCGATACTTTGCACGTCAGCATAGCCTCGCTGTACAACAAGGTGTGATTCTTGTTCAGAATGACAGTGGACAGTCACGTATGTTGAGCCCCAAAGCTTTGCAAAAAGAAGTGTTGCAGTTACTTCACCAAGGAAACTGCGGGATTGTTCGTACGGAACAGTTAGCGCATCGAACTGTACTTGGCACGGTATGGACCCCCAAATAAAACAAACGTCGTCACAGTGTCACGCATGCACGGAAAATTAGTCCGCTCTGCCACGAAAATTCTTTGTTTGGCCTAAGTCGCAATCACGCAGTCACCATGGCAACCTGTGCACATAGGCTTTGCCGGTCCTTTTTGGAACATTGGATGGTTAATTGTGGTAGATTCTTATAGCAAGTTTCCTTTTACAAAATTGTTAAGACTTTCGTGGCCACTTGTTGACAAACTGCCTATTGGCTTCTGTCTCGGGTTCTTCGGCCGACGTTCATCTAATGATTTTACTGATGTTTCGAAAGCACAAGTGGCTGGCATTGTCAAAGCTTCACCCTCCATTGCCGGTGGCGAACTGGAGCCGAGCTCGCGGCCACAGACTATATGTACCTGGCGCGGAGAAACCCTCGGACGTTGGCGCGCCAGGTACATATAGTCTGCGGCCGCGAGCTCGGCTCCAGTTCGCCACCGGCAATGGAGGGTGAAGCTTTGACAATGCCAGCCATTCATGCTAGCGAAACGTCAGTAAAATCATTAGATGAACGTCGGCCGAAGAACCCGAGACAGAAGCCAATAGGCAGTTTGTCAAGTTCCCTTTTGTTGTGCAAATGAACTCGACAACGTCACGTAGCACAGTTACGGCGTTGTCCCCTATTTTTTGCCTCGAAGGTTTGCCTGAAGTCATAGTGTCGGACAATGGCCCTCAGTTCACGTCAAATGAATCTGAAACATTCTGCGAACGTAATGGCATAGAGCATCTAACTAGTGCACCGTTCCATCCATGGTCGAACGGAGAAGTGGAACGTTTTGTCAGAACCTTCAAGCAGCAGATGGCCGAACTTCGCACCGCACACACCAGGGATCAAGCACTGCAACTGTTTCTCGCCTTCCATCGTTCGCATCGACGAGATGGACCACTGTCGGCGGAATTTCGTCACGGCCGCTGCCATAGGACACTGCTCCACCTTTCTCAGCATCCGGCGCCGAAGGAAGTCCGCAAGATTCGCTTCGAGCGGCATGATATTGTGTTTTTCAGGGTTTTTAGGGGCAGCAGAGGCGGGCACGAGACGAGATCCTTTGTCGATTTGGCGTATGCAAGTATCTCATTTCAGGCCCAGACGGACTGCAGCGCCGACATCACAATCAAATTCGCCACTGCCATGCGCACGGTGATCCTTCTTTATCTCTTCCTCTAGATTCACGGATCCCGAAGACAGTGCGGCCACAGCAGCCGTCAGACGGTGTCATCACGGCACCGCCGGCCGACTCCATGGAGACGGAGGCTCCGCCTCCTCTCGTCCTACTGATGGAGCTGGCCGGCCCCGCCCAAGCCGCAGCATCCGACGCCTTCTGCATCTTGGTATGGGCCTCAGCAGGTGAACGTGTCCCCGAGCGTTTTCCGGAGGACGTTTCCACCAGAGCGAAGGCCGGATGGCGGGGTACGACCGGAAGTCTGACTTCCCTTGCAGCCACAGCTCCCGGTCCATCAGAGCGTCCACGCTTCTGCCTCCCCTCCCGTTGCCGTGCCCCTTTACGACGACGGTCCGTCGCTTTGGGGGAAAATGTTACAGAGTAAAGTCAAGCGTCGGTACGCCAGTCGGGAAGGACAGAGAAGAGAAGGCTGTGAGAAGTCAGCCAGTCGGACACTGACCGGACCTCCCTCTGGGACGACAACGCAACAGCAGCGGCCCCTACGTGAAGAGGACACAAGGACGGCGACCGACTGGTGATGGCCCACTTCAATAGCTGCTTCAAGATTAGCGCTTTGATAACAGCGTCAACGATAGCGACTTCGATAGCAGTTCAGGAAAGACATTTGTCAGAGATCAGCAGTCACTGCAAAGACTGATTATTTCGTATGTCGCCCTTTGCTTGTGACATATCTGTGTTATTGCCGAAGTACTGTATTTGATTAATTGTAGTAAAACTCATTAATATGACTTGTTTGATTGATTCCCAGAAACAAAATATTGATGACGAGGTGGGACGTAATGACTTCAAATGCTTTCATGGCGCTTGTTGCTTGTACAGATTTTACAAAAAGTCCTTACAGACACACAAATTTAATGTGTCGTTAATTATGCGCATTGGAATTGGAATAATATCAGAAAAACTTGCTTTTACACTATTCGTCCAGGAAAATTTATAGTAATGAAAACCACGTTATGATTATACCACTACAGGATTTTCAATATAAAATAGGAGTGTCTAATTCTTTTCGGTGTCAGCCTGGTTGTTTGATTAACATGTGCCAATTAATCTCTGTATTCTATACAATTATGCTCGTATCAAGTAGCTGAAACTATGTCATTTTCTACTACTTCATGCCTGCATAAAAAATATTTTGGATACTATTGCCATTTCTAACGAACAAAATGTATGTACATTGGCTGACTCTTCCGTCGACTCTTGGTAGAACATTTTAATAATTATGAATGAAATCACACGTGAGGTGAGTGTAACATTCTGAAATGTATGTTATTTACTTCGCAAACCAAATTTCGATTTACTTCGCTGAAAACTTGTGATAGTTGCAAATGCAATATGGCTCTGAGCACTATGGGACTTAACTTCTGAGGTCATCAGTCCCCTAGAACTTTGAACTACGTAAACCTAACTAACCTAAGGACATCACACACATCCATGCCCGAGGCAGGACTCGAACCTGCGACCGGCATATGCAATACTACCGAAAATAAAGAGCAACAATGCCCCGTTCGGTTAGCCGTGCGGTCTAACGCACTGCTTTCCTGGCGGGAAGGCGTGCCGGTCCCCGGCACGAATCCACCCGGCGGATTAGTGTCGAGGTCCGGTGTGCCGGCCAGTCTGTGGATGGTTTTTAAGGCGGTTTTCCATCTGCTTCGACGAATGCGGGCTGGTTCGTCTTATTTCGCCTCAGTCACACTATGTCGGCGATTGCTGCGGAAACACTTTCTCCACGTACGTGCCGCGAGGGGTAGGCTTAGGGCCAGATGACCTCTGCAGTTCCCAATTTTTCACGTACGCGTACACCATAATTACTCTACCACGCAATCATTGTGGTTACACTTTGGTGTGAGACGTCCTAGAAAGGGGGGGGGGGGGTCCACTGCACTGGGAGCCGAACAGCACAATCACCCTGGGTTCGCGGGGAGCGGCGGTGAGGTGAGTGGACTGCTGTAGCTTGTTGTGTACCACTGAGGGCTACGGCGGATGAAGCCTCTGCGTCGTTTCTAGGTCCCCGGTTCCATACAATACAGTACAAGGACAGCAACTTAAAAGTTATCTAATAGAGAATATTCAGTATTCTAATATATTCAAGCAATAGTAATCTATAGTATCTTACAAAGACAACAAAAATATGGATAAGCCGTAAACACAATACTTTACCACGCCTAAAACGGTGTAGGAAAACCGTTGGTATTCCAAACTGCTTCCAGTCGTCTCGAAATGGATAGATAAAGGTCCTGTGTGGTTTTCAAGGGAATCTTATGGCATTCTTCCTGCGAATTTAGCGGTAAGTTCAGAAACTATGGTTTAAGTGGATAGTGATCACGCAAGCTTATCTGCAAAGCAGACAACAAAGGCTCAGTAATATTGAGACCTGATGGTTGTGGTGGCCAGGAGGGATGTGACAATTCATTCTCGTACTCACAAACTCAGTTCTGGACGACGTGATCAGGGGCCTTGTCGTCTTAAATGGCTCAAATGGCTCTGAGCACTATGGGACTTAACTTCTAAGGTCATAAGTCCCCTAGAACGTAGAACTACTTTAAACCTAACTAAGCTAATGACATCACACACATCCATGCCCGAGGCAGGATTCCAACCTGCGACCGTAGCGGTCGCACGGTTCCAGACTGTAGCGCCTAGAACAGCTCGGCCACCCCGGCCGGCTTTGTCGTCTTAGATAACAGCGTCATTCTTGGGGAAGAAACGTTGTACCGTGGGGTGGACCTGAACAGCCAAAATGGTCACATAATCTTTTGCAAGGATTAACCAGGGGCTCATGGAACCACACGATGTGACAGCTCAAATCATCACCGAACTCTCATCGTGTCTCACTGTTGGTACGTAAACTCGGCCAGAAGTTAGTGTGCAAGATTCATCCGACCAAATTAGAGTCTTCCATCGGTTCGGCACTACCTTTACGGCCATTTACATCACTTGTGAGTGATTTCAGCTCGCCCTGCAATTCCTAGCTTCTGGAGCTACCTTCATGGTGTTTCGGTGCTGACAGGGTTCCCGGGTGCGACATTGAGTTTTGCATTGACCTTGGCTGCAGCCGTCGTCCTCTTATTTTTCGTTACAACCCTCTTCAATGACGGTCCGTCACGATCACTCAAGGCACATTTCATTCGCGTTGCAACTTAGCGGATGAGGTTCTTGCTCTTTTCCTGTGTGTAGTACAACTGTTCTGAGCGCGACTGACACTTGCTACGTATTCAGAGCACTGCACAGGTGCCGTGCGTGGTCAGTGGCAACAGTTCAACCGACAAGCTTGGCTAGCATCTATATTTTTTATGTTTAAGCATGCCCTTCTGGCAATGTTTTCGTATTTTTCTCCAATACCTATGCGTATTTTACGATCACAGGAAATACGTTTCTATCGAATCCAAAAAATCAGTTTATTCCTCTTCAGTTTTCGTAAAACAATGTTAGTTTATGCGTAATAGTGTCGCAACCTAACGCGAGAATACGTCAATTTGTAATTGTCGATATGCGTCAATATCGCTATTGTCGGGGGTTCCTTATTCTAAAAAAGGTAAAATTACAGTTGTTATTAACATTATACAATGTTATAATATTTGTAGTGTTTGGCTCCAAATTTGCATTCTGTCAATAGATTCATAATTCAATATTTACTTTTAAGTCACAGCGTGGTTTTTACGTTTGTTGCCGTTATTTCTGACATATTTTCGATGTTTCTGTTCAGTGCCTTGGCATACCGCTTCGTTGGTCGGCTTGCAGTTTGCTTTTGAACAAGAAAAACATAACTTTTGCACTTTGGTCGTAAGTCAGAACATTATGCCATCTCATTGTTCGCGTTTGTCACGAGAATGTACAGCATATTGCGAGAAGGTTCTGAAAACTGTAGCGGAAGTTCTGACGACATCTGTTCCTTGTCTATGTCTCTGTGTGTAAAGGGGGAGTGATTGTGTGTGGAATGTGTTTTTTGTTCATGTTCTGTGCACTGTGTCAGTTCCGTTCCTCGCCATCACACACAGACATTAATAAGGAACAGAAGTCGTCTAGAACTCCGGCTACAATTTTAAAAACCTTCTCGCAATATGCGATACATTCTCGCAACACATGCAAGCCACAGGACGACGTAATGTTCTGAATTATGAAGGAAATACAGACGTTACGTTTTTCTGTGTTACGACCAACTGCAAAGCCGACAAACGAACTGAGTACATAACCAATCACGTGGCAACTTAGTACGCACCAAAACAGTTTCCACAACATTACCGCAGTCGCCAATAGTATAACGCTGACGTATAAAACTCCGGTACTTCACATTCTTTAATAACAGCCACTCATACAGCTGCAGATAACATGACGTATGCCGAAGAAACTGCAACAAGAACACTGAAAATATGTTGAAAATAACGGCAACAAACACAGAAATGATGCTGTGACTTAGAATAAAAAAGTATTATTAAGCTACTCACAGATATTTAGAACGAAACAGTACATATGTAATAATGTTTTACAATGTCTAAAACGATGCCAGTTTTACATGTTTCAGAATAAAGAAACCAACTGATGGCGATATTTTTGCAGAAACTAGTTTAGAAGAGAGGAAAATAAAAAAGTTGAGAGGCACCCACGTGCCTTGCTCATACTGTGGCATCAAGCAGTCAGGCCTGCAAGATGAGTGGTCTGCCAAGCGAGTGGGCTCATTCTTATTTATCGAGTAACATGAACTCTAGTACTCACAATTTAGTTACAAATTATCCTCCTGTATGAATAATACCCAACGGAAACACGCTTCTGACTATCAGTAATTTACAGAACTCTGACTGTTCACTACGCACTGGCAATACCACATTTTCTTTCCTTTTTATTTAACGGCTATTACCAACACGTGGCCACCGCACTGAATATGAATGGCGCACACATTATAAATTCGGGACGTCATGACAACATACAATTCGAAGGAAAAGTCCAGCAATCTTTTTCTTTTCACTATCTTATTTATTCCGATAAATTCTATAACCTAAACACACAAATTCTATAACCTACAACAATAACACATGAGAAATTCCGCCCAGTGGGCATGGCTTTACATTGGTGATTCTCTACCTTATGGTCTCGTAATTATTTAACGCTACAGTGCACTTTCTGGATAGGATGGTGGATCTTTTATTATACCTCACACTTCGACTCTCACAATCATCATCACGAAACTTTCCTCCAGACCGAGCGGTACCGAAGGAACAAGCATAACCCACTAATCTTTTGAAACTACCTTGCTACTCTCCCATGCAAACCACACATACCCAAATTACATGACATACACCACACTACGACATGGAACACAATACAGTGAATAGTCACAACACTATCACTTTCAGCTTTCCCACTTCAATTAGTATTTATCCCAGTTTCACACGACACTGCCCCACTTTGTAATTCTACTTTCCTACTATGAACTCTGGAGATATATGCACGTCTTCCTGTGCAATGCAAGCGAAGTGGCGTTGCTGGATAGACGGCCGACTCACCTTGCTTGTCTCTCAGAGTTTGAATCTAGCGTCACAGGGAATCATATGACGCAAAGTAATATTAAGAACATATTCATCACACACGCGAGTCCTCAACTGATACCATGAACGAGTACTTCTCTTTATCCTTTGTCTCATACACAGATTGAGACTCACACAGTACTCACCACGTGGAAGTACTCGTCTCTAATTTCAAGTCCTGCACACGCCATTTCTTAAATATTTCAACTTATGGTACACACACTATTTCTTAAATATTTCAACTTATTGTACACACGCTAGTAATTCAGCTTAACTTAAGCACACGGAAGTATTTCAACTTATTGCTACACGTGGTTTCATTGTGACCGTTGGTCACTTCCGAAGATTACTACGATCCCATTAATATTACCTGCCTGACATTTAATTCTCCCCACAAAAGTTCCTGAAATAGAGAAATTATTATTTCAAACTACTCTTAAATATTCCACATGCATACCATGTCTCCACTCTTTTGTCTTTACGGAGCGCAACTAAGACAGGTCTTAACAGCACAAGATCCAGCGGCAGAGTGCTGAAACATGGCCGTTCTTCAGGTCATCTCGCACCTCTGTCGACGTGGGGGAAGACCATTCTACCGTATTGGTCAGCCACATTTCAGGCGCTCAAAGCTCCGGTAAGTTTCATCTCTTTGGTTCCACCAAAGGTGGCCAAAGGATCGTCTCAAAGATGATCATATATTCACATTCACTATCTGCGGTTAGCAGACGACCATACATTCATTCATTTCACAGATCTCACCAAACTGGATGCAGGGATTTATTTTGTGGGAGTGCACATGTGATCAATTAAATAAATAAATTGTCATTCTTTCCTACACTGGTATCTGGCTTCGCTGTATTAATTGAAATTGAGTTATTTTACAAAATAAAATGTGTTGTTCTGACAAAAATAATGAAGTATGTTGTACCTATTTTCCATGTCGGGCGGTACTGTACCCTTTCAAAGTGTTTTGCATCTCGTTGAACCCACACTCCCATATTGTTGTTTTTATGCAAACGCAGATCAGTCGAAGAGTTTCAAGATAAAATGATTTTGACAATACGTCTCCACCTACCACCGCTCCTCGATACTGACGTCATTCGCAAGCGCTCGATCGCTGCCGAATGCATTGGCCCTTACGACTTATCTTAGAAGAAAGATTAAGGAAAGGCAAACCTACGTTTCTAGCATTTGTAGACTTGGAGAAAGCTTTTGACAATGTTGACTGGAATACTCTCTTTCAAATTCTAAAGGTGGCAGGGGTAAAATACAGGGAGCGAAAGGCTATTTACAATTTGTACAGAAACCAGATGGCAGTTATAAGAGTCGAGGGACATGAAAGGGAAGCAGTGGTTGGGAAGGGAGTAAGACAGGGTTGTAGCCTCTCCCCGATGTTGTTCAATCTGTATATTGAGCAAGCAGTAAAGGAAACAAAAGAAAAATTCGGAGTAGGTATTAAAATTCATGGAGAAGAAATAAAAACTTTGAGGTTCGCCGATGACATTGTAATTCTGTCAGAGACAGCAAAGGACTTGGAAGAGCAGTTGAATGGAATGGACAGTGTCTTGAAAGGAGGATATAAGATGAACATCAACAAAAGCAAAACAAGGATAATGGAATGTAGTCTAATTAAGTCGGGTGATGCTGAGGGAATTAGATTAGGAAATGAGGCACTTAAAGTAGTAAAGGAGTTTTGCTATTTGGGGAGCAAAATAACTGATGATGGTCGAAGTAGAGAGGATATAAAATGTAGACTGGCAATGGCAAGGAAATCGTTTCTGAAGAATAGAAATTTGTTAAGATCGAGTATAGATTTAAGTGTCAGGAAGTCGTTTGTGAAAGTATTTGTATGGAGTGTAGCCTTGTATGGAAGTGAAACATGGACGATAAATAGTTTGGACAAGAAGAGAATAGAAGCCTTCGAAATGTGGTGCTACAGAAGAATGCTGAAGATTAGATGGGTAGATCACATAACTAATGAGGAAGTATTGAATAGGATTGGGGAGAAGAGAAGTTTGTGGCACAACTTGACCAGAAGAAGGGATCGGTCGGTAGGACATGTTCTGAGGCATCAAGGGATCACCAATTTAGTATTGGAGGGCAGCGTGGAGGGTAAAAATCGTAGAGGGAGACCAAGAGATGAATACGCTAAGCAGATTCAGAAGGATGTAGGTTGCAGTAGGTACTGGGAGATGAAAAAGCTTGCACAGGATAGTGTAACATGGAGAGCTGCATCAAACCAGTCTCAGGACTGAAGACCACAACAACAACAACATGCCTCGTGTGTCACATTGCAGTGAATAGCTTCTCACGCGGGCGACCGTAGCCTCTCACAAGAACGAGCTGGAACGATGCTTTGTGGAGCAGCCCCTCGGCACCTGCGGTTGGCGAGGCGTCGATACAGACGCGCAGTGGGACGAGCTGGCCTGTAGGCGCAGGTGCTGAAGCCGGTAGCGCGGCCCTGCAGCCACCTGCGGAGGCAGCGGCCAGCACAAAGCCGCGTTGCGAAAGCCGCTCCTAATGGCGGCGCCCATTGTGTCGGCGGCGGCAGGGGGCCGCCTCAAAGGCGCCGCCACACGGCCGCTGCCACCGTGCGACGCAGGCCCGCCTCTCCTCTGCCCCTAGCCTTCCTCTCACAAGACGTGAAACGCACGCCGACCCAGAAGCTCGTGACGTCACAACCTGCAATTCCACGTATTGCTACACTGCGAAGCGTGAACTAAGAAATCTACCTTGACAGATTTTTGCCGATCAGATGCGACATCGTTTTACGTCACAATCACAACATGACAGCTGCCATATTGTGTGGCATTAAACATCGTATTTCACCTACATCTACATCAACATACATACTCCGCAATCCACCATACGGTACGTGGCGGAGGGTACCTCGTACCACAACTAGCATCTTCTCTCCCTGTTCCACTCCCAAACAGCACGAGGGAAAAGTCACTGCCTATATGCCTCTGTACGAGCCCTAATCTCTCTATCTTATCTTTGTGGTCTTTCCGCGAAATATAAGCGGCAGTAAAATTGTACTGCATTCAGCCTCAAACGCAGGTTCTCTAAATTTCCTCACTAGCGATTCACGAAAAGAACGCCTCCTTTCCTCTAGAGACTCCCACCCGAGTTCCTGAAGCATTTCCGTAACACTCGCGTGACGATCAGACCTACCAGTAACAAATCTAGCACTCCGCCTCTGAATTGCTTCTATGTCCTCCCTCAATCCGACCTGATAGGGATCCCAAACGCTCGAGCAGTACTCAAGAATAGGTCGCACCAGCGTTCTATAAGCGGTCTCCTTTACAGATGAACCACATCTTCCCAAAATTCTACCAATGAACCGAAGACCACTATCCGCCTTCCCCACAACTGCCATTACATGTTTCTCCCACTTCATATCGCTCTGCAATGTTACTCCCAAATATTTAATCGACGTGACTGTGTCGAGCGCTACACTACTAATGGAGTATTCAAACATAACGGGAATCTTTTTCCTATTCATCTGCATTAATTTACATTTATCTATATTTAGAGTTAGCTGCCATACTTTACACCAATCACAAATCCTGTCCAAGTCATCTTGTATCCTCCTATAGTCACTCAACGACGACACCTTCCCGTACACCACAGCATCAGCAGCAAACAGCCGCACATTGCTATCCACCCTATCCAAAAGATCATTTATGTAGATAGAAAACAACAGCGGACCTACCACACTCCCCTGGGGCACTCCAGATTATACCCTCACCTCCGATGAACACTCACCATCGAGGACAACATACTGGGTTCTATTTGGTAGGTTTTACTCTCATACAGTACGTAGTATGAACATAAGCTATTTCAAAGCATCAGAAACTTGAGGATCTCTCGAAAACGCATCGTTTTAGCTAGGATTTGTTATATTAAAAGTCAGGAAACTGCATATCGGTAACCAAAATCTTCCTGTAGTTCATGTTTCTAGTGTTATACCACGTGTACTACGAAACTATACCGTTTCAGTGCTATGGCAAAATGAAAAATGAAATGTCGTGTGGCTAGGGCCTCCCGTCGGGTAGACCGGTCGCCTGGTGCAAGTCTTTTGAGTTGACGCCACTTCGACGACTTGCGTGTCAATCGCGATGATGACAACACAACACCCAGTCCCTGAGAGGAGAAAATCTCCGACCCAGCCGGGATTCGAACCAGGGGACCTTTGCGCAGCATTCGGCCGCGCTGACCACTCAGCTATCGAGGCGGTCATGGCAGAATGATGATCAATCGAAATCGCTTCTTCTTAGTTTGCTTTACATATTAAATACCAAATAACGAAATTTGTAGACACAGTATTTACACAGTAATTGCATTTACTGATAACTGGTTGTAATGCCGTAACTGCTGAGCGGTGGAAAACGTCGTGAATCTTGAAGCGACAGACAATAGGATCGTGTCCACCTCCTTCCAGTTTTTTTTTCACCTTCTGTTTCCTAAAAGATTCTCATTTAATTATCTCAAAAGTCCATGTTATTTGTTATAAATAGTGCATCCGCTGCAATCTTTGTTCCAAAGGCCAACGACTTGAATGTTGTAGCCAGAATTCTTAACTTGACTGCCAATAGTGGAAGTTTTTGCTATTATTAAACTTTCTGTATAATATAATTTATACCCATTTCTGTCTTTATGGTCTGCCTCAGGTTTGTATCTTTGCAGGTAAATATCTTTTTCAGTGATGGTGAGCAGCTACGAAAAGATCTCCTCTTCCATTCGAATGAAATTACGAGACTAATGTCGATCTTTGTGTGAAGAAGTACGTTATTTCATAACGTTGATAGTCACTGCCATTGTACCTCGGGTGGTCACAACAGTAATTCGTAGACCAGGAAGCAAGAGAAAGACCAAGGTAGCTGGGCACACCACAGGATATCCACAGACAGTGTTATAATGCAATAATGAAACACATTTACTTATCTTTTGAGACGTAGTCATGTAGAACATTACAAGCAATTCCAGTCTCTTTTTAGGTTTCCTAGTTAGTAAACTGTATATTCAGGATTCGCTTGCAAACTACATGTCTATTGATGATTAATGTTTCGTTTTAGGAGCAGAAAATGGATAGTGAATTAGAATATGGATAGTAATAATGTTAAGCTTTGTTCGCTACACATGGAACAAAACCATTTCATGAATGCAGACCATAATAAACACATGCCGTTAATCACATTGTTTGCCATTCCAAGTAAGCCACTTCGACTGACGATGAAGAGGAAACTGCCACAAAGGTGCGGGAATTCGTCTAAAGCTGTAAAACACTCCTATGGCATAGAAGCAGCCAGTTCAACTCTCCATATATCAGTGCCAAAATTCATCTAAGCCGTCAACACAGACGTGATTTCACCATGAATTGCTAAAATTAAGTGCAGTTATTTGTGTCTAGAAAAAGAGTGTTCTGGTATGATTTTTTTTTTTTTTTTTGTAATTTAATTGAAAGCTTTGTTGCTTTGGTAAAAATAAAATTGGTTCTTTTTGTCGTGACAGAATAAATTACTATTAATCACACCAGATTTGTCGGAGAACAGCAGCAACATGTGTAATTGATCCAGCTTTAAGAAATTCTATTACCTTTTAGCGGAAAATTCGTGCGGTACTCTCCGACGTTAGAAAAGTCGTGGTGTTCCGTTCGGAGCAGGAGGCGGCTGTCTTTTCTCATTCGCGATATCGAAAATTACTAAAAAATGAACAGAAATTTTTTTTTCGGAGGAAGATCGCGCGGAGAAAACAGACGGAAGTTACATGAAAGAAACCTAAGGGACCAACTAATTGGATTTGTACGAACATATAAACGGAACTGAAAGAACTTGGAATAAATACTATAACGATGTCGTCACGACAGCCTCCTGTTCCGACAGAACACACGCTGGATCATAAGCTGCATAAATCTTTTAAACAGGAAAGATTATCATAAGTATAATTAGTGAAAATAAGGTTGAGAGATTTTCTTTGAAATTAAATAAACTTCAAGGCTTCAAGTATTATATTATGAAACGGAAACTTATATTAACATGGCCACCCAATGTGGCGGTGGAGCGAATTTTCATGATACACATTCTCGCTTGTTTGTGGCTACATATATTTTTAATCACTTAAACTCTTAAATTTACAATAAAATGGTTATATCAGTATGGAGGACAATACTTTTGCGTCCGACTCGCAACACATTCACAGGAGAACAGCTAGAGAGCGGCGCGGCTCCCTGCAGAAGTAAAAATTGGCAATTGTTATTTTGAAACATAGGTGCATCGTTTTTTTACTGATCGATAGCAGCGTATAACAGTTTATAGCTATCGTGATATTCTGCGCTTTTCAGGAGCGCGGCAAAGATATCTGGTTACAACATTCATTGGTATATGTTAAAAGTTCGCACATACTGACGCGAATACAGAAAAAAAACTTTTACATGTTAAAAATCGCAGTGATAAAGGCTGTAATGTCACAATGCCTCCCATGTGAGGCATGATGATTCCGGAAGGATCATCAGGACTCACATGTAGTTTCAAGACATTACTGTGTTTTATCATCTGTTTACTTTCGTTCTAACATAAAATTGGAATGAGTTTGTCATCTAGTTATTTTATGCTTCCAGTACAGTTATGAAAACAAAGTCTTTCAGTGTCTTTTGTGCACTTTGGCACTTCTCTCAGTTCATTGTAAGGTGTGGGTCAATGACACGCCTCCACAGCGCGCGCGTCGGTTGTGTTTCAAATGTTAATTGTTGAGTCCAACTGCAAGCAGCTCCGCGCTGTTGCCGGTTACTAGTCCAGTGCAACACGCGCTCGTGTATGCTCGTATGAAGTTTAACGTGTCACTCGCGCTCTGCTAAAATGAGAACACGCGGAAAACACACGTCTAGTGTCCTTTCTCCATCGTCGATCGGCGTATCGAAAACTTGGGTAGAAAATACCACCGTCTGTTTCGAGGATTTCACACGACAGTCCTTGCGACCTGCCATGCTGCTTATACACAGGTAAGTGAAGCCAACGTTTTACATATAGTTTGCAAAATGCTTTGCTGTGATCGCTGTCACTACCTGCACTTGCGTGTACACATGTCACTGCACACGTATTTTGTACACTTTATCACTCGCATTTTGTTTAGAACGTCTTAGAGTGTCTGCAAATTCACATCTCCCATCTCACATTGCGATTTCAAAGTTCACAGTTCAAGTTACTCACAGGTAAATACATTACAAGATTAAACAATGTCCATAAATTACATACATACATTTCTTAAGTTTGCTTACAGTCACAAAATTCTGTTAACCTTTTCAGTCACGCCACGCCGGATTAGCGTATTGAATACCACTACTTGTCCATCAAGGCACGATTATTTCGGTTATTCTCTCTCCCTTTTACAAAGGTAAAATTTTTCTTAAAACAAATCTTTTAAGCAGCTTGTTATTTCGTTTCTCTTCAAAATTTAGTGTCACTGTTTATGTAGAGCACAGATTGAACAAATTCTGTCTCTACTGGTCGAGCATACTCATGCATTTCTCTCCGGAAGATTCATGCTTCATAAAGTTACTGGCTGCAAGTACTACTCGCGGAATGTATTATAATCTCTCAAAATTGCTACTCGCGATACGCGATTAGAACAAAACTTTTGCTAACAGATCTCTCCCACAAATTTCGTTTCCACTTCAACCGTCTAAAGAGCACCCAGATGAGCCTGTCAAATTCTAATCCTCACTTTTTTTAATGGGATAGGATGGGGAAGTGGAAGAGGAGAGGATCAAATATGAACATAAATACACTATATACATATACAAATTCTAGCACAACTACACTAGGATATTTTTGTGACCTTAGATGCATGACATGCGTCACGTGTGCCTTCAAGTGGCTATTCTTTAATCTAATATCAGATCTTAGTTTTATTATTATAATGTGAGTCATATCTGGTGACAGCTTTCTAGTTTCTCACGCTTCCTTCTGGGCGATCGTCGGGCTTGGCTGTGAAATAGCTAATTACTTTAGTGCATCTTACATGTTTAAAGAAGAAACGTTTACCATCAGAAATACTTCAGACTTGTCAGTACGACGTATATGTTTCCATGTAGTGGCACTCTCGACTACATGACCTAACAGCTGT
The DNA here is from genome assembly GCF_021461385.2 of Schistocerca piceifrons. Classification (NCBI taxonomy): domain Eukaryota; kingdom Metazoa; phylum Arthropoda; class Insecta; order Orthoptera; family Acrididae; genus Schistocerca; species Schistocerca piceifrons. The sequence continues at coordinate 56,131,508 of NC_060142.1, read as the reverse complement.
TGTAAAACAGAATAAAGGAAATGCTTTGTTGCTTAGCTATTAAATCTTTATGAGGCTTACTGTTCGTAGATGATACTTTGAATCTGAGATTGAATCTCCTGAAAACTATCAAATACTACGTGATACTCTCTCTCTCTCTCTGTTATTTACTGCTTTTGACAGTTCAAACACTTGGCTACACAAATCTGTTTAATTCTAAAGATCGCGCTAACAAAAGGTATAGTTCATGGCGGTGTCACAATAACGCACAGTTTACACGCAATAGGCTGTACTCTGTACACTTAAAGACTAACATTCCATCTTGAGGGCTGAAAAAGAAATTGCTTAACCTAATATTTCACATACATATATATTCATTGGAGTTGGAAGGTGGCAATCTGCTACTTCCGTATCTCCTTTCACCAATAACGGCATTCCTCAATGCCAACAGCCAACTTGGACTGCTTACACCTATGACTAACTTAAAACTAACTGAGAATCTGTCCTCTCAAATGGAATGTGCTTTCCTTTTTCGTACGCCATAATAAATCAAATCTTCAATTACCTCCATAGTTTTTCGCCAAAGTGTGACTACTCGTATTGGTGTGTTTGAATACCGAAGTGTTTCACAGGTTAAACCTTAGGCTAATGTTCCTTTGCTTGTTACTTTGCCTCGTTATACTTCTTGAGATCCTGGTGGTGATACAATCCTTTAATTCTGCCAGATGCTGGATCCGCTATTAGATAACATCCTGTATGTGGTTTTCTAATTACTACAAATGGTCCGTCGTACAATAGCCTCCATTTCCGATTTCTTTTCAACAACTTCGATGGCTTAAAATGTGTCCGTAAAAGCACCTTTTCATTAATATCATATGTAAGAGCCTTAGATACATTCTTGTCATAAGACTTCTTGCGTAGATTCGCCTGTACAGCTAAGGATACCAATGCTTGCCTAAGTTTTGCATCTAAATCTAATTCTGGTTCTACAATTTTAGGTATGGGGTCTAACCATTCATTTCTTTCCCAATGACTCGTCATTAATTCCGCAGGTGTAAATCCAGTTGAGAAGTGTGGAAGATTGTTGACAATCTGCTCGAATGAAGATACAAAGTCAATCCAACGGGTTTGTCGATTAGGTATGTAGGTTCGAATGAATCTATTGAACTCTTTGAAGATACGTTCGGTGGGATTAGATTGCGGTCTGAAACGAGATATAAGTATTTGTTTGATGCCATGTCTGGCAAGAAAATTGCGCCATTGTCTGCCAGTGAAATTCGATGCATTATCTGATAGAATGGCCTCCGGCTTGCCAAATCGAGGAAAATAGTCTTGTTCGATTCGACGGATGATCGGAAGTGCACTGGATGATTTCACTGCATAAAGTCTCACATGTTTTGTGAAAAGATCCAACAATGCGACTAGGTATTTCACCCCTCCCCTCCCTTGCGGCAGGGGGCCGGCGAGATTAAGGGCCAGAACTTGATTTGGTCTCTCAGTAATAATTGGATTCAGAGGAATTAGGTTCGAATGGTTGAAGGGTTTTGCCTTCTGGCAGATAAGACATGTACTTAACAACTTGTGGATTCGATGGTGCAAGTTTGGTACATAGCAATACGCAGAAATCTTTCGTTTGCATTTTTCAGGTCCATAATGACCCCAGGAAAGATGTGTGTACCAGATAAGGTGTTCAACGTATGCGTGTGGTATACACACACACCATCTACCAGAGAGGAGAGAAGTTCGATGGAATAAAACATCGTTGTGTAGTTTATAAAATTTGGACAAGTGGTGATCGGGTTTTGTTAGAAGAAGTTGTTTGACCTTACGCCATTTGGGATCTGTTTCTTGGAGTATACGCATCTGCTTGCAGAGCTGAAGGTAATACTTTCTATGTAGTGGGTCTTTCATTAGAAGAATTCGATAGTTAGACATCTGCTCGATAAGTTCACTGGACTCGGGAAGTCCTTGCGGCATGCGTGACAAAGCATCCGCGATAATGTTGTTTTTACCCTTGATGTATACTATTTCGAAATCATACTCTTGCAAGAAGAGACTCCATCGTGTAAGACGAGGATGAAGAAGTTTACACGAGAGCAAGAAACTAAGAGCTTGGTGATCAGAAAAGACCTTAATTTTCCGACCATGGATGTAGTAATTGAACCATTTAAAGGACCATACAACGGCCAGAGCCTCCAACTCTGTCACCGAGTATGACCTCTCACATTCTGTGAGAACCCTACTTGCAAAGCTGATAACTCATATCTCTTCTTTTCCATCAATTCCTTCTATTTGAAACAAACAAGAACCAAGCCCCTGAAATGAAGCATCTGACGAAATACAGAATTCTTTATCCATGTCTGGATGGAACAAAATATTGCTGTTAAGAAGTGCTTGTTTAATGCGATCAAAATCTGCCTGACACTCTGGCGTCCAATGCCAGTGAGTATTTTTCTTTAGAAGATCATGCAATGCTTGACTGTTCATTCATCCCTGCAGAAACTTTCTTAAACATACATAGTGATAAAGCATTTACGTTTGCACCAGTATCAATAATAGCATCTATTGGTGTATTGGCTATGTAAATTTTAGTCATTGCTTGTACTTCGTCTTCCCATACGTCATTCAAGTCTGTCTCAATATTTTCCTGCAACAAATCGTCTCTCAAGTCAGTGTCGCGATCATAACGTATTACGTTAAGTCGTCCAAGGTCGAGTTTGCCCCCATTATGTCCCGCAGCATCCCCAAGGAGGCGAAAAGGTGCTGCCTTTAGTTTTCCGCTTTCTTGTGATGCGACTGATTTGATTCTTCTGTCACATCACTTGACCATTCTCGCTGGTTTTTTACCCATTGTGTATGTTGATTTGTATCAAACCCTTGTTGGTACTGCACTTGGTTACCAGGCTGAAAAATCGGTACATTACTTGCCTGCGTAAAATATACCGGTGGATTGTATTGTTTTCTTGGTTTATTGTTATTGTATCTAAAGTCCTGTTGTGGTGGCGTGTACTGTTGTTGTTGCATGAATGGTTGTTGCTGAGGCGTGTATTGCTGTTGTTGCTGGTGTTGTGGCTCCCCATAGGGTTGTGGTGGAGGTAGCTGACCTCCGCAATTTTGATTGTTGCAACGTTTACCCTTGTATTTGTTCCCATTCTGGTAGAAGTTACTACCGTTATTGTTTGATTGGTATGGGGCATTCCCGTGATACTGTTGTTGCGTGTTGTATATTGGATTGTACCGTTGGTTGCCGTAATGCTTGTTTTTGTGTTTACCATTACGGTAACCATTGTTTCGGCCTCTATTGCGGTTATTGTACTGTTTGTTTCCGTATTGTGTTTCATGTGAACCATTTCCATTACTACCGTTTCCATTCGAATACGTGCCTGCGTTGTTGTTCTTACGGTTAGCATTCGCACGCGCGTCTTCGTGTACAAGATCGAGCGAATCAAGGACGGATAAAAATGCGTCCTGATCTTCCTCTGACACGTTCACTAATTTTTCGCGTATGGAAATGGGTAGTTTCGACTTAAGGATCATAATAACATCTTTTGTTGTTATGGGAGTGTCCCAATATTGTATCTTTCTCAAGTACTTTTCAAAGTACCGGCGAAGTCCGCCACTGTTCGAATGGAAAGGTTCGGCGTTGTAGACCTCTTTGCGTAGGCGTTGCTGAACACCTGCGCTCCAAAATTTGCTTAAAAAGTTCTTCTCAAACTCGCTAAGTGTTTTGCACTTATCAACCATCTCGGTTCCCCATATAGCACTTTCTCCTTGTATGTATCCGGTAATGAATTGTATTCTCAGTTTGTCATTCCAGGCAGCTGGAAAGACTCCTGAAAAGTTCTTTAGGAAAACGACTGGATGAATATTTCGCTTTTCCGGTTGGAATGGTTGAAAAACTCTTGTGTTTCAATACACTCTCCTCCTTCATGAGGGTTGTGAGTGTCAATTATTCAGTGTTGTTGTTGTGTGAATTGTTAAATTCATTTTTCAGTCGCGGAATGTACTGTGGTGTGTTGTGTTGTTGTGTTGTCTGGTATTGATGTTCATCTGGCTCAGAAGGTAGTGAGTGTTTCCCGTCACTCTGGTTATCATACTGTAGTGTTTGAATTTGCTGTTTCAGGTCGGATATCTCATCTGTTACTTGCTTCCGCCATTCCGGCAAATCCCGGGTAAACACTCGTCTAATTTGGCGTAGTTCAGTACAAACAGTGTCTCCTGAACTGCCGGGTGCAGATAATATGTCTAAGGTTGCGGATTTAACAACATCTTTGAAGTCACGTGTAACCTTCTCCTCAACAAGCTTCTCTTGTACATCAATCCATTCTTTGTAATGTTCGGTAAGTGCTTTAGTGTGCGAAGCAACACTACTGTTAACTCTTTCCTCAATAGTTCGGTCCGAAATGTCATTCGCCATTGCACTTACTTTTGATTCTACAGTGGCTACCGCTGTCGCTAACTCGTCTACCTGTCGTGCAACTGTTTTATACGCAAGTTTTACCGAATCGGTTTCTTTGCGACACGCTTCGATCTGAGTTGTGAGATTCTGACCAATGTTATCAATTTTGTTATTCAGAGTGATTATCTGTGTTGTCAAAGTGGTTACTTGCGCCGTGACGTCACCCTTAACCGAATCTATCTGTGCTGTGAGAGAGCCTACTTGCGTAGTGAGGGTACCTACTTTCGCATCAATGGTGGTATTTGATGTGTCGACAGAAGTGCCGACACAGTGTGATTTGAGGGGACCGCAATGCACGCTATAAACACACGAAGGATGGCGTGAGGTCTGAAACAGGATACGTAATGAATGCTATAAAGAAAAGTACGTAGCTTTTGGAATACTTAACTTTAATCCATCCTTGTTGTATACATCGTTCTTGATGAGACATGCTTTATACGATAAGTATCAATTGCTATGTAAGGCTAATGGCGCCTTGCTAGGTCGTAGCCATGGACTTAGCTGAAGGCTATTCTAACTATCTGCTCGGCAAAGGAGCGAGGCTTCGTCAGTGTAGTCGCTAGCAAAGTCGTCCGTACAACTGGGGCGAGTGCTAGTCCGTCTCTCGAGACCTGCCGTGTGGTGGCGCTCGGTCTGCGATCACTGACAGTGGCGACACGCGGGTCCGACATGTACTAATGGACCGCGGCCGATTTAAAGCTACCATCTAGCAAGTGTGGTGTCTGGCGGTGACACCACAGTATTTACGTCATTCCTAACTGAGTCAATCTGTGTTGTCATATCCGTTTTCAACTCTGATAAAAACTTGTCTCTGTCTTCCTCAGTTTGTTCGCGATCACGTTCGCGCTGTTCCCTCTCCTGTCTGTCTAGTATCAATTCCTGTAACATTTTGACAATGTCAATTGATACCGTTATCGGGGAGGTGGGTGTTTCCTGCTGAGTGTCGTCCACGTTAGCTACCTCTTGTCTGTCGTCTGTCCTGGCCGTCGTTCCGCGTGAGCGGAGTCGGTGATGTTTGTTAACAGTGCCGTCGCTTTCGTCTGCAGAGTTCGCGCTCGATTGTCCGTCCGCCATAATGAAATTCAACTATTGCCAACTTAAAATGGGTACTGCCAACTGAAATTCTGATTGTCAATTATTCTTGCCGCGCAAGTTAAAGTCGCGGCGCGTTCGTCGAATGTCTAATGTTACGTGGGTAATAACTGACACACGTCTGTAGCAAAAAGACAAGATGGAGTCAACGCCGTTGAAACAATTGATTGCCAACGCTGTTACACAGAAAAGACTGAAATGGCATCCATCTTGAACTTACACGAGAATACAAACTACAGTATAAAACAAATAGTCCAAGCAAAAGGTTACAGAAAATGTTCAAATATTTACGTAGGAAAAAAAAAGTGGTTCTTTACGTCAAGCCACAGAAAGGATAGAGTGAGGTCGAATTTGAAGGTCAAATGAGCTACTCTTTAGACAGAACTATGGCAAACGAAAATTTGGTACTCACTCGGCGTTGTCTTCAAAACTGCAAATCTGCGTCTTATTAAGTCCCAAGATATTTGTGTAAATACCGCGTCCTTCAATATTGCGTATATTTATTGCTCATCCGTAATTTTATGCAGCATTGGGTTCCAAAGAGCGATACATGAAATAAGACAATCATATATTAGTACCGTGACACTTTCAATATTTTAGTCAAGTCCCTGTTCGGGCGCCAGATCTGGTATGATTTTTTTTAGCTTTGTTGCTTTGGTAAAAATAAAATTGGTTCTTTTTGTCGTGACAGAATAAATTACTATTAATCACACCAGATTTGTCGGAGAACAGCAGCAACATGTGTAATTGATCCAGCTTTAAGAAATTCTATTACCTTTTAGCGGAAAATTCGTGCGGTACTCTCCGACGTTAGAAAAGTCGTGGTGTTCCGTTCGGAGCAGGAGGCGGCTGTCTTTTCTCATTCGCGATATCGAAAATTACTAAAAAATGAACAGAAATTTTTTTTTTCGGAGGAAGATCGCGCGGAGAAAACAGACGGAAGTTACATGAAAGAAACCTAAGGGACCAACTAATTGGATTTGTACGAACATATAAACGGAACTGAAAGAACTTGGAATAAATACTATAACGATGTCGTCACGACAGCCTCCTGTTCCGACAGAACACACGCTGGATCATAAGCTGCATAAATCTTTTAAACAGGAAAGATTATCATAAGTATAATTAGTGAAAATAAGGTTGAGAGATTTTCTTTGAAATTAAATAAACTTCAAGGCTTCAAGTATTATAATATGAAACGGAAACTTACATTAACATGGCCACCCAATGTGGCGGTGGAGCGAATTTTCATGATACACATTCTCGCTTGTTTGTGGCTACATATATTTTTAATCACTTAAACTCTTAAATTTACATTAAAATGGTTATATCAGTATGGAGCACAATACTTTTGCGTCCGACTCGCAACACATTCACAGCAGAACAGCTAGAGAGCTCCCTGCAGAAGTAAAAATTGGCAATTGTTATTTTGAAACATAGGTGCATCGTTTTTTTACTGATCGATAGCAGCGTATAACAGTTTATAGCTATCGTGATATTCTGCGCTTTTCAGGAGCGCGGCAAAGATATCTGGTTACAACATTCATTGGTATATATTAAAAGTTCGCACATACTGACGCGAATACAGAAAAAAACTTTTACATGTTGAAAATCGCAGTGATAAAGGGTGTAATGTCACAGTGTGGAGTATCAGAAAGTGCAGATCGCTAGATTTCGTGCAAAACTATTATAGAACAAGGAACGTGCATCCCATTTTAAGTACAGACAGCAACAGAAACTTTATTAGAAGGATCGAGTGAAAAAGGACAAACAAATTTGAAGACTATAGAATCCTGATATTTAAAAAAAGATGCCCCTGACTTGTTGTTAAGTCAGATTAGCCTACCATCTGAAGATGGACAGAGAAAAATAAGCTGTTTGCTGTTTTATGTTTCCATCAGGCTGTACATTACAGAAGTGTGTGGAATCCACAGAAATTAAATGTGGGATAAGTGACAGTACGTTCCACGTTTTAATGCAGAAGGTACAGCATTTGTCCGATGTTCATAAACTAGTACATATGTCATTGGATGAAAAGTAATGGTAAATTTAACATATGATAGCACGTCTGACAGTGTTATTGGCTTTGAGGTTTACACTCGAGTATATTTTTATCCCACTACTTGGCCGTTTCTTTTCCCACTTACAACAATATATAGATAAAGATCGTACTTGTGGCGACAGGCGACAATGACTAAAACGCAGTAGGCCCTTTTGGATGTAGAGGTACATGTCTGTGCTTCTTATGTGTCAATCTATGTGTTTATATTCCGTTGATATCCACGTGGTAAGCTGCAGTTCTATCCGACATCACAAGTGTTTCTTCACGAATGGATAATAACTTGCCACTGGATTCATGATTTTTATCCCTACTTGCGCTTATTTTAGAATTGTTTTTAGAAACATCTATGTCTTCTGATATTACACAAACTCCCGGAGGCAAAAAAACTAATTCAAATGTTTCGTAAATAACGTAGGAAAGGGGTGCAAAACAAGCATTACGCTTACTACGCATCTGAAGTTCTCCTTTCTCGCCGCTTGGAGCGCCAGTGAAGCTCCAGCTGTGAAACGGTAACAGCAGTGAGTGTTGCAACTGTTACGTTAGACCAGGGGTCCGCGAGCTATACCAGAGGGGTCCGCAATATGCTATTAGAATAAAAAATACGAGTATATTAAATATATTTCGTATGATAACAGATTTTTTGTTTTGGCCGCTTCCTGCATGAGCAAAGCTTTAGCGAACGCTAACTTCTGCGTCTAGCGTCTTCCTAGAGCCAACTGACACTAGCACACTCTAGCGCACAACTAGAATTACATAGAGGCAAATAGTTCCGCTGTACGCCGTTAGACTGCGCGCGCTGCTCTGTGCAGCTGACAACTGACAGTCACTTGCACAAACTCGCATTTCACCAACACCCGATTTGAAGACAAAGATTTTGAGCAATAATCAAAAATTTACCAGTAACAATGATGGCTAAATTGAAGAAGTTTTAAGCTCAATATTTTTTCAATAATGAATATGTCAATGTTTTTTCTAAGTACCAAAAATAGAAAACGTATTAAAATACTCTAAATTTGGGTTTTTTAGGTACTTGATACTGTGATATGACAAGGTACCAATCATGCTAGATGAGGGGGTCCTCGAGAAAATTTCGTTGGGAACCCCTGTGTTAGACTATGTACCATCTGATGATGAAACTCTAAGCGGTTCGTAAGCGGTAATAGGATAATAGAAATTGAAGAGTAAAACAAAAGGCGCCTGCTTGCAGTAGTTTCAAGGAACCTTTAATATCTTTCTAGCGCGCTGATTGTTGCGTACCTAACTAATTATGACGTCGGCAGCCATCGTCCGCGGCCAACGAGGTTTATGGGCCCTGCAACGAGCTTGTGACGTCACACTGCTCGGCTTATTCGCCTGACTTCGCAAAATTTCCGGCTTCGTGCAGGGCCCACGGGAAATCGATATTTAATTAAAAAGGTGCCCACTAAAGAATTTAACTTTGTCGCGTGATATCGAGAGCTTGCATTTAAAGCGCAGTCGAGAATTACTAAACTCGTGTGAAATATTACTCGTTTCCCACTGGAGAAGGCTGCTAGCACTCGTAAGGCCTCCAGTGTCACGTGCTGTGACGTAAGCGCCATGAGCTGTGTTTCGCGTGGGCCTCGGAGCTGTCCCTTGGCGGTGAGCTGTCGGAGTGTCGAGACAATGTGCGCTGACGGACTGGCGCCCGAGCACTGTCGTCTGCGTCCTTTATGCCAGCGCCGAAGAGGGCCCTAGTGTCGTGTAGTCTTCCTGGATAGGGAAGTGCCTGATTTTCGTATACTGCCACAATGGTCTACCCCTCTGGATGCACAGATACTGACGTTCGCGCTGACAGGTTATTGACGGCCAGCGCACTAGCTGTGTCTTGCGATGACACCACAAACGCAACATCGAGAATATGGATATATCGCATGCGCAAACTGATATTAGAGACTACACCTTAACTACACTGCTGGACGTTAAAATTGCTACACCAATAAGAAATGCAGATGATAAACGGGTATTCATTGGACAAATATATTATACTAGAACTGACATGTGATTACATTTTCACGCAATTTGAGCGCATAGATCGTGAGAAATCAGTTCCCAGAGCAACCACCTCTGGCCGTAATAACGGCCTTGATACGCCTGGCCATTGAGTCAGACAGAACTTGGATGGTACAGGTACAGCTGCCCATGCAGCTTCAACACGATACCACAGTTCATCAAGAGTAGTGACTGGCGTATTGTGACGAGCCAGTTGCTCGGCCACCATTTACCAGGTGTTTTTAGTTGGAGAGAGATCTGGAGAATGTGCTGGCCAGGCCAGCAGCCGAACATTTTCTGCATCCAGAAAGGCCCGTACAGGACCTGCAACATGCGGTCGTGCATTATCCTGCTGAAATGTAGGGTTTCGCAGGGATCGAATGAAGGGTAGAGCCACGGGTCGTAACACATCTGAAATGTCCACTGTTCAAAGTGCCGTCAGTGCGAACAAGAGGTGACCGAGACGTGTAACCAATGGCCGGGTTATACGCCAGTACGGCGATGACGAATACACGCTTCCAATGTCGCCAAACACATGCGACCATCATGATGCTAAAAACATAACCTGGATTCATCCGATAAAATGACGTTTTGCCAATCGTGCACCCAGGTTCGTCGTTGAGCACACCATCGCAGGCGCTCCTGTCTGTGATGCAGCGTCAAGGGTAACCGCAACCGTGGTCTCCGAGCTGATAGTCGATGCTGCTACAAACGTCGTCGAGCTGTTCATGCAGATGGTTGTTGTCTTGCAAACGTCCGCATCTGTTGACTCAGGGATCGAGACGTGGCTGCACGATCCGTTACAGTCATGTGGATAAGATGCCTGTCATCTCGAGTGCTAGTGATAGGAGACCGTTAGGATCTAGCACGGCGTTCCGTATTACCCTCCTGAACCCACCGATTGCATATTCTGCTAACAGTCATTGGATCTCGACCAACGCGAGGAGCAATGTCGCGATACGATTTATCAAAGTCGGAAACGTGATGGTACGCATTTCTCCTCCTTACACGAGGCATCACAACAGGGTTTCACCAGGCAACGCCGGTCAACTGCTGTTTGTGTATGAGAAATCGGTTGCAAACTTTGTTCATGTCAGCACGTTGTAGGTGTCGCCACCGGCGCCAACCTTGTGTGAATGCTCTGAAAAGCTAATCATTTGCATATCATAGCATCTTCTTTCTGTAGGTTAAATTTCGCGTCTGTGGCACGTCATCTTCGTGGTGTAGCAATTTTAATGGCCAGTAGTGTATATCCAATTTAAAACCGAAAATGTTATGAAAATTCAGCAGAACTAACAAATAACTTCTACTAGTATGTATCTCAGATCGTTATACGGCATTGTGTAGTTTTCCTGCAACAGCTATTCGTTGTTCAAGCCATCGATGAATCTAGAATCTTCTTTGCGATTTTCTCCGCTCTTCTTCGACAATTGCTAGTAGAATTAATGCGGCTACTTTACACGCGTCCATTTTCGTAAAGAAAAAGTTTGCGGGTCAAATAAAGCCGACAACGGCCCCTGGAGGACGCTGAGAGTGCAGATCACGTTAACGAGCTCGTCCCGTATGCCGGCGGCGCTGTCTCTCGTGAGACGGGGTTTCCTGACCGCTTTCACGTCAGCGTGCAGATTCAACGAGTGGTTCTAGTTCCATACAGGTGCACGGCGACTCAGTGATAAAGTGCAGTCGATCCTACGGATCCGTATTTCTCGGATTCGATCCCAGCTCTCTCGCAGGATTTTTATCTGTCATTTGTCTTTTTCCTTGGAAAAGTTTATTAATGTGAGAAATGCCGAAGTTGCACCATGATTGGCAGTGTATGATAAACTGTAGGTGCCCCCAAAAAACCGGGCGAGTACGTCAGATCAAATATATACATAGGCCAAACAGGAAGAATTTTCAACATAGGTGTTTGGGGAACACAACGGTGCTTTTCGTTTAAAAATCTTAAGCAAATGCCCTACAGCTAGCCGAAGGTGAACACCCAGTGACAGACATAGCTCACAACGTGCAAACATTCCACCTAGCAAACAAAGGAAAAAGAATGAACTTTATTGAAGAAGTTGAGATTTATTCTCACAAAGGTGCATCCCCTTCTAACATTCTAAATGGCAAAAGAGATGTACCCAATGAAATTTTCCTAAGGAATTTCCATAATTTGCTCACACAAACACACACTAAGTACAGCCATAAGTAAACATTATTTAATGTAAGTCTATCCAATGACTAAAGTACGACTACATCACGTAAGTCCGTTGTTCTGTCGTTATTGTCTGCAAAGGCCACTTCAGCTGTGAGAAAAATATGTAATATTATTTCCTTTGTATCAAATGTATCGTCTTATTTTTATAATATCCCGTGTAGTTTAATTAAACAGTTACTAATACGCTTATTTAATAACCATACAAAGTACTCAGTATATTCATGCTAACAATTTCGGTTCTTTTCAGACATACAGAAGCGTAAACCAGGAACAGTACTTTCAGAACCTGTAAGTAAGATATAGCCTTGGCCACAGATATAATTTGCGAAAGTAAACAAAGGTATCATTCGCGACATGGCGGATACTGTGCTCTTTCTTTGCATGACAATGGTTCCACATCTATAACTGCGAAATTCGGAATGATAAGAAGCAGAATAGAAGGTAAGTACACCCAACACTCAAAGTCTAGTAGCTAAACAAAACTGTTATTGTGCACAGGGTAGCTGCAGCATCCAATTCACTGTCGTGCTTTAATGATGGACTCACCGAGTATTCAAATATGCACTACGCCAATAGAAGATGGGTGTCAGAGTGAAACACGTACTGGCATAAAAAAGACGTAAGTAAAAAAGAGGCTCGTAGCTACTTTTCTTAAAACTATGAGTCAGATCAAAGTTCGGAGGAAAACGGGGACATAACATCTGAACAGGGCCGTACCTAGTAAAGCGCTATCGTGTTCAAACAAACATTCAGGATGATGACAAATTTGTATCATATTGTTACAGGTTCTGTTGTTTGGAATTTCCCCTGTAGAAAAATTTCGGTATCTAGGAGCTTGACATTTGTTGCACAGAGGCAAACTCGCAAACGTACAAGATAGTGGAGCTTTATAGAGCAGTGAAACATGCACGATAAACTGTACACGAAAGGAAAGAAGTGTAACTTCTGAAACGCCGTACTTCAAAAGAATGTGACACACGACACGAGTTATACGCATTTGAAATAATATTCCCTGCCCAACATTATGTGTACATTTAAACATCTCTAGTTTTCAAAGTTTACTTTTTACTGGTGAGGAAGATAGTGATTTGTTACCTGGCGATGATCCATAACCTGAAGACTAGTTAGCTATAAATGTTTGTCTAATAACACGAAATTATTTTGCTTCTCACACTGAAATAAGTAATTATTCTGCACAAAGCGACGGAAAATAAATAAACATTAATTTTTATATTACTCGCATAAAAGCATTGTCGTTAGAGAAAAAAAAAACTCCGATTGCGTTTATTAATATTATTAACTATGACTTTTATCAGAGGTAGAAAGTACCACTACAGTTGTAAGATTATTTCATTTAACACACAGCTGGTGTGTTATACATGACTTTTATCCATGCTGGACTTTGTTGAACTCTGTGGCTGTCATTCAATTAAAGATTATTAGTATTGGAACAACACCTATTCTGAGACACTCTGCATTGTTGCCGAATGTATCCACGATGGCGGCGATGACGTCATCCAAGATGGAGGCATGTAGACTTGGGAACAGTGCATGACGTCATCCAAGATGGTGGATGTGACGTCATTCAAGATGGCGGATTTTGGCGGTAAGTTTGAATTTCGGTCGGAAAGTGCCAGTCCCCCTCCTCCCAGAAAAATGGCAGGAAGTTCAAATTCCAACACGATAATGCGCCACGCCACGATTATCTCTACTAAACAAAGAAAATCTCTGGAAGATAGGCCACTTGGGCTACCTTCACTAACCTAAGTCACCTGACCGCCACTACCTCCTGTGAAATGGCGCCAAGTTTCAATTTTGGCAATAAAGAAAGGTCACTTGGGGTTTTGCTGCTAATCTAAGAAAATGGCGTGAAAGAAAAGACACTTGTACTAACCTCAGTCGTCCGACCGCCACCTCCTTCTAAGGATTCGTGGGAAAAAGGGACTTGGACATAAGTCTTTATTTAAACAATTTCATGCAGGTGTCTTCACCATGAGTTCTGAACTCCAACTGACTTAGTACACATCGCCATCACCAGAGGGCGCTCTCATCTGTGTTGTAATCCTAGATGGTGGCAAACAGTGTGTTCGCCACAAGGTCTGGACTCAAACTGACTTACTACACAGTACCGGCACCAGTGGATGCTACTGTGACGTCAGGTGATGACGCAAGTACCGTAGTCCAAGATGGCGGCAAACAGTGTGTTCACCATGAGGCCTGGTACATACTGATACCACCAGAGCACTACCATGGACTTGGAATGAATTTTCGCGAGTGCCACGCCCACCTGGACTTGGAAGGAAATAGTTAAAGTCTCCACCACGATCCTCAACCGACCGCCACGTCCCATTACCAACCCATGTTGGCGGGCTAACGTGTACTAACGAGTACTAACGTGTACTAAGATGCACAGTGCATGACGTCATCCAAGATGGTGGGGCGAAATGGCGGGAAAACTACTCTGCCTACGCTAAACGTAAGTCTTTTTTATTTTGCAAGCACTGTCCCCACCACGAGATCTAGACTCGAACTGACCTAGTACACGTTACTGCCAGCAGAGGGTACTGTCATCCCTCCTATGAACTAACCCCAGATGGTGGTCTGTGAGGGGAAAAGGTGCGAAAATGACTCAGGCTGCACTGGGCTGCTGGGGAGAGTAAGGAAGGAGTGCTCTCTGTTTAGCTTGGGTCATTTTATTGAGTACATTTTATTGAGTATATTTATCACACTCTCGGAAAACACTGGCCCTGATGTGCTTCGGGTCACAATACACAGTCCGCAGACACGTAAACAACTCCTAATTTTCCGAAATAATTTCAGCACAGACCTGCAAACTGCTCCTAAACAATGTAGACACGCTAAGTACTCGTAAACTCTCCAAATAGCTAATGGCACTGCGTACAGGCCCACTCGCAAATAATGCCATCTACTCGCAGAAGCACCGCCCCCCCCCCCCCCCCACACGCTGTCGACCGGTTGTCAGCTGTCAAACCACGCACAAACGCCCACACGCATGAGGCGGGGACATGCCTTTCCTACTTGATTTCTGAGAAAGTCCTACCCAAATACGTGTTCACCTAGCCACACGTGCTGACGTAATTGGGAGGGGGCGCAACAGCGAGCCGCCGCCGAACGCAGGTGAAAGTTGCATCTAGGCGCCATTGATGACGTGATCGGATAGGAGCGAAGACTTATTTACAGAGTGCACATGCTCAAAGCTGGGCCGCACGCGTGGGTTCGTCACTACCCTCCCTCTAACTGCAGTCTGGTGAAGACGCTGCAGAAATCCATTCCCGAATATCACAAGCTGCTTTCTTCTTGGTGATTCTAGCGGACCATGTGTGACATGTGGCTGACGCAACACCGCGCATAGCTGCTTACCACTGCAAGCGCATCTAGCAATGTTCTCAATGTTATACTGAAGCCACATTACTATCTAAAATAATAACCAAGTCGAACTCTAGCAAATTGCATAGTGCCCCAGAGATACTTAATTTGCACTTGTCCTGGGAGCCGTCCGCGAGCCTCGCATATACGCAGACATACAGAAAACACATGATCTGTTAGAATCGTTAAGGAGAAAGCAGCTTGTAATATTCTGGAACGGATTTCTGTAGTGTCTTTGCCAGACCACAGTTAGAGGGAGGGTAGCAACGAACCCGCGCGCATGGCCCAGTTTGGAGCATGTGTGCTCTGTAAATAAGTCTTCGCTCCCATCCGATCGCTTGATGCAACTTTCACCTGCGTTTGGCAGCGGCTCGCGGCCTCACCCCTGCCGTATCACATCAGCACGTGTGTCTAGGTGAACACGTATTTAGATAGGAATTTCTTAGAAATCAAGTAGGAAAAGGATGTCCCGCCTCATGTGTGGAGGCATGTCATTTCGTGGTCGGGTGGTCAGGGTGTGGGTGTGGTGGAGGGGGGGGGGGGGAGATGCTAGTGCGTGTTGATTGCACCATTTTGTGAGTGGGACTGTAAGCTGTGCCATGTGCTGTTTGGACAGTTTACAAGTACTGAGCGTGTCTACACATCAATGTGCTGCATTATTTAGGGCGCGAGGCGCAGCGCACGGAGTTGTTACGAACGCGCACGCTGAGCAGCACATGCACAGTGTCACCTCAGTATGGCTTTAAATAGCAGAGCTCAGTGTGTACTCGCCAGTACTACTACAGTGGTACTCACCTGAAGATGGCCAGAAGACTCTGTGCCGAAATATTGTGGCAGGACGTTACTGACATCTGGCAGTTCTCCCACGCTTTTATGGAACTATTTAGGAGCAGTTTGCAGGTCTGTAGTGAAATTATTTGGGAAAATTAGGAGTTGTTTACGTGTCTCCAGACTCTGCATTGTGACCCCAAGCACATCAAGCTGAGTGTTTTGCATGAGTGAGATAAATATACTCAATCCCTAAATAAAATGTTCCAGACTAAATTGAGTGCACTCCTTCCTTACTCTACCCAGGTGCCCAGCGCACCCTGAGTCATTTTCGCGCCATTTACCCCCTACAGACCACCATCTGGGATTAGGTCATAGGAGAGATGACAGTACCCTCTTGTGGCAGTAATGTGTACTAGGTCAGCTGGAGTCTAGACCTCGTGGTGGAGACATTGCTTGCAAAATAAATAAGACTTATGTTAGCATAGGCAGAGTTGTTTTCCCGCCATTTCGTCCCACCATCTTGGATGATGTCATCCACTGTGCACTTTAGTACACGTGAGGACATGTTAGCCCATCAACATGGGTTGGTAAGGGGACGTGGCAGTCGGTTGAGGATCGTGGTGGAGACTTTAACTATTTCCTTCAAAGTCCTGGTGGGTGTGGCACTCGCAAAAATTCATTCCAAGTACATGGTAGCGCCGTCTGGTGGTGTCAATATGTACCAGGCCTCGTGGTGAACACACTGTTTGCCACCATATTGGATTACGGTACTTGCATCATCACCTGAGATAATGGTAGAGCCCTCAGGTGCCGGTACTGTGTACTAAGTTAGTTTGAGTCCAGACTTCATGGCGAACACTCTGTTTGCTGCCATCTTGGATTACATCACAGATGAGAGCGCCCTCTGGTGGTGGCGATGTGTACTAAGTCAGTTGGTGTCCAGAACTCATGGTGAAGACACCTGTATGAAATAGTTTAAGTAAAGACTTATGTCCAAGTCCCTTTTTCCCACGAATCCTTAGAAGGAGGTGGTGGTCGGACGACTGAGGTTAGTACAAGTGTCCTTTCTTTCACGCTATTTTCATAGATTAGCAGCGAAACCCCAAGTGACCATTGTTTATCGCCAAAATTCACACTTGGCGTCAGTTTATAGGAGGAAGTGGCGGTCGGGTAACTTGGGTAGTGGAGATAGTCCAAGTGGCCTATCTTCCAGAGATATTCTTCGCTTAGTAGAGATAACTGTGATGTGGTGCATTATCCTGTTGGAATTTGTACTTCCCACCATTTTTCTGGTGGGAGGGGGCATGGCACTTTCCTGTAAAAATTCAAACTTACTGCCAAATACCGCCATCTTGAATGACGTCACAGCCGCTATATTGGACGATGGCAGGCTCTGTTTCCAAGTCTACACGCCCACATCTTGGATGACGTCATCGCCACCATCGTGGATACATTCAGCAAAAATGCAGAGTGTCCCAGAATCGTTATTGTTCCAGTACTATTATTCAGCCAGTGCTCAGCCCGCCACAACTATTTTTGAGAAACTTTGTTTTACTGGCACGAACGATTTCGGCCATTTTTCCTCTTCTTGAGAATGTCATATATGTTTTAGTACAGTGTCAGAATCGTTAGCAGCAAGTAGTCTGCTCCTTCAGTGCATAATAATACTTGAGTTGTTAGTGCCATTTTATATGCTGTGTGGATAACTTATATAATACGGAAAAAATGCTAATGTACATGCCTCATTTACAACTGCATAATTGTTCTATGTAATACAAGTTAGCATACAGCATAGAAAGTGGCGCTAACAGGAAAATAAATGTCCTAAATGCAGAAATTTGTAAGTTAATGCAGACGAGCAGAAAAAAAATTCAGCAATTGTCGAATACATCTTTAGCAATGTACTGCTTGACACAGCCACATCGATTAAATATCTAGGTGTAAGGTTGCAGGGCGATATGAAATGGAAGGAGCACGTAAGGTCTGTAGTAGGGAAGGCGAATGGTCGACTTCAGTTTATTGGGACGATTTTAAGGAAGTGTGGCTCATCCAGGTCACGTGCAGAACACTAGTGGAACACATTCTTGAGTACTGCTTCAGTATTTGGAATGCGCACCAGGTCGGATAAAGAAAAACATCGAAGCAATACAGTTTTGTTATCAGTAGGTTCGATCAACACGCGACTGTTACAGAGATGTTTCGTGAACTCTGTTATGTTTTCCTTGTACACTGTGTTCTTCTTTAGCTGATACAGGAGCAAGGAACAGATGCCGTTCATGAACAGAGAATCCAGATATTACACTCCTGGAAATTGAAATAAGAACACCGTGAATTCATTGTCCCAGGAAGGGGAAACTTTATTGACACATTCCTGGGGTCAGATACATCACATGATCACACTGACAGAACCACAGGCACATAGACACAGGCAACAGAGCATGCACAATGTCGGCACTAGTACAGTGTATATCCACCTTTCGCAGCAATGCAGGCTGCTATTCTCCCATGGAGACGATCGTAGAGATGCTGGATGTAGTCCTGTGGAACGGCTTGCCATGCCATTTCCACCTGGCGCCTCAGTTGGACCAGCGTTCGTGCTGGACGTGCAGACCGCGTGAGACGACGCTTCATCCAGTCCCAAACATGCTCAATGGGGGACAGATCCGGAGATCTTGCTGGCCAGGGTAGTTGACTTACACCTTCCAGAGCACGTTGGGTGGCACGGGATACATGCGGACGTGCATTGTCCTGTTGGAACAGCAAGTTCCCTTGCCGGTCTAGGAATGGTAGAACGATGGGTTCGATGACGGTTTGGATGTACCGTGCACTATTCAGTGTCCCCTCGACGATCACCAGTGGTCTACGGCCAGTGTAGGAGATCGCTCCCCACACCATGATGCCGGGTGTTGGCCCTGTGTGCCTCGGTCGTATGCAGTCCTGATTGTGGCGCTCACCTGCACGGCGCCAAACACGCATACGACCATCATTGGCACCAAAGCAGAAGCGACTCTCATCGCTGAAGACGACACGTCTCCATTCGTCCCTCCATTCACGCCTGTCGCGACACCACTGGAGGCGGGCTGCACGATGTTGGGGAGTGAGCGGAAGACGGCCTAACGGTGTGCGGGACCGTAGCCCAGCTTCATGGAGACGGTTGCGAATGGTCCTCGCCGATACCCCAGGAGCAACAGTGTCCCTAATTTGCTGGGAAGTGGCGGTGCGGTCCCCTACGGCACTGCGTAGGATCCTACGGTCTTGGCGTGCATCCGTGCGTCGCTGCGGTCCGGTCCCAGGTCGACGGGCACGTGCACCTTCCGCCGACCACTGGCGACAACATCGATGTACTGTAGAGACCTCACGCCCCACGTGTTGAGCAATTCGGCGGTACGTCCACCCGGCCTCCCGCGTGCCCACTATACGCCCTCGCTCAAAGTCCGTCAACTGCACATACGGTTCACGTCCACGCTGTCGCGGCATGCTACCAGTGTTAAAGACTGCGATGGAGCTCCGTATGCCACGGCAAACTGGCTGACACTGACGGCGGCGGTGCACAAATGCTGCGCAGCTAGCGCCATTCGACGGCCAACACCGCGGTTCCTGGTGTGTCCGCTGTGCCGTGCGTGTGATCATTGCTTGTACAGCCCTATCGCAGTGTCCGGAGCAAGTATGGTGGGTCTGACACACCGGTGTCAATATGTTCTTTTTTCCATTTCCAGGAGTGTAGTTTCTTCTACATCTAATGTCAAATAGCAAAAATAATACCCACCTTTGTTGCTGTATTTTCAGCATCAGTCGCTAACAGTAGATCTGAATGTAGAAATGTATACAGCTACAAAATATTTATACGTTTGTCACTCTTTCAATACAATGTCTATTTAGAAGACGTCGAGCCCTGTCCATTATGAAAGTCTGTAAATGTTATTCATCTGGTAAACACAAGACGGGTCAGCGCATGAATGTTCGAAATCCAGTACACCAGCTGCTGGAGCTCCGGACAGGGGATGCTTGCATCTCATTGGTTGCGGCGTAAACGTGGCAGCGCCCTCAACCCGCGGTGGCGGTTGTAGGAAGCACGGCGGGCGCATTTGAAGGTGCGGCTGATAACTACAAACTCAAGTGGAATCCCTGCAGGGAAGGCGGCGTTCTTTTCGGGGGTTATTATTGAGAGAGTTTAGAGAATTAGCATTCGAAGCTGACTGCAGAACGATTGAACAGCCGCTAACGTACATTTCGAGTAAGGACCGTGAAGATAAGATACGAGATATATAAGCTACACGTCTATATCGTTTTGCTGGTACTTGACTGAACTGATGGATGTTATCAGTTCGCACGCGCACGTAATATTTGTACGCAAAGAGTGGTTAAGCTACCTAACAGGGAAAAATCACAGGGTTGCCACCAGCCCAATCCCCTATTAATATACGAGAAAAAATCTGAACTGGAAATTATTAGACTGCTTGTTCAAAAGAAAAGATGGTAAAATTTCAACTGTAGTGAACTAGATAAAAAAAACTGGAGGTCGTAATATTGCTAGATAAACTCAAAAATTGAATAACTTGTCTTGGTGTAGCATGTAAAAACAGGCTAATATTTTAAAGAACAAAAGCGCTAAATACGTTAACTTTGGAAATCAGGTAATTATTTAGTGAGCTATAAAGAAAGTAACGTGACATATGAGCTTTTACTAAAGACATTTATTCACAGTTAGCCATAAAGAATCATGGGTGGACATCCTATCAACATTCTTAACTGGCATGAGATAGGCGTATTATTTTGGTCACTCTGTAAATTCTGTTTCTTAAGTAAACATCGATACGTATAGCTCAGAGCAAAACCGTGTAGCTGAGTAATCTTTGACTATTGCTGCAATATCTTTGTTTTGCAATGCCGCCTCTGCCTGAGAGGCCTAACAAAGGTACACACATTCTAAGCTGAGCAGTGTTGAGTAGCAGACGTATTTTGAAGAACGATCAGAAAATTTTCTTTATAATGAGATTGATGGAATTGGAGTGAATATTTTTGATGTAGTTGTGGAGGGAGATTACTTGTTTTTCTGGAATTTTGAGAGACTGAGGTAAGCACGCAAGCGCGTAGCATCGTTTTGTGTTGTTGACTATAGTAACGCAGCTCAGATAGTAGGTTTATTAAATGTATTGCTCTAACGGGAAGATAAGGTTCTCCTTTATGAATATAATTCCTTTAAGTCGTGTTATGTAAATACTGTTGTGAACATCCAGTTGATTTTTAAAGCATTACTTTTGAATATAGAATTTCATCTTAATTTTGTCAGAAGTTATTTCTTGTCAGTTAAAATACTCATTCAGTTTATTTTCTATGTACTCACATTGAACTTTGTGGTACGGAATTTTCAGTCCTAGTTTTCAGCGAATTTTCAGTCCTAGTTTTCAGCGTTGCTTTGCTACTGTACGCTGAGCATGCTTTCGAGAAATCTGCAAATTGTTTGTCAGAGCACGAGGTCAGTGAAAATATAGCTTAGAGCCAGGAATTTCTTTTTAAGTTCACTTATGCATTTATTTCAAAAGTCAGGTTACATTCTGGGTAGCACTGCGTTTTTGTACAAACAGTTAATTTCAATTTGTAGACAGTGTTGAGCAAATGATAATAAGTCATTGTATAATTCAGTATAGTTAGAATTTTACACAGTTCACGTATTTAAGCGAGGAATTAGTTTGTTTGGTAACCATTGCTGAGAAATTTTGATACACAATTTTAGGAAGATTCACTTAGGTACAGCAAAGCGGACAGGGGGTTAAGTTGCACTGGTGCCTGAACATGAAATAAATTTATCTGCTTTGATAAAATGAAATTATATCGCACGATTTAACTAGGGATACAAGAGGGGGAAGAGTGGAAAAGGTATAGGAAACAAAGTATTTCATTCCTCCGATTTACATCCACACGAAAAAAGAGAAAGTTCAGAGGAGCAAACCACTACCATTAAGTGCATGGGCTAACCGCAAAGAATTTTATACCGATTGAAACATCTTGTTAGCATAAATACACAATGCGAGAATCCGCGCACACAAACATACATTGAAACGAGCTGACCTCGTGGTGGACGAAGTCACACATTTATTTTACTGTCCAAAACAGAAACAGAAGAAAATCACGTAGTATATAGAATCAACACGACTTCAAGAACGAACAGATCATGAATCACCGTGAACTGATACCAAAGCTAGGAAGGTAGAAGACACCAGTGGTTCCAGGAATACGTTGTCCCAACTAAACAATAAGACATTTACCAAAAGTTGCCATAAAAGGAGGAAGTGCGATAGCTCAGTGAATTCATCCGGCACTGTTCAATTAAGTAGAACGGACAACGTATGGAGATGGTGGAACTGAGTTGAAGGCTGACGTGGTACAAATCCAGAAAAACACTCTAACAGGTGAATGAAAAGTACAATAAATGAAATGAAATATCGTACACACATAGTCACAGTTACTCTCATATCCACGCAACATTAAACGCATCCCACCTCAGCCGAATCGTATTCTGTGGAGTGCACCCCACACCGCAGTGTTCCAAAACAACAAAGCAATCTTCGACTACGAATAAATTCAGTTACTGAAGTTTTGCCTATCATCGGCAATACATAGCACATACCGAAGAATTACTCAGAACGCTTTAGTTAGGCTGAAGAAGTTCAGTATTCTCGACATAACACATGACGACCGTGCTTAAAGTTACGACCTATCTCATGATTGGTCACATAAGGCGAACTTGAGAGCTATGGACCACACTCACCAACAACCAGCAGCAGAGTATCATTCGCTCAGAACACTCCGAAAAACCACGCATGAAACGGAAGAGGAGAGGTTGTTCCTGCCACCAGCCTAACAACCTAACAACTCTCGAACAAAAGGGATAGACTAGGGTGTCCATTCGTCCCGTTTTTCCCGGGACAGTCCGGCTTTTTACCAAAATGTCCCGCTGTCCCGAAAGTTTTTTGGGGGACGCTCAAATGTCCCGTTTCTTATGATTCCGCTTGGCTAGAGTATTTTACGCTACTGGTTGTTTGTCTTGCTATTAACTGCGCAATTGTTTACGCTAGGAAGCGTGTGACGACTTTCAGCATACCCCAAACACGTACCGAGCTGTCAAAAAATGGCAAGTAATTTTAAATGCACTGTAGGTTACGAATAACAATGAATATTCTTCTAAATCGATTCACTGAATCCGTCCTTTCGGTCCAGAGATACTCTACATCACTGATACTTGCTCGATTCATTTCTCTAATTATTGATACATCGAATCATCTGGATTTTAAGTTAGTTTCTCTCCTTATCAGGTATTT
This sequence comes from Schistocerca piceifrons, assembly GCF_021461385.2. NCBI lineage: Eukaryota > Metazoa > Arthropoda > Insecta > Orthoptera > Acrididae > Schistocerca > Schistocerca piceifrons. The sequence continues at coordinate 56,108,229 of NC_060142.1, read as the reverse complement.
TCACCCTGAAAATCACCGTGTAAGTGCTCGAATTAGTTAATTTAGCTGGAGAACTTCAGATTTACTTCAGAATTATGTGCTGGAGGTTTTAAAGAAACTTGATCTTGAGGGAAAGGTGACTGCAGTTTTTGCAGACAACACTAACACCAATTTTGGTGGTAAGCAGAGGAAAGGAAAAAACAATTTGTTCTATAAACTGCAACAGAACACAGTGAAAATACAGTAGGTGTTGGCTGTCCAGCACATGTGGTGCACAATTCCTTACAAACTTGTTCAGATTGCCTACACGTCGACTGCCAATTAATTGTAAACAAAATCTACCAGCATATCCACATATATACAGTAAGGGTTGAATCTCTGAAGTCATTCTGTAAGTTTACTGAAACTGAATACAAAACTGTACTTTGGCACAGCAAGATAAGGTGGCTATCTCTGCTACCAGCATTGGAAAGAATTGTAGAGATATTTACTGCTTTGAAATCGTATTTCATTTTCCTTGATAAGTGTCCTGTTATCCTTAAACAATTCTTTGATGACTCTGTGTCTATTGTTGCTCTACATTTTCTTGTTAACCAGCTAAAACCTTTCCCCACAACAATTGAATTTATTGAGAAACAAGAAATCACAGTAATGGAAGTTTATCAAGAAATAAACAAATTATTGGGCAAATTACAGTGTAGAAAATCTGAAAGATTTCTCATATCCTTTGTACATGAGACTCGAAGAAAGCTGGAAGAAGAGGGTGAAATTACTGTAGAACAATTTCATATCTATGCCGACATCTTCTATGACTCTTGCATTGAGTATATTAAAGAATGGTGTTTACCATTTCTCACACTTTTTAAAGCATTTGACTGGGTTAATAATGAAAAGGAGCAGCTACAATGGAAGGATACTTAGGACTGTTGTGTTTTTGTTAAAAGTATTGTACCAAATTTTCCTGTTGATGAAGACGAACTGTTCGATGAATTTTCATGTGCACAGAACTTCATAAAAAGTGAAGAAGGAGACAAAGAAAGTGTTAGTGCAACATGGTGTAAAATATTTGCTTATTTCAACAGTAAAAACATTAACATGGAAAACATGATTCATTTGGTGGAGTTTTGTCTGGCAATTCCTGGGTCAAATGCTGCTGTGGAACGTGTGTTTTCGTTAGTGAACTCTTTGTGGTCAGATGAAAAAAAAAAACAGAATGAAAGTTGAAACAGTGAAGGCCTGTTCATTGTAGAAACACACTTTAATGGTGTATCGTGTACTGACTTTTATGATACAATTTCAAACGAAAATGCACTTCTTGATAAAGTACAAAAAAGTGAAAAGTACAGTGATAGTGTGGCAGAATAATTGTAAAAAGTGATTTGGGATCATCTGAGTGCACGTTGTAAAGGTAAACTTGTACGTGTATTAAATTTAGTCAATACAATATTTATGTCCCGTTTTGTTCTTCATCGTCCCAGGTTTTTCTCTAATTTATTTTAAATCTCCCCTTTTTCAATGACAATGAAATGGGCACCCTAGGATAGACTAACTTTTCATGAATCTCAATGTTGGCGACATCATACCTCCTGAACTATGTGACGTACAATGATTAGATTTTATATGTACATTCAGTGCTATGTGTGGATACTGTCTGTAGAATATGTTGCTAATGGAATTAGTAATAAAAAAAGTAATAAATTCAAACGTCATGGCTGATGCTGAAGTTCTACCGCATGAACAGCCAAAATGTAGCAAGCGATAATCTTGTTCCTTTCATTATTTTGTGGGGGGATGTCAGTGAGAAAATGTGTCGGAAAGGTTAGAAATTCTGTAAAGATTTTGGTAGTCGGTAAGTGCTCTCATTCTGACTGGGTGAATATAGTCTGGGTAATCTGCAGGCTGAGAATTAATATACATAATTTCAAACTTTAGTTCTTGACTTATTCCGTTAACACTTTGAAATAAGATTATAGACCTTCTAAGCTTTCCAGTTTATTTTTGGTATTGAAGGAAAGTGGTTCAAATGGTTCAAATGGCTCTGAGCATTATGGGACTTAACTTCTGAGGTCATCAGCCCCCTAGAACTTAGAACTACTTGAACCTAACTAACCTAAGGACAGCACACACATCCATGCCCGAGGCAGGATTCGAACCTGCGACCGTAGCGGTCTCGCGGTTCCAGACTGCAGCGCCTAGAACCGCTCGGCCACCCCGGTCGGCAAGGAAAGTGGTGTGAGCCTTATAGTTTCATTAGATGTGTCACATTTCATACTTGTACGCTGAACACTACGACGTTTTCGATAGTCGATCTGTTACGCCAAAAAACTCTTGAGTAGAAGCACAGTCTATTACATACCGTCACGAATATTCTTTTGTGCGAAAGTTGTTACCGCTTCACCGCTCCAAGCGGTGAGAAAGTAGACAGTCGCTTGCGTCGTAAGGGTAATGTTCGTTTTTAATTACTTTCTACATAATTAACGAAATAGTGATTATATTTTTGCGTTCCATGCGTTAGTAAATTACCGAAAGATATGAATCATCGCGAAATACATATAAAAACAACGGAATCACACAGATCCAATAACGTAAGCTAAGCTCTTTCATGAAGATATACCTCCTATATTTGCAGCTTGCTCCATTGAAAGCAAGGGAATATTAAACACGTTTCATGCATGACAAGCATATATTTCTGTTATCATCTTTTGTTATTATCACACGCACTTTCCTCGACAATTAAAAAATTTTTTATGGAATCCAGTTATTCGCCCTTTCTTACACTTTAGAGAGTTCACTCTCTAATACACGAATATTTTTGTACATGTAATTACTTTTGCTGCAAAAGCGAATGTATTGAAGATTCTTGCTATTTGTGGCTGAGATGTAACAACAGCTGAATTGGTTTCTCCTGTGTTGGGGAACAGCTTTATTGCTTTTGACGATTTGTTTTCACGTCTGTATGGTTTTCCCTTTAGTTACAGTTGCGGTCGCTTATTTGATGCGTTAAATAATGTAGGTATACATCCCATATCGGTTTCCTACGTTCCACATTCACAGATTTGGCTGAAAGTGCGGAGAACAAAAAAAAAAAAAAAAATGCTTCAAATGGCTCTGAGCACTATGGGACTCAACTGCTGTGGTCATAAGTCCCCTAGAACTTAGAACTACTTAAACCTAACTAACCTAAGGACATCACACACATCCATGCCCGAGGCAGGATTCGAACCTGCGACCGCAGCGGTCGTGCGGTTCCAGACTAAGCATAGCTTCGTCAAATTATTATGAGGTTCAGTTTAGGTAAGAACCAGTTCATATTTCATTTCATATACAGTCTCGTTCTCACAGCGCAGTGTTGCATTTAGGTGTCTTATCATTTATTGTTCTGAAAGTTTGTTCAATCAGATTGCGTACGTAATTTCGCAGGAGATCTTAGTAGAAACGTAGTGGTTATTTATACTTTTAAAATTCGATCGGCAAATTTAAGTAACATTTTTATGATATTTAGCTTGAGTGTTGGAACTGCAAGTCACGTATTGGAGCATTTCACTGTACTGCGCAACATAATTTCACAGAACACCATATTTAATGAAACTTCGTGGGAAATTAAACCTATGTGGCAGACCGAGACTCGAACTCAGGACCTTTGTCATTCGTGGACAAGTGCTCTACCATCTGAGCTACCCAACCACGACTCACGCCCCGTTCTCACAGCTTTACTTCTGCCAGTTCCTCGTCTCCTACCTTCCAAACTTTGCAGAAGCTCTCCTGCGAACATTGCAGAACTAGCACTCCTGAAAGAAAGGATATTGTGGAGACATGACAGCCACAGCCTGGGGGATGTTTCTAGAATGAGATTTTCACTCTGCATCAGAGTGTGCGCTGATATGAAACTTCCTGTGTGCCAGACCGAGACTCGAACTCGGGACCTTTGCCTTTTGCAGGCAAGTGCTCTACCATCTGAGGTACCTACGCACGACTGACTCACCATCCTCACAGCTTTACTTCGAGGTACTGGCAGAAAGGCAAAGGTCCGGAGTTCGAGTCTCGGTCCGGCACACAGTTTTAATCTGCCAGAAAGTTTCATATCAGCGCACACTCCGCTGCAGAGTGAAAAATCTCATTCTGGAGCTTATTTAATATTCAGTTGCGTTTTCTAATCAGTTTGGCAAAGTTAATTAAAATTACAGTTACACAGTTTCAGTTTAGGGGACTCATTGTGTCAGACAGCATTTCCGCAGTTGTATCACTCGTATTGTTCAGGACATCAACACGGATAAACGAGTTATAAAGAATAGCAGTTCACTTTACTCTCAGTTCACAAGATTAAACAAGAAGAACAGTGAACATGTGGTGTCACCGCCAGACACCACACTTGCTAGGTGGTAGCCTTTAAATCGGCCGCGGTCCGTTAGTATACGCCGGACCCACGTGTCGCCACTATCAGTGATTGCAGACCGACGCCGCCACACGGCAGGTCTAGTCTAGAGAAACTCCCTAGCACTCGCCCCAGTTGAACAGCCAACTTTGTTAGCAATGGTTCACTGACTACATACGCTCTCATTTGCAGAGACGACAGGTTAGCATAGCCTTCAGCTACGTCTTTTGCTACGACCTAGCAAGGCGCCATATTCAGTTACTATGTCTTCTGAACAGATAATATTGTGACTCATGTACCGTCAAGAGCGACGTTCATCATTAATGGATTAAAGTTAAGTGTCAAAATAATTACGTCCGCTTTCTGAATTCTAATTCCTTGTCATGTTCCAGACCTCACGTCAGTATAGTTCTTCCCTCCTCACGCCAGCCTGCGTGAGCTAAAACGCGTGAATTTCGGCCTCCAATCGTAACACGATGTTGGCTCTTCTGCCAACACAACAGAACACTTTTAATGGATAGATTATGACAGCAGTTTAAATAATTGAATTGTGTCAGTAAATATCATAAGAAATACTGACAACAAATTTAGATAAGCGGCCTGCAGTTGATAGCGGGAGACAGCAGTTAAATAATACAGGCACAAAAGTCCATGCGCCGGTGCTGTGGAGCTTTAGAGACATCAGTAACACCAGACAGCATTGTAATAGGGGACAACATATCGGGGAGCGGTGGCAGGAGGCAAGAAGCGCCACATCCGGCCTGGAGCGTGTCTGCAGGGCGGGCTCTGGCGTGGCAGCGCGACATGCCGGCCGCACCGCGACAGCTCAATCCAGGCAGCGGCGCTGTGGGGGCGGGGACGCGGCGGACTTCAAAGGCGACGCCGCCACCTGTCTCCCCGCACGGCCACACGCCTGTTTCGCACTCCACTCTGCGAGGCCGCCCCTTCGTTGTGCTTCAAGCTGCAATGAACGTGACGTCACCAGAGCATTGCTCAGTGGTTCGCGTCGAAATCGACAATGGTAGCAACGCAGCCACTTTCTTTCTGAAATTAAATGCTCTAGAATTTAAGTCATAAGGTTAACAGTTCCCCGGATTACTATTAAACAAACCACAATAGTGACAGTTGGCTCAAAAATAATTGTGGCTGGGATTTGCGATATTATCGTTGTAGTCGTCTCAATTATTAATCAGATTTTGCAACATGTAAACAAAGGAAATGTGCACACAGTGCGTAAATACGAAAATAAAGGACATGCGTGAAAGTTTTTCGACAATTCCATAACTCCACGTGCGCCAAACTTAAATAGACATGAAACTTCCTGGCAGATTAAAACTGTGTGCCAGACCGGGACTCCAATTTGGGACATCTGGACCTTTGCCTTTCGCGGGCAAATGCGCTACCGACTCTTTTTTCTTTTTTCCCCAAGCGATTGCATACTCACCACTTTGCCTACTTCACTATCCTATCACTTTTCTTTTTTCCTTTTATTTTTATTTATGTTTTTTTAAAATTTTACAACACTCTACGCCGTTTTTTATTTGCATATAATTTTATTAGCAAAAACCAAAGAGGAACAATAGAGATACGTATTTACAGTATACTGTACTTTATGATGGAAGGGAGGGGAGAGGAGAAACAATCGAGGCTATACATCCGTCCACCGCGCGGAGCCCGAGAGCAGAGAGAAGAGGGGTCAAATGGCTCTGAGCACTATGGGACTTAACTTCTGAGGTCATCAGTCGCCTAGAACTTAGAACTAATGAAACCTAACTAACCTAAGGACATCACACACATCCATGCCCGAGGCAGGATTCGAACCTGCGACCGTAGCGGTCACGCGGTTCCAGACTGAAGCGCCTTTAACCGCACGCCACACCGGCCGGCTCGAATCCTCCCTCACGCGGGGGGCGGGGGGGGGGGGGGGGTAGGTCAATAGCCGAAGGTTGTTTGCAAACTAAGTCCAAATTGTGTGCAGTAAGGGTAGGAATTGTGCATATGCACCAGTTTCGAAGCAACATGGCTATTGAGGTAGAATTTCCACTCAGAACGGTCGAGACGCAGAGTAGATTGTTGTAGATCTTAGCGCGATCACTCAGCAACGCGCGCCGAAAGTTAATGGCTGTCCAACGGGAGGTATTGGGAGTGAAGACAAACCAGGTGCCGTACTTGATGGTCTGCACCAGTGCGAAGGCTGCTAGTTCGGCATCGGCTGGGCCACATCCTGTTAGCAGCGCTGCAGGTTTATTCACGTTCATCGAGCTCCGCCTTATGTCATGATTGCTTCAGTGGTCTGTCGCATTTCCACTCCCGAGCAAACTTAGTTATGATCAGTCGTTGTCGTCGTCGATCGTCAACTGCGATATGGTGCATCATAGTTACCTCGTGGTTAAGCGAGTCCTATAGACGTGTTCTGGGGAAGATACCCTGTAGAAGACGTTGGGGCATCGTTACTATGCACGTCTGAATCTACTACCACTCCGCCTGGTTGGTCGAGTCGGGTCCCTGAGTGACTAAGTCTCGGAGGATGGCACAATGGTAGTTAGTCGAATGTCGGCGCCATCCTGTCATGTCCTTCCCGTATCGTATCAGGGTCTGCCACAAGAGGGGCTTGGCACACGTTAACCACCACTCTAAAGTCGTCTGTAAGTGGATAGTCTCATTCGCAAGTCGTCCAAGTCTCCCTTACATGTCATTGACATTCTTCCTCCTCGAGACATCTGATGTTGATTTTCCACAGCGTATGGCTACCCCAGATTGGTTGCGATATGACGAGAATCGTGCAGATGTGTGCACTGTTGACTGTGAAAGCCAGCAGTCCCATTTCAATATCTTGAGATGCTCCTGGGTGACATAAATTCTATCAAGTCGACTTTCGAAATGGCTCGTTTGATATGTGGGGCCACGGGCATTGCCGAACTTCTCTTCCTGTGTGTCGCTGAGCCAGAGGTCTCGGCCCATTATGCGGAGCTCCTTACAAGTGTTACAGTGAGGCTCCGGATCTGTCTGTTGCAAGACACAGTTGAAGTCGCCTCCAAATATGCAACTAACATAACGCCCTAAGAAAAAGGGGGCAGTATCTTCGGAGTAGAATGGGGCTCTCCCCTGTTGGCGGTGGAACCAGAAGGGGCATAGATATTGCTGATATGCGTGTCCGTAGTAGTGAAGGCCATGACACGTGCTATTGGGAGACTGGTAAGATACGTAACGGGTATATCTTCACGAATACATGCAGCCATGTTCTCTCAATGGCGTCACCAGCAGAGGTGTGAGATATGTATCTGACAACGTGACGCTGAAAAAACAAAATGTTCTAATGTATATGAATTCCTTAGGGACGAAACTGCTGAGGTCATCGGTCGCTAGACTTACACACTACTTAAACTGACTTATGCCGAGGACAACGCACAGACTCATGCCCGAGGGAGGACTCGAACCTCTGACGGGAGAGGTCCCGCAATCCGTGAGATGGCGCCTCAAGCCGCGCGGCCACTCCGAGCGGCCTGAGCAGACAGTTGTGTTTCCTGTTGAAGTGCAATGTCAACGTTAGATGCCCAGATCATGTCTCGTAACAGAGATAATTTCGGGGACGAACTGACGTGGTTGGTATTGATTGTTGCAGTCTTGTGTGACTGGCGGCGCAGTAAGTGGAGGTTCGCTATCACGTTATAGGTAATCGAAGGCGAAGGAGGAGGTCACAGAACGTCCCGTCCAGCCGAGAAGGTTGCAGCCTAGGTATATTTAAGAGGAGCCGCTACCGACAGGGAGTCAGGATCGATTTCGATGTCGTCGTTCCATACAGATGTATAGAGTCCCAGCGAATCATCATTCACTCTGGCAGTACGGATGAATCTACATCTACATCCATACTCCGCAAGCCACGTGACGGTATGTGGCGGAGGGTTGTTTGAGTACCTCTGTCGGTTCTCCCTTCTATTCCAGTCTCATATTGTTCGTGGTAAGAAAGATTGTCGGTATGCCTCTGCGTGGGCTCTAATCTCTCTGATTTTATCCTCATGGTCTCTTCGCGAGATATACGTAGGAGGGAGCAATATACTGCTTTACTCCTCGGTGAAGGTATGTTCTCGAAACAGAAGCCCGTACCGAGCCACTGAGCGTCCCTCCTGCAGGGTCTTCCACTGGAGTTTATCTATCATCTCCGTAACGCTTTGCGATTACTGAATGATCCCGTAACGAAGCGCGCTGCTCTCCGTTGGATCTTCTCTCTCTCTTCTATCAACACTATCATGTATGGATCCCACACTGGTGAGCAATATTCGAGCAGTGGGCGAACAAGTGTACTGTAACCTACTTCCTTTGTTTTCTGATTTCATTTCCTTAGGATTCTTCCAGTGAATCTCAGTCTGACATCTGCTTTACCGACGATCAACATTATATATGATCATTCCATTTTAAATCACTCCTAATGCCTACTCCCAGATATTTTATGGAATTAACTGCTTCCAGTTGCTGACCTGCTATATTGTATCTAAGTGATGAAGGACCTTTCTTTCTATGTATTCGCAGCACATTACACTTGTCTACATTGAGATTCAATTGCCATTCCCTGCACCATGCGTCAATTCGCTGCAGATCCTCCTGCATTTCAGTGCAACTTTCCATTGTTACAACCTCTCGATATACTACAGCATCATCCGCAAAAGCCTCAGTGACCTTCCGATGTTATCCACAAGGTAATTTATGCATATTGTGAATAGCAACGGTCCTACGACACTCGCCTGCGGCACACCTGAAATCAATCTTACTTCGGAAGACTTCTCTCCCTTGACAATGACATGCTGCGTTCTGTTATCTAGGAACTCTTCAATCCAATCACACAATTGGTCTGGTAGTCCATATGCTCTTACTTTGTCCATTAAACGACTGTGGGGAACTGTATCGAACGCCTTGCGGAAGTGATGCTGAAGGAGTGTTCAAGTGCTCATAGGGATGGACTTGCTCTCAGGGTTGGTGGCTGTTCGTCCGTGGAAGTCGTTGCTGCATTGGTATCCTCGACTTCCGTCGACTCGTGGTCTCGTCCGTAAGAACTGCAAGCGAGGCATTAGGGGGCGAGGCATCCCGATCTTATCGCAAGTCGCGTCATCGACGACTTTTAACATACACCGTTCTGTTTGATATTGATAAGTGGATGTCCACTATGTCGTTTGGCCGAGAGTTTGGCTACATCACGAAGAAAGCGCTCTACATCGAACGCCTTTCGTCTTGCATAACCATTGCAGAACGTGAAGCAGAGTGTTGATTTACGGAATCTGACGGCTTACAAGTAACGGCCGAGGATGGTAAACAAGACTAGTATGCGCGCTCCACAGGCGGAAACACGAAACGTTCGCACTGTTCGGCTGCCATAGCCAGACGATTGAGCTGCCCAGGCACAACTCACAACCTGTCCTCACACTCGTGAGTCGTGCTTGGGTACCTGAGTCGGTAGAACACTTGCCGTCTTACAGCAGAGGTCTCGATTTCGAAGTTCGGTCCGACACTTAGTTTTAATCTTCCAGGAAGTATTATAGCACCGCACACTCCGCTGCAGAACGGAAATTTCGTTTACTTATTCTGGTGACGAGTTTCGACCACTACTGTGGTCATCTTCAGACCAATGAGTAAGAACCTCCTTCTGGTCTGAAGATAACCACAATAGTGATCACCGGAATATATAAATTGTGATCGAGACTGTTTTAGATGGTAAATATTTGTAACAACATTGATCACTATTCACTCCCACAATGTATTCAAAAGTAAGAAAATGTCATTATTAAATTAACACGGTATCATGACATTAGTGACACTGGGTGTGGTGTCACCGCCAGACACCACACTTGCTAGGTGGTAGCGTTTAAATCGGCCGCGGTCCGTTAGAATACGTCGGACCCGCGTGTCGCCACTGTCAGTGATTGCTGACCGAGCGCCGCCACAGGGCAGGTCTAGTCTAGAGAAACTCCCTAGCACTCGCCCCAGTTGTACAACCGACTTTGCTAGCGATGGTTCACTGACAAAATACGCTCTCATTTGCTGAGACGATAGTTCAGCATAGCCTTCAGCTACGTCATTTGCTACGACCTAGCAAGGCGCCATATTCAGTTACTATTGATATTGTGAATCATGTACCGTCAAGAGCGACGTTCATCATTAATGGATTAAAGCTAAGTATTCCACCAGCTACGTCCGTTTTTCTAAATTCTAGTTTCCTTGTCCTGTTCCTTGTCACGCCAGCCTGCGTGAGCTAAAACGCGTGCATTTCGGCCTCCTTTAGTAAAACGGTGTTGGCTCTCCTGCCAACCACTACAGCTGGGGACCTTTGAAACCTAGCTGTTCCTTCGTTAGTATCGAGACTACTGTTGTGTGCAGTCTAGTAATTTACGGTTTTAAAGAATTTGCTTAAGGCAAATTTTGGGTGACATTGTCACAGCTGGCGCACTGCGCCCCGCGACTTGTCATGTATTTTGTTACTTCCTCGCACACAGTGTTTTATTTCAATTACATTATTTCTACAATCCGTGTTAATTAAATTTTATTTTATTTTAGGGCAAGGCAGCGTTTAACTAACGCAGAATTATGGTGACTCGTGAATGAAGATCCAGATTTTATGGAAGATGTAGGCAGTATATCAGACGATGATACTGTAGCGGAAGAGGACGTAATTACTCAAAGTGACCACGGCACTGAAAGTGAACAAGAGTACAAGCCGAATGAAAATGAACGTCATAATTGCCAATCAGGTGCTACTGGTGATGATTTCTGGAAAAGAACAAAACGTGTAAATGGAGGAAAACGGTTAGCTCAGTCACAAGCAGAGTGAGAATAAAGATCTAAGGCTATGACGAAGGGTGTAACAACTGAAATTTCTGCATTATTGTGATGAAATGAGATGCACGTGGCTGTGGCCTGCCATCGGGTAGGACAGTCGCCTGTTGCACTTCTTGCCATTTCGGCTTCTTGCGTGTCGATGTGGGTGAGCTGACGAAGATAAACCACTACACAATCCCTGAGTGGAGAAAATCTCCGGCCCGGCCGGGAATCGAAGCCGGGTCCATCTCGTGGCACCCTGCCGCCCTAACCATTCAGTAATGGATGCGGACTATTCACTAACTAATTAGCATGAAAATGATTGATAACGTTGTAAAGTGTACAAATAAATATGTTGAGCTCAAGCAACATTTTTCTGATTAGAGAAAGAGATAAAAAAGAAACATCGATAAGTGAGATACAGGCGCTTCTTCGTGTATCTTTTCGGAATGAAGAAAGGTAAGCACACGAATGTAATGGAGCGGCGGAATACCAATGGATCAGTAATCTAAACTGCAAGAGCTGTTACGACTTACAAGCGATTCCTTTTCTGCTACGTTGTATTCATTTCGACGATAATGATACCAGAATAGAGAGAAAGACATCTGATAAGATAGCTGCAGTACGTTCAGTTTTCGATGAGTTTGTGACCAACTGAAAAAGTACATACAGTCTCAGTGAGTTTATAACAACTGATGAGAAGCTACAGTCTTTTCGGGGTGGTTGTGGATTTTGATAACACGTTCTCAACGAATCTGCCAAATATGGCATAAAGATATTTGCTCTTCGTGATGCGAAAGCATTTTTTACAAGCAACCTTGCGGTATATTGTGGAAATCAACCTGAAGGACCTTATCCAGTCTCGAATTCAACTTCAGTAAATAGTTAACAGACTAGTGAGTCATGTCAAGGGATCCGACGGGAATATAACAATGACCAATTGGTACTCAAGTCTCCCGCTGATCATTTTGGCGCTTAACTTGCGAATGTAGGAGCGAATCGCGGACAAGGGCCACAGTGTAGGCGGTCCTTTTCATATACCCGTACCGAGCAAATCGTCTGTCATCGGTACCTCACACCACATAGCGTCATTTTGTCACTTCTGCCTTCTCAGCTGCTCTAAATGGTCCAAATGGCTCTGAGCACTATGCGACTTCTGAGGTCATAAGTCCCCTAGAACTTAGAACTACTTAAACCTAACCTAACCTAAGGACATCACACACATCCATGCCCGAGGCAGGATTCGAACCTGCGACCGTAGCGATCGCTCAGTTCCAGACTGTAGCGTCTAGAACCGCACAGCCACTCCGGCCGGATCAACTGCTCTAAAAAGAGCTTCTTGGATGTGATGGCTGTAACGCCAGAATCCAGAAATCTTACACGGTGCGCGGCACACATTCTGTAGGTTTGGTAAGCTTTTTATCTCTAATGGACATCGCCGGCATCAACGGTCAGGTCGTTTCTTACTCAAATGTAGAAAATCGTAGGGCTACAAGACTGATTTTTCTAAAGAACTTCCTCATGATCTCATGAAACAACATCTAATAGAAAGTGTCAAAATTCCGAGCCTTCCAAAGGACATTTCGCTGTTCCTTCGAAGGTACCGGACGACATCCGAGTCAGCTGAACAGCGCCCTCCCACGAAACGAGGACGCCGTGTTACTCACGGAACGGCCAAGAACATTAACACAACAATAAAGTGTGCTAACCACTGCGCCACCTCGCTCGGTCACAGCATCTAGGAGGTATATGGGACTACAATTATACCTCGTCTAACGTTAATGTTTCTCTTTCGGAAATAAGATTTTTTTTCACGTCGACGACAGCCTGTAAACCTGAGATTTTTCAGCAAAGTATCACTCATGGAAAAGCCTCAGCAGCCATGCAGACCAGTTGTTAGGTGGCCAGATTCTCTGAAACTTTCGCAGAACATATTTCCTTTGAGCAAGCAGTCAACTACTGACGCTTTATAACAACTGCAATCAAGATTCAATAACTCCAGTGACTTGTTAGATGTAAGGTCCGCCAGTTACGCAAAACACCGTTTTCAGCACCTCTGTGCCATCATCAGTTGGTTTCTATTTTATTTGACCTGTAATGTGAACATTTTTACTGAATGATTACAAAGTTACGGGAATATTTAGTTCAATCAACAATTTTTTTCTTTTTGTTAATACCTTTTACACTCGGTTTGCATGGTTTTTCAGGACCGCTTGTCTATTATTTATTACAGGTAACTTGTCATCTGCAACCAAACGATATTGATGAGAAATTTTGTTGGGAGTTAACCTGTCATTTTATGCTTTAAACATGTTCGTTTTTACTTAAGTTTTTGTATATAAAGCCCTTTTTTTCTCACACATGAGGTGTGAAGTACACGGAAATATGACACATATTTTCACAAATAAGGTCGTAAAAGCACTTTGCAGTTCACGGAAACACACTGTAATTGTGTTTGTTGTTTGTTCCAGCCCAATCAGTGTTCATTTGTTCACCAGTGAGATCGGCGCCAAATTTGAATTTTGTTTACATTTTATCTTTGTGTGTGTGTGTGCGTGACTGTGTATGTTCTGTACGTTTCTTAGCTGTTTGTGTCGTTTTTTAAGTGGTGTTCCTTTAGTGTGTACAATGGTGCGTCATTTCAGAGTGTAGTGTATCCATTTATCATGTGTGATCATGTATTTGTTTGTGTGTGTGTGTGTGTGTGTGTGTGTGTGTGTGTGTGTGTGTGTGTGTGCAGACTTTTCAGCTGTTTGTGTTGTCTTTTTTGTAAAGTTCCTTTTATTCTCAGCATGAAGGACTGCCAACGGGATCACCAATAAGTGGCCTCCTTGCTAACATATTTAAGAACAACCTGGAGAACATGATCTTCAGACACATAATAAAACCAAAAAACTACAAAGTTACATTCTGGTACTGTTATGTCGATGACATAATATGCCTCATAGATAAACCACATACACTCATAGAACAGGTACACAATGAAATAAACAACTTACATCCAAAAATCAACTTCACACTATAAACAGAAACAAACAATACACTACATTTTCTAGATCTCACCATACATAAAACACACAGCGCCCACGACTTCACAATATTCAGGAGATCGACAACCACAAGCACCACCATCACAACCTATCGAACCACCCATTGACACATAACCAAGCAAACTTCAGATTCATGCTCCATAGATTAAACAGAACACCCACGAGCAAACAGAACTACACAAATAGCAGTAGAAAATTGTTATGATGCCCATCTAATAGGCACGTTAAAGAAAAAAATATGTAAACAGTACAGAACTGAACATACCACACACACACACAAATCCTCACCCAGCACACACAACACAAAATACAAACAGTGACCACACACAAGAGACAACAAGCAACAACATACACGCAAAACGAAATGGCACATAGTCACTTAAAATAAGAAAATTGTCTTGTGACAGCCAGAGCGAGAGCACCAGCAGCAGCGAGTACTGTTTGTATAAAGCGTTTTTGTACTTATTTGCTGCGCTTAGCTTTTAAATAGTTTTTCTGGGAAAACCTAGCGTAGTTTTCGCGTCTCGTATTTCAGTGAGTGTTTCTTGATTATCAGAGGAGCTCATCAGAAGATTATCTTGGGAATTTGTCACCGTATAGAGTAGGGTAAACATAGTCATGTGTAGGGACTGTGGTTGTTGTGAGCGGACGCAAGGAGAATTGGCCACTCTTCGGGGGCAGGTGGAGGCTTTGTCTGTTAGGCTCATCGAGCTCGAGGCGCAGGCGTCGGCTCGTAGTGGCGTTGGGGCAACTGTGGTGAGACCTATGCCTACTTCGGTGGCCTTGGAATCACATGGAACCCCTGATGTCGCTGTGTCTTCCGGTAGTGAGCATCTTACCGGTCAGCCATCACTCCAGGGTGAATGGCGGACAGTGGTGGGCTCGCGCGTGCCTGGCCGAAAGGCGAAGGTGGGATCTGGCCGCGTGGCAGCTGCCTTACCCCTTTCCAACAGGTACGGGGTGCTTCCTAGTGGTGATGACATCGTTTCCGAGCCACCACAGGATGCCTCGCCTGTTGGGCCAGTGGCCGATTCTCCGGCAAGGTCCCGACAGTCACAGAGGGCGGGCCTATTAGTTATAGGGAGCTCCAACGTTAGGCGGGTTATGGAGCCCCTCAGGAAAATAGCGGGTAGGTCGGGGAAGAATGCCAGTGTGCACTCGGTGTGCTTGCCGGGGGGTCTCGTCCGTAATGTGGAGGAGGCCCTTCCGGCAGCTATTGAACGCACTGGGTGTGACCGGCTGCAGATAGTAGCACATGTCGGAACGAATGACGCCTGCCGCTTGGGTTCTGAGGCCATCCTTGGTTCCTTCCGGCGGCTGGTTGATTTGGTGAAGACAACCAGCATCGCACGCGGAGTGCAAGCTGAGCTTAATATCTGCAGCATAGTGCCCAGAGTCGATCGCGGTCCTCTGGTTTGGAGCCGTGTGGAGGGTCTAAACCAGAGGCTCAGACGACTCTGCGACTATAATGATTGCAAATTCATCGACCTCCGTTATTGGGTGGAGAACTGTAGGGCCCCCCTAGACAGGTCAGGCATGCACTACACACCGGAAGCAGCTACTAGGGTAGCAGAGTACGTGTGGCGTGCACACGGGGGTTTTTTAGGTTAGAGGGACCCCCCCTTGGGCGAAACGATAAAATACCTGACGGCTTACCAGAGAGGACATTATCATCGTTGATAAAGAACGTCCGTCCTCAGAGACCAAAAACAGGAAAAGTTAACGTAATATTGGTAAACTGCAGGAGTATCCAGGGCAAGGTTCCTGAATTAGTATCTCTTATTGAAGGAAATAGTGCGCATATAGTATTAGGAACGGAAAGTTGGTTAAAACCGGAAGTGAACAGTAACGAAATCCTAGACACAGAATGGAATATATACCGCAAGGATAGGATAAACGCCAATGGTGGAGGAGTATTTATAGCAGTAAAGAATTCAATAATATCCAGTGAAGTCATTAGCGAATGCGAATGTGAAATAATCTGGATTAAGTTAAGTATCAAAGGTGGGTCCGATATGATAGTCGGATGCTTCTATAGACCACCTGCATCAGCAACCGTAGTAGTTGAGCGCCTCAGAGAGAACCTGCAGAACGTCGTGAAGAAGTTTCGTGATCATACTATTGTAATAGGGGGAGACTTCAATCTACCAGGTATAGAATGGGATAGTCACACAATCAGAACTGGAGCCAGGGACAGAGACTCATGTGACATTATCCTGACTGCCTTGTCCGAGAATTACTTCGAGCAGATAGTTAGAGAACCAACTCGTGAAGCTAACGTTTTAGACCTCATAGCAACAAATAGACCGGAACTTTTCGACTCCGTGAATGTAGAAGAGGGTATCAGTGATCATAAGTCAGTGGTTGCATCAATGACTACAAGTGTAATAAGAAATGCCAAGAAAGGAAGGAAAATATATTTGCTTAACAAGAGTGATAGGGCACAAATCGCAGAATATCTGAGTGACCACCATCAAACGTTCATTTCTGAGGAAGAGGATGTGGAACAAAAATGGAAAAAATTCAGAAACATCGTCCAGTACGCCTTAGATAAGTTCGTACCGACTAAGGTCCAAAGCGAGGGTAAAGATCCACCGTGGTATAACAATCATGCACGAAAGGTACTACGGAAACAAAGAAAGCTTCATCATAGGTTTAAGAGTAGTCGAATCATAGCTGATAAGGAAAAGCTGAACGAAGCGAAAAAGAGCGTAAAGAGAGCAATGAGAGAAGCATTCAACGAATTCGAACATAAAACATTGGCAAACAATCTAAACAAGAACCCTAAAAAGTTTTGGTCATATGTAAAATCGGTAAGCGGATCTAAATCCCCTATTCAGTCACTCGTTGACCACGATGGCACCGAAACAGAGGACGACCGAAGAAAGGCAGAAATACTGAATTCAGTGTTCCGAAACTGTTTCACTGCGGAAAATCATAACACGGTCCCTGACTTCAGCCGTCGCACGGACGCCAAAATGGAAAATATTGAAATAAACGATATCGGAATTGAAAAACAACTGCTATCACTTAGTAGCGGAAAAGCATCCGGACCAGACGAGATACCCTTAAGATTCTACAGTGATTATGCTAAAGAACTTGCCCCCTTTCTATCAGCAATTTATCGTAGATCGCTGGAAGAACGTAAAGTACCTAGCGACTGGAAGAAAGCGCAGGTCGTTCCCATTTTCAAGAAGGGTCATAAATCAGATGCGAATAATTATAGGCATATTTCGCTTACGTCAATCTGTTGTAGAATAATGGAACATGTTTTGTGTTCTCGTATTATGACGTTCTTAGATAATACAAATCTCCTTCATCATAACCAACATGGATTCCGCAAACAGAGATCATGTGAAACTCAGCTCGCCCTATTTGCCCAAGAAATTCACAGTGCCGTAGACACTGGCGAGCAGATTGATGCCGTATTCCTGGACTTCAGGAAGGCATTTGATACGGTTCCGCACTTACGTTTAGTGAAAAAAATACGAGCTTACGGAATATCGGACCAGGTTTGTGATTGGATTCAGGATTTCCTAGAAGAAAGAACACAACATGTCATTCTTAACGGTTCAAAATCTGCAGATGTAGAGGTAATTTCGGGAGTACCGCAGGGAAGCGTGATAGGACCTTTATTGTTTACAATATACATAAATGACTTAGTTGACAACATCGGTAGCTCCGTGAGGCTATTTGCAGATGACACGGTTGTCTACAAGAAAGTAGCAACATCAGAAGACTCGTACGTACTCCAGGAGGACCTGCAGAGGATTAATGCATGGTGCGACAGCTGGCAGCTTTCCCTAAACGTAGATAAATGTAATATAATGCGCATACATAGGGGCAGAAATCCATTCCAGTACGATTATGCCATAGGTGGTAAATCATTGGAAGCGGTAACGACCGTAAAATACTTAGGAGTTACTATCCGGAGCGATCTGAAGTGGAATGATCACATAAAACAAATAGTGGGAAAAGCAGGCGCCAGGTTGAGATTCATAGGAAGAATTCTAAGAAAATGTGACTCATCGACGAAAGAAGTAGCTTGCAAAACGCTTGTTCGTCCGATTCTTGAGTATTGCTCATCAGTATGGGACCCTTACCAGGTTGGATTAATAGAAGAGATAGACATGATCCAGCGAAAAGCAGCGCGATTCGTCATGGGGACATTTAGTCAGCGCGAGAGCGTTACGGAGATGCTGAACAAGCTCCAGTGGCGGACACTTCAAGAAAGGCGTTACGCAATACGGAGAGGTTTATTATCGAAATTACGAGAGAGCACATTCCGGGAAGAGATGGGCAACATATTACTACCGCCCACATATATCTCGCGTAATGATCACAACGAAAAGATCCGAGAAATTAGAGCAAATACGGAGACTTACAAGCAGTCGTTCTTCCCACGCACAATTCGTGAATGGAACAGGGAAGGGGGGATCAGATAGTGGTACAATAAGTACCCTCCGCCACACACCGTAAGGTGGCTCGCGGAGTATAGATGTAGATGTAGATGTAGATGTAACATATTAAAGAAACAGGGACTCCAAATAGGATACAGGGTAGAGAACACAACACAGAAAACGATCAGAACCGAAGAAACATCCACGGATAAATTTAACAGATCAGGAATATATGAACTCACGTGCAACACTTGCCAGTCAGTATACACAGGACAGACATGCAGAAACTTCAAAACCAGATATTCAGCACATCTCATAGCTTTACAAAAGCAACAGCTCCAATAGCACATTTGCTGACCACCTAATAGCCCACAATCACCACGCAACTACAATAGAAACAGACTTAATAATACTAAAACCCAGCCACAGCCTATACAGCAAACTGATCAATTGAGGAAAACTTCCACATACAGAAGGCAATAGCAGAAGGAAAACAGGTCATAAATGAATACACTACACTCTGCAAGGGCACACTATTTAACACATTAAAGGGACTTTACAAAAAAGACAACAAAAACACCTAAAAAGTTTACACACACACACACACACACACACACACACATGATAAAGGGATACACTACACTCTGCAAAGATGCAGCATTATACACACTAAAGGAACGCCACGTAAAAGATATCACAAACAGCTAAGAAGCGTACAGAACACACACACACACACACCTGCACACAAAGATAAAATGTAAACAAAATTCAGATTTGGCGCCGAACTCATTGGTGAACAAATGAACACTGATTGGGCTGGAACACACAGCAACCACAGTTACAGTGTGTTTTGGTGAAGTGCAAAGTGCTCTTCCGGATTTATGGACAACGCTGCAGGATTCATGGTGTTAATTCCCTCCGGCAGTACATCAGACATTAGTCGAGTCCATTCCACGTCGTGTTGCGGCACTTCTGCGTGGTCGCGGGGGTCCTACACGATATTAGGCAGGTGTACCAGTTTCTTTGGTTCTTCAGTCTATACTGATTCCTTTAACGCCTTCTCTGTTACTTTAGCTTCCCCTCTGTCCTATTTTAGTATAATTTCTTCTGACAATAGAAATACGCGTAGTACACAATGCGATTTCCGCGGTCAGTAGACGGAAGATTTGCAGGTTGGGAATTACTTTACCTGCTAAGAGAGAATTTTGACACACAGGACAGATGATTCATTTACTTAATTTGCATTATTCAAAACATCTTGTTGCTACAAAACCTTTCATTGTTTAGTGAGAGCCGAAAACTTTTCAGCTGGCCCTTTATTTTCATTCTTACGCACTCTGCTTACATTCACGTTTTCTGTTTTTCGTTTCAAATATGGTTTTTAAAGTTCATCTGTAAAGTCATGAACAACTGTTCTTCCACCTTTATTTCTGAAAAGAGAAGAATCTGTATAATTTTTCTTCATTCAGTACCTTAAAATAATCAACTCTCATTTCCACATTTTCACGTTCTCCAACAACATTAGAATGTGCCTGTTCTTTCCTGCCTCTCACTCTTTCTTAACAGTACCTCCGTTGAGACACAACCCACAGGCCTCACTGATACGAAGCCATCTTATGGCTGTTTGGCGTACTGTACTCCGTACTCTCACAAACCGTGTGTTAGGCTCATCTGGTTCACTTTCCCTTCAAAATGCCGTGAGAAATGCTAAACCTTCTTCGAGCCTCTAACGACTTCAGTCTCGGAGATCTGCAACACGTTCATTAGTGCACAGAATGCAGGGGGATTATCAACTCGACAATCTCGACCACAACAAAATACGAAAGCGGACGAAGAACATAGAGTAACTTCAGCAAGAAAACACATGAACAGGAACAGAAGAACAAAATAACCTCTGTTTACTTTGACACAAGTGGATTCCATGTCCACTTAACAACTCTAATGAAGTTTACGAAACACGCTCGAGCTCCATGCCGTACTGGAAACTTATATTAGTTTTAGTGCATCACTCACCAGTCTACGATAACGAATTCTTTTATTCAAGTGTCTATTACTACATCCCTCCCTAGGGTAGAATGCCTCAGTGTTTTACATCCAACCACGCTCGACCAATACATATGAAGTGATTCATCTTTGCGTTGGCCAGACGTCCTCTCGCTGCCCTGGGCTGTACACGTTCACCATATACTTCTTCAGCGCCTCCATTCGATCAAACATCGGCAAATCTTACTTTCCCTCGTCCATATAGTAAAATTGAGGTATTATAATATCTACACCATCACGAACAGAATATTTACGAAAGTAATGGTAGAATGTTGCTATAGAGATCAGTAATGTAAAACAACGGTTTTATTTGCTGTTTCTTATCGTTCTTTGGCCACCAAACATCTTCAGTAACTTAAAGCCTGTAATATTTGAACTTTTATTGACATCACACCTAGCCACGCTATCTACAGCGATATGAACTCGTAGCTGAAACCACCCAGAGTTGGGGTATGTAATTAATCAATACTCCGCAGCATGAAAGGTACGTGGCGGGGTATAATGTAATGCCTTAATTTCAAAATTCGACGTCGATCAGGATATGCCGTTATTATTTTGAGTGCCTCCTGTTTCTCATTTGACAACAAGATGGTTTCCACTGAGGTCACTTGTCAGTGGACTTCTAGCGAACATTTTTCTTGATCACATTGAAAACAAACTTTGTGAAACCATAGTAAGATGCGAACAATACAAAAAATGTTCAAATATGTGTGAAATGCCAAGGGACCAAACTGTTGAGCAACACACATACCCATGCCCGAGGGAGGACTCGAAACTCCGGCGGGAGCGGCCGCGCAATCCGTGGCATGGCGCCTCTAACCACGCGGCCACTGAGCGTGGCCAAACAATACAGAAAAGTATATTGGCACCACAATGCATCATATGCCTCGTAGATTATATCTCCAAATTGCATCCAAGAACTCCATAATGACGTAAACACTGTCCACCAAAAACACAAAATGTTCACTGGAGAGACAGAAAATGTGAAAAATAGTTAAATTTCCTTAACCTGACATCTGCAATCATATGGGCTGTTATTATGGTAAAATTAAAATATAAATTAAAATGAGTTGCATTTATTGCCCCTCTTGAGCCCCACTTGTGACTTCATGAATTATAAACTGAAGTAACGAAGAATAAATCGATAGATGCTGGTTTAAACACTGTCTCTGGGTTTCAGAATTCGTGGTTGGTTTTTACAATTTGGCTACACTAGTGTCTAGGGCACAACCAAACGCATTTGTGGCAATTGCCCTTGATAATTAGTTACAGAACTTCAGTAACTAAATATTCAGGCATGATTATGCGGTGAAAGCAATTTATGTACACAACTCATAGTACCCTTGATTTAAATAAAACCGAGTTTATTGTTCTCTTTTCTACACCTAATCAATATAAAAACGGAGTGAAAGCTTTAAAGTAAAAGAAAATTGCAGTATCCCATGTCAATTAATGTGAAAGTTCTAGTAAAACCTCAGAAATATTTCAAAGTTCATCAGCATATGTTTTAAGACCGAAGTACCAGACTGGCTAACCATTACGGAAATATTTTTATAGCTCTGTCTTATTCACCTAGCGTGTATTATTTCGAGCACATACGCTAGCTAATTAGCTGAAGTATTTCTAAGTGTATGACACACGTGAAAAAATATAAGTCCCCAATTTTGTCCTTATAGCTTTTTGGACAATATATGTGTTCCCTGCTGCAGCTCTGGGAAACAAAGGGCAGCCAGCAATAAGGTCGCTAGTTATTTACGCCATTTCATTGTCGTTAGTCAAACTGACATCCGTCTGTTTTCCAGCACATGCTCAAAAACTATTAATTTTACACTATACAAATGCATGACATTGAGAAAACGTCTTAAGTTACTCGGATTTTACTGCTGTCGTTGGGTTTCTGTTGAATTTGTTAGTTTGTCCAATATTTGCTATTTTGTATGTGTAAATCCTACTTTAAGGCTTTTTGTTGTTAATAAATTTAAAAATAAAACTAAACACATTCACACGTAAATATTTAATTCTAATCTGATATGCGGCAGCTACTTTAATTGTATTGTGAATCATTTTGCTGAAAATTCACGTTTTTGTGTACAGAATGTGTATTCTGGCATGTATTATAATCACACAATGTGTTGTTGAGAAGTTAATTTTCGATGTTCATTTAAAACATAAAAATTTTGACATCGAATAACTTAGAAACAAATTGCTTAATCGAAAGTGGGTTTTTACGCACGCACTCGTCTTCCTTCTATCGTTGTAATGATGTTACTGGCTTCTCTGTTACTACTGAATTTTAATTTGTTTAGTGTTCATGATGGTCACTCAATCCTAATATTCGCCAGGTTTTCCTATATCACATGCCACGCCACAATTTTATCTGCCCCTCTCCTACGGCGATGGAACTTCTCTTCCTCTCAGTGTCCGTCAATCGCTGAGACTCAAAGCCACCGCCATCTGTTGGCAGTGCTTTGACACTCACTCTGGGTGCCTCTTGAGTTCAGCCAAGCAACCGCCAATCACCCTCAGCCGTCAAACATTCCATCACACAGCCGCTCCTATCTCTCCCATCACAACAAGGCGCGCGTTCACACCAGCGTCTGTTCTTAGAAGTCTTTGTGTACAGCCCTATGACTGTACCCTTTTATAGTATGCAGATAGAACAACCAATATCATACAGGAAACTCACCCCCACCAACACAGCCAGTTACAATATCTAAAACCAAACTACACTGAAGAACCGAAGAAACTGGTACACCTGCTTAATATCGTGTAGCCCCCCCTCCCCCCCCCCCCCCCCACGAGCACGCAGAAGTGCCGCAAGACGACGTGGCATGGAGCCGACTAATGTCTGAAGTAGTGCTGGAGGGAACTGAGACCATAAATACTGAACGGCTGTCCATAAATCCGTAAGAATACGAAGGGGCGGAGATCTCTTCTGAACAGCACGTTGAAAGGTATCCCAGATATGCCTGGGGAGTTTGGTAGCCAGTGGAAGTGTTTAAACTTAGAAGAGTATTCCTGGAGCCACTCTGTGGCAATTCTGGGCGTGTGGGGTGTCGCATTGTCCTACTGGAATTGACCAAGTCCGTCGGAATCCACAATGGACACGAAAGGATGCAGGTGATCAGACAGAATGCTTATGTACGTGTCACCTGTCAGTCGTGTCTAGACGTATCAGGGTCCCATATCACTCCGACTGTACACGTACCACACCATTACTGAGCCTCCACGAGCTTGTACAGTCCCCTGCTGACATGCAGGGTCCATGGATTCCATACCCGTACACGTTCATCCTCCCGACACAATTTGAAACGAGACTCGTCCGACCAGGCAAACATATTTCCACTCATCAACAGTCCTATGTCGGTGTTGACGGACCCAGGCGAGGCGTAACGCTTTGTGTCGTGCAGTCATCAAGGCTGCACGAGTGGGCCGTCGGCTCCGAAAGTCCATATCGATGATGTTTCGTTGAATGATTCGCACGCTGACACTTGTTGATGGCCCAGCACTGAAATCTGCAGCAGTTTGGGGAAGGGTTGCACTTCTGTCACGTTGAACGATTCTGTTCAGTCGTCGTTGGTCCCATTCTTGCAAGAGATTTTTCCGGCCGCAGAGAGACCTGATCTTTTAACCGATTCATGATACTCACGGTACACTCGGGAAATGGTCGTACGGGAAAATCC
This sequence comes from Schistocerca piceifrons, assembly GCF_021461385.2. Lineage (NCBI taxonomy): Eukaryota > Metazoa > Arthropoda > Insecta > Orthoptera > Acrididae > Schistocerca > Schistocerca piceifrons. The sequence continues at coordinate 56,083,898 of NC_060142.1, read as the reverse complement.
CCACTTGATCGCTACCTCGGAGATGCTGTGTCCCATCGCACGTGCGCCGACTATAATACGACGTTCAAACGCTCTTAAATCTTGATAACCCGTCATTGTAGCAGCAGTAACCGATCTAACAACTGCGCCAGACACTTGTTGCCTTATACAGGGTGAAGCGAAATTCGCACACTCGGACTTCGCAGCGCGACTCCTCACATGACAGCGAAAAAAAAAATGTCTGTCACAAAATTTCATCTGGCGAGTACATTCGGCAGAAAAAGGACGTTAAAGAGTGGCAATCTGGCAACACTGTAACTACATGTATAGTAAGTAACTATGTCAATACATAGTGTTGTGGCTGGCCCATTCTTTCCGTCAACAAGCACTGACAGAAAATAAAATTTGTAATTATCATTCCCTGACGAATTGCGTAATACTGAAATTATTTTTGACGAGTTCACAGTGGAAGTAACGTCATCAGCACAATTGTAGCTATATTTCAACATTTAAACAGTAAATATAAATAATCAAAGATTCGCTACTTGGCGCCCAGCATTGTAGGTGAACCCCCACTGCCCCACTCTGCTCCAGTAAGCCTTTCTCACCCTATTGTGATCATTTGATGCGTCGCTTCATGAGTCTGCTTTGTGATCCTGCCTAGTCGCTAGCCTCCCGTAACGAAATCTTCTTATGCTGTGCATTAAAACATACACTACTGGCCATTAAAATTGCTACACCACGAAGATGACGTGCTACAAACGCGAAATTTAACCGACAGGAAGAAGATGCTGTGATATGTCAATGATAAACTTTTCAGAGCATTCACACAAGGTTGGCGCCGGTGGCGACACCTACAACGGGCTGACATGAGGAAAGTTTCCAACCGATTTCTCATACACAAACAGCAGTTGACCGGCGTTGCCTGGTGAAACGTTGTTGTGATGCCTCGTGTAAGGAGGAGAAATGCGTACCATCACGTTTCCGACTACAATAAAGGTCGGATTGTAGCCTATCGCGATTGCGGTTTATCGTATCGCGACATTGTTGCTCGCGTTGGTCGAGATCAAATGACTGTTAGCAAAATATGGAATCGGTGGGTTCACGAGGATAATACGGAACGCCGTGCTGGATTCCAACGGCCTCGTGTCACTAGCAGTCGAGATGACAGGCATCTTATCCGCATGGCTGTAACGGATCGTGCAGCCACGTCTCGATCCCTGAGTCAACAGATGGGGACGTTTGCAAGACAACAACCATCTGCACGAATAGTTCGACGACGTTTGCAGCAGCATGGACCATCAGCTCAGAGCCCATGGCTTCGGCTACACTTGACGCTGCATCACAGACAGGAGTGCCAGCGATGGTGTACTCAACGACGAACCTGGGTGCACGAATGGCAAAACGTCATTTTTTCGGATGAATCCAGGTTCTGTTTACAGCATCAGGATGGCCGCATCCGTGTTTGGCGGCATCGCGTTGAATGAACATTGGAAGCGTGTATTCGTCAACGCCATACTAGCGTGTTGGTATGGGGTGCCATTGGTTACACGTTTCGGTCATCTCTTGTTCGCATTGACGGCACTTTGAACAGTGGGCGTTACATTTCAGATGTGTTACGACCCGTGGCTCTGTCCTTCATTCGATCCCTGCGAAACCCTACATTTCAGCAGGATAAAGCACGACCGCATGTTGCAGGTCCTGTACGGGCCTTTCTGGATACAGAAAATGTTCGACTGCTGCCCTACCCAGCACATTCTCCAGATCTCTCACCAATTGAAAACGTCTGGTCAATGGTGACCGAGCAACTGGCTCGTCACAATACGCCAGTCACTACTCTTGATGAACTGTGGTATTGTGTTGAAGCTGCATGGGCAGCTGTACCTGTACACGCCATCTAAGCTCTGTTTGACTCAATGCGCAAGCGTATCAAGGCCGTTATTACGGCCAGAGGTGGTTGTTCTGGGTACTGATTTCTGAGGATCTATGCACCCAAATTACGTGAAAAAGTAATCATATGTCAGTTCTAGTGTAATATATTTGTCCAATGAATACCCGTTTATCATCTGCACTTCTTCTTGGTGTAGCAATTTTAATGGCCAGTAGTGTAGCAACAAAACTGTAATAAACGTGGGCAGGGATGTGGCATAAACGCGAAAAGGTCCTTTCTGACACGCAAATTTTACAATGGTATAAAGAATAGGGCGAGACTGTTTCAATTTATTTGCTGTGGGGAAGCTTAGATACTGTTGTGAGGCTAGTTGCATTGCTAGCTTGCGACTACTCCGCGCCCAGGAATTGCGCTATTTGCTTAAGTGTAGTGAAATGGGATTTAATAGGTTGATGATACTTAATTGAATTCTGGTTACAACATTGTTTCATTTTGTCATAATGTAAATTCAAAGCTGTTAAACCTTTCCTAAATTATAAAGTAGTTTTCATTTATTCAGATACTGAGAGATGTCAGCCGTAAATCTAAATCTAGTGTTTGTAGGAACTGTGAAACCTTTCCCTCGTATTCAGTGACTAGGTAACTGTTCACCCGTCTACTGTTTTGGTTTTTCTTCGAAATATACCTTACAGTTCTTTCTGTTAAGACACTAGGGCACGCAACATTGCAAGGGCGCCATGCTGTTGAAACCTATGGCATTGCTTTAGGATGAACAAACACTCAGGGTGTATCGGAAATTAGTCACTGAACATCCGTCTCATGCGACATGGCTAGTAAGCTACTGTCTTTGCATGTTTTTAATTTAGAAGGGCTGTTAAAGGAAGGTCGATGGATGATGTTTTGCTGATAGCTGTTTATCATGCACTGTGAGATATAATATCGCCCACTATTATGATGTTTTGGAAGACTGACAGAATATAGATATTCAGTTAGGTAATTTAATCATGTTTTCATATCAAATCGATGATTACAAAACTTAGGAGATGCCCTCACTGGACAGCTGCGAACTATAAGCAGAAAGCTGACAATAGTTCAGTCTCCTTCATGGTCCTTTACGAAGTAGTACTAGCTGTGAGATATTCAAGTATAAGCTTTGCAAACCCTGACTATTTTCTGTTGTGCTGACTTATGAAGGTACATACGCACGTCTACTCAATTTCACGTGGCAGATAACGTTTCGAAATTGTTTCTGAGGCACGAGAGTCTACTTTCCAGAGCTCGAAAGTGTCGGGGCTTCATTATTATTATTTATGGAAGTAGTCTTTGCTTTGCGTGTAACACACTGAGATTTCGCCACAAACATGAAGGTTTCCAATTTATGGTGTACAGACTGACTGAAACTTTTCTCAATGAAGACAACTTCAAAAATAAACTAGAGATAATCAAAAAAATTACTGATTAGAATGGATATGACACAAACATTATAGACAAACCGAATCACAAAATTGAAACAAAGATAAAAGGGGCACTTAGCACATAAAAAGAAAGATATCATCACCAATATACTCGTACAAACACTTTGGCGTTCGCAATAAAGTTGATTGTGAGTGTTCATTGACGACCTTATTTTCGCTGGCCGCGGTGGACGAGCGGTTCTAGGCGCTTCAGTCCTGAGCCGCGCGACTGCTACGGTCGCAGGTTTGAATCCTGCCTCGGGCATGGATGTGTGTGATATCCTTAGGGTAGTTAGGTTTAAGTAATTACGAAGGATTTCCCTGCGTAATAATTGATAATATTCTTCTGGGATGTGCAGCCGGATCATAACGTCATCTTGACACAATATTTCAGCGGTCCAACTGACCGCCATCTTCAGGTGAGAGTGCCGCAGTTCCGACGAGATCGTGTACCAGCACTCTCACCTGAAGATGGCGGTCAGTTGGACCGCTGAAATATTGTGTCAAGATGACGTTATGATCCGGCTGCACACCCGAGAAGAATATTATCTATTAGGTTTAAGTAGTTCGAAGTTCTAGGGGACTAATGACCTCAGATGTTAAGTCCCATAGTCCTCAGAGCCATTTGAACCTTATTTTCGGGTTTGGACTTGTTTCGGGTTCGGACTTGGTTCTGGTAATGAAGTGACAGTGATTGGTGGTGAGGCAGAAGTCACTATCCATGCGTCAGGCCATACGTGAGGCACTGGTAAGGAATACCAACGGCGGAAGCATATGCCACAGTTACCTCTGGGACACCTGGTAAGAATTCCACCTGCAGCAGCACCATTCCATCGAAATGGAATCGACCTCTTCTAGAAGTTCCCGAAGTCGACAAACAGGAGTCGAGGATACGTCTAGTAGCTCACACTGACTTCCTCACCCTCTTCAGTCTCACCAAAGTCGTACCGACTGGAGCATTCTGGAAAAAGTTTTCCGGTCCAGACTTATATCAGAAGTAATTTCAAGTTACGACATGACCACAGGATAACAACCACAGACTACTGGTCTCACAGGACGCTTTAATAAGATGTTGGCAAATAGGCACTCAGTGTGCGGTGATGTCGAACAGAGGGACTGGGATACAATACCGCCCGTCGTGACATTCGCGTACAACACAGTGAAGGAAGACGCCATCACGAGGCCGAAAAAACGATAACTCATATTCCCGTTTCAACCGGACGGTACACAGGGTGACTGCGTGAAATTTTCATCACCAGCACCGAGGAAGTAAGATAGCTAGCTCGCATGCGGACCTGGATGCCCATGATAAACACCGAGAGCGCTGTTAAGATCAGGCACCGGCAGCGAGGTACAACCGGGGAGACTGAGCGCATTGTTATTGCTGTGAAGAGGGATGGGTTATCGGAGAAGCTACTGACACCCTACTTTGGGCCGTATCGTATCCTTGCATCGCTTGTCAGACGTCACATACGAAATCGTGGATAACGGCCCTTCATCAAGAAGACAAAATGCAAAGATGTCGTCCATGTACGCCGTGCGAAGAGCTATACTACAGTCGTGAGGCGCAGATCGAAGATCCAAGTTTCAAGAATATTTAAACTGAAGACCGCGAAGCTTCGGCTGGAGTGAAGAGAATGTGACAACGTGACCGGCAAGCAGGGATCGGCCGTCGCTGCTATATAGAGGACCGTCAACAAGATCTAGATCCAGAGCGCTGTTCAGTGAGAACTTCAGAAACAGCAGGTCACTGTTCCTCCAGGAGAGGAGGAGCGGTCAGCGTCGCTGGCTGGTGTGCTGCAGACCGCCAGTTCGAACCCCACCACCAGCATTTAATTGTCATTTAGTATATGTCAGTTCTGGAAGCTTCTCGAAATTTTTCGTGTTTATATATTCTGGTATATTCAGTGTTTCTGTAAACAGCTGCACTCTCTATCCAGAGAATCAGTCCTGTCCAGGCTGTACGTTGGAGTCCGTAATAAACGTGCTTTCAGTACTAAGAAGTGTACTTCATTGTAGACCCTGCTTTCGCATTTCGACTTGATTGTGGTTACGACGTGAGGGACTATAGTAAATGTTTGCAGTTATCGTGCTTTTTGACCGACCGTTACCATCCGTGTACAACTTGAGATTTGCGTTGAGAGAGAGAGAGAGAGAGGAGTGTTTGCGGCTGGCTGTGAGTTTTGTGGCGGTGTTCGTAGCGACAAACACTTGGCTGTAGAAATGGCTTACGAAGTCACCGCCACACTTTTAATAGCGGGCCGACCGGTCCGCTGGAACAGTAAACAGAAAGATGAAAAACCAAACACTCTGATTAAATAAAAATCGGTACTTATCTTTATTGATAAAGATACAGAAACACAATAGGGAACTCCGTGTCTACAGATATCTGTCTAGTTCGAGTCGGACCGGCTAGGTCAGCGTCGGCTGACGACAAACAACAACTCTGCTGCGATGAACACACAACTGACTAACAAGTACACAATTCGGTGGCGAGTATACAACTGAGCGGCGAATACAGAACTGTCCTAGCGCTCGCGACTCCAGCGCTTAAGAAGCCAGAAGCCAGCGGTGGCGCGCGCAGACTTGCGGCGATTTCCTGTCTCGCTGGCGCTGCTTATGCGGACGGCGTCCGTACTTTGATGCTGCCAACCTTTTGGCAGCGGGCTCGGTTGGCATTACTGGCTAGGATACAACAGTGAGACCGTTGGGCTGTGAGTGGGGGCGTTCCAGGCAGGGCCTACCATATGGCAGCGACATCTGGCGCCCGGCTCCTGCTCCACCGAGCCGGGGATCGGGGAGCACTGCTTAAGTCTACCTGCGGAGGAAGCTGGAGGGGTCGTAGCTTAGCGAAGCAGTGGTGACTGCATGCTGTATCGAAATACACTACTGGCCATTAAAATTGTTACACCAAGAAGAAATGCAGATGCTAAACGGGTATTCATTGGACAAATATACTATACTAGAACTGACATGTCATTACATTTTCACGCAATTTGGGTGCATAGATCCTGAGAAATCGGTACCCAGAACAACCACCTTTGGCCGTAATAACGGCCTTGATACGTCTGCGCATTGAGTCAAACAGAGCTTAGATGGCGTGTACAGGTACAGCTGCCCATGCAGCTTCAACACAATACCACAGTTCATCAAGAGTAGTGACTGGCGTATTGTGACGAGCCAGTTGCTCGGTCACCATTGACCAGACGTTTTCAATTGGTGAGAGATCTGGAGAATGTGCTGGGTAGGGCAGCAGTCGAACATTTTCTGTATCCAGAAAGGCCCGTACAGGACCTGCAACATGCGGTCGTGCATTATCCTGCTGAAATGTAGGGTTTCGCAGGGATCGAATGGGGGGTAGAGCCACCGGTCGTAACACATCTGAAATGTAACGTCCGCTGTTCAAAATGCCGTCAATGCGAACAAGAGGTGACCGCGACGTGTGACCAATGGCACCCCATACCATGACAAAAAAATGGTTCAAATGGCTCTGAGCACTATGGGACCTAACATCTGTGGTCATCAGTCCCCTAGAACTTAGAACTACTTAAACCTAACTAACCTAAGGACCTTACACACATCCATGCCCGAGGCAGGATTCGAACCTGCGACCGTAGCAGCCGCGCGGTTCCGGACTGCGCGCCTAGAACCGCTAGACCACCGCGGCCGGCAATACACGCTTCCAATGTGTGTTCACAGCGATGTCGCCAAACACGGATGCGACCATCATGATGCTGTAAACAAAACCTAAATTCAGCCGAAAAAATGTTTTGCCATTCGTGCACCCAGGTTCGTCGTTGAGTACACCATCGCAGGCGCTCCTGTCTGTGATGCAGCGTCAAAGGTAACGGCAGCCACGGTCTCCGAGCCGATAGTCCATGATGCTGCAAACGTCGTCGAACTGTTCGTGCCGATGGTTGTTGTCTTGCAAACGTCCCCATCTGTTGACTCAAGGGATCGATACGTGGCTGCACGATCCTTTACAGCCATGCGGATAAGATGCCTGCCATCTCGACTGTTAGTGATACGAAGATCCAGCACGGCGTTCCGTATTACCCTCCTGAACCTACCGATTCCATATTCTGCTAACAGTCATTGGATCTCGACCAACGCGAGCAGCAATGTCGCGATACGATAAACCACAATCGCGATAGGCTACAATCCGACCTTTATTGTAGTCGGAAACGTGATGGTACGCATTTCTCCTCCTTACACGAGGCATCACAACAGCGTTTCACCAGGCAACGCCGGTCAACTGCTGTTTGTGTATGAGAAATCGGTTGGAAACTTTCCTCATGTCAGCACGTTGTAGGGGGCACCACCGGCGCCAACCTCGTGTGAATGCTCTGAAAAGCTAATCATTTGCATATCACAGCATCTTCTCCCTGTCGGTTACATTTCGCGTTTGTAGCACGTCATCTTCGTGTTGTAGCAATTTTAGTGGCCAGTAGTGTAGCTGAGCTCTACTGACTATTCTAGACGTCGTCGCTGATGGTGCTGGTCTGAAGATGTCATAAGACTAAGCCGAAGCGAGTAATTTTAATAAAATAACCATCGCTATCTAGACGATTTTTCACTGATTTTATACTAATATCTCCAGTCTAAATCCATAAGAAACGTCGTACACGGTGTGGCAGCATCTTTCACTTATGTGCGTTTCTGTTGCGACCACACTGCAGCAAAGATTCTTCAGTAGTCAGCTACAGCCTTCAATATGCGTCTCGCAATGCACTTTCGATTGTGCCATCCACTACTGGAAAAACATAGAAAGACTTTGACAATTATTTCTATTTAATAAACTGCCTTCGTTTGACTAGAAAAGCTTCTTTAGTTACCAAAAAAATATTGTTACTCTAGAAACCAGTCGTGGTCCCCTCTGCCACAGGAATTGAGCTTCGTCACATGACAAGTTCGGGTTCAAATACAAATTGCCTTTCACATAGTCTCGCACCGAAAATGAAAACTTCATATACTTAAAACTCCCTCTGCGAAATGTTTCCTGCTGAAGTTTAATGGTGTGGCTCGTGTTAAGTTACTACCTTAGTTACTCCTTATTACGATTACTGTATAGTTAGTACGCTAGAGCAGATACATGTTATCCTTAGTTTTACATTTCATTCTGTGTAAAGCTTCAGTTTGCTTATCTAATAGCGTAATACTTTGCGAAACGTAAGATGAACTCGATACGGTATTGCAGTACCTCTGTTGTGCAGAAGTACCATACAAATTTCCTTCGGTCATGCACGCATGTCCAAACAACATTCCATTGTACTTTTGAACAATGCATGCATGCACTCATGTTCGAAGGAACTTTGCATGGTACTTCTGAACAACACAGCCACTGCAATATCGTATTTATCCGCCGACACCGGCCAAGCGGTTTTCAATTACAATACCTCCCCTGTACGGGAATATACATAATGAATGCATGAGTTCAGGTTGTAGACACATGGTTAACGGCATAGGGAAATTTGGGTGTCATCGGTCGTGCTCGGGTAGCCTAATCTTTTGGCGACCATTGATAAGCGGGAATTCCCAGCTCGAGTCCCGGTGCGGCACAAATTTTCATTGCCGTCTTTCATTTGAGAGGCACCCACATGCCTTGCTCATACTGTGGCATCAAGCAGTCAGGCCTGCAAGATGAGTGGTCTGCCAAGCGAGTGGATTCATTTTTTATTTATCGAGTAACATGAACTCTAGTACTCACAATTAAGTTACAAGTTATTCTCCTTTTTGAAAATTACGCAACGGAAACGCACATCTGACAATTAGTAATTTACACAACTCTGACTGTTCACTACGCACTGGCAATACCACATTTTCTTTCTTATTTAACGGCTTTGATCCACACGTGGCCATCGCACTGAATATGAATGGCGCACACATTATAAATTCTGGGTATCATGACAACATACTATTCGAAGGAAAAGGTCACCAATCTTTTTCTTTTCACTATCTTATTTATTCCGATAAATTCTATAACCTAAACACACATATTCTATAACCTACAACAATAACACATGAGAAATTCCGCCCAGTGGGCATGGCTTTACATTGGTGATTCTCTATCTTATGTCTCGTAATTATTTAACGCTACAGTGCACTTTCTGGATAGGATGGTGGATCTTTTGCTATATCTCACACTTCAACTCTCACACCCATCATCACGAAAATTTACTCCAGACCGAGCGGTACAAAAAGGAACATGCATAACTCACTGCCTCTGAAACTATCTTGTTACTCTCGCATGCCAACCACACATACTTAAATTTCATGAAATACATCACACTGGCAACATACAATACAAAGAATAGTCACAACGTTATAATCACATCACTTTCACCTTTTCCACTTCAATTAGTATTTATCCCAGTTTCACATGACACTGCCCCACTTCGTAACTTTTCTTTCCTACTATGAACTCTGGAGGATATATGCACGTCTTCCTGTGCAATGCAAGCCAAGTGGCGTTGCTGGATAGACGGCTGACTCACCTTGCTTCTCTCTCAGAGTATTATAGTTTGAATCAAGCGTCACACGGAAACATAACACGCAAAGTAATATTAAGAACATATTCATCACACACGCGAGTCCTCAACTGATACCATGGACGAGTACTTCTCTTTATCCTTTGTCTCATACACAGATTGAGACACACACAGTACTCACCACGTGGAAGTACTCGTCTCTAATTTCAAGTCCTGCACACGCCATTTCTTAAATATTTCCAACTTATAGTACACACGCTAGTAATTCAGCTTAACTTGAGCACTCGGAAGTATTTCAACTTATTGCTACACGTGGTTTCATTGTGACCGTTGGTCACTTCCAAAGATTACTATGATCCCCTTAATATTACCTGCCTGACATTTAATTCTCCCCCACAAAAGTTCCTGAAATAGAGAAATTATTATTCCAAACTACACTTAAGTATTTCACATGCATACCATGTCTCCACTCTTTTTTCTTTACAGAGCACACCTAAGACAGGTCTTACCAACACAAGATCCAGCGGCAGAGTGCTGAAACATGGCCGATCTCGCACCTCCGCCAAGGTGGGGGAGCACCATGCTACCGTATTGGTCAGCCACATTTCAGGCGCTCAGAGCTCAGGTAAATTTCATCTCTTTGGTCCCACCAAAGGTGACCCAAGTTCCGTCTCAAAGATGATCATATATTGCACATTCACTATCTGTGGTTAGCAGACGACCATACATTCATTCATTTCACAGATCTCACCAAATTGGATGTAGGGATTTATTTTGTGCGAGTGCACATGTGATCAATTAAATAAATAAATTGTCATTCTTTCCTACACTGGTATCCGGCTTCGGTGTATTAAGTGAAATTGAGTTATTATTACAAAAAATATGTTGTTCTGACAAGAATAACGAAGAATGTTGTACCTATTTTCAATGTCGGGCGGTGTTGTATCCTTTCACATTATACAGCTTATGGTGCTCCATATCGCAACTGCGAATACATCTCGTGTATTTCATTGCGGCCGTAGCCGTCGGGATGCCTGTTCCTTCGGGCGTGCTTGCATGACCGGAGAAACTTTGCACTGTACTTCTGAACAATAGAGGCACTGCAATATCGTATTTATCCGCCGAAATCGGGAAAGCGTCTTTCAGTTAAAATGTCTCCTCTGTACGGGAATATACTTAATAACTGAACGAGTGCAGGTTGTAGACACATGACTGATGGCATATGGAAGTTTGGGACTGACCCTGAGTCGTGTTCGGATAACTAACAGCAGGGCGACCCGGGAAATCCGGGTTCGTGTCCCCGTCTGCCACAAATTTTCACCAATTAATTCACCTGTTTCTTCAGAATCCTTGATCACATTCTTTGGCCCGTTTATTGACGTGAGGCCTCTCTGCAGCCGTTTTTGTCGGTGATATCCGCTCAATGCAGTGCTGCTATGCTGCCACCTTTGTGCTGTCTTTTTTCTCAGTAACCATTGCATTTCGTATGGAAAACTTCAGCCTTTTTAACTCGACACCAACTCCGACTTCTCACAAGAAATCAAGAGTTGTCGCCAAGCGCCATACAATATTGACATCAAAACAGGAAACATTCTATTTCTTACTGATTACAGCACCGTATTTTCGCCTGGTGGCAGAAAATGGAACTATTATTTTTTTTTTTTTTCAGCATACTCTGCGAGTGCACAGATTAATGAACATACCTATGTATCCCGCACCGCAGCATTTGCAACACCATCGCTTTAATAATAAACATCCAGTATTTTTCAAGGACTAACTAATCACAGACTGACTGGCACAGTCTCTTCACAAGTCAAAAGCTAAATACAGAGTCTCAGATTGGTGCCCAACACTCACATTTACAACATATTTCGTGCAGGAATTTTCGCGAATTAGAAACTTTTAATTGCAATACTTTTACAATTATCACATTAATGTTGGACAACGGCCTTTCCGATTCCCGTCAGATTACCGAAGTTATAAGAGTTATCGGGCTTGACTTGCACTTTAATAGGTAACCGCCTGGGTATAAGCAGTGCTGTTGGCAAGCAGGGTGGACTTAGCCATTGTGATGGCAGCTCAGGTGCTACTCGATTGAGAAGTAGCGGCTGCGGTTCTAGCACCTTCCGCCGCGGAAGTCGAACACGCGGCAGAAAAAATGGACGTGGTCAGCCCCTAGAGGGCTACGCCTCCGCGGCGGCTATTCCGCGCAGCGGCTCTCGCAGACAGCGGCCAATAGCCGCTCCCTCCGGTTTCGTATATAGGGACCCGCTCTGCCCTAGTCCTTCCGACTTTTAACCTGTGCATGCGCATTCAGTGTCTTCTCTGTGTTTTAAGAATCGCCAACTGTGTTTTCTAACCTTCTGGTGACTTTTTTAACTGTCTCCCATGAACGTCTCCATGTCAGTGTATTTTTACCTCCATTTTTCTCCCCTTACTCTGTTTTGTGTTCCCCTTTTTTATCTCCTTATGTATGTATCATTTTATTCTTGTTTTAGTTGTCGTGTCACTTGGCTGAAGAGCGGCGGATTGTGCCGCTGACAGCCCTCCCCTGCCCATATGGGGCAGGGGAATGAAATCACAATAAAGGAAAAAAAAACCTAGTCCAGTCAGTCTGGTGCTCGCTCTGCATTTCGTTTCTATCTCGGCGGTACTGCGTTCTGGTCGTTGCTCGTTGTTAACATTTGCCTGGCTCTGGTTCTGAGTGGATTTACGTTTGGTGTTTGGTGTTGTGGTTTCCACAAGGCTCCGTTGTTTATCTCTTCCTCGTTGTGTCGCTCATAGTCGGTCGTGGTCGGTTGTTGTCAGTTGTCGTTGGTCTGTCGCCCGACTCGTCCTGTGTTTACCCGGTGGTGCGTGCTCCACCGCCGGCGGCTTCCCCACCTGGCGGCTCCGATCCGCAGCCCAAGGCGTTCCTGCAGTTGGTTGTGGTTACTACAGCGGTCACGAAAGCTGACGATGGCCGGGATAGCGGTGTGCTGACCACATGACCCTCCATATCCAGCCACACCAATCGGCTGAGGATGGCACGGATGCCGGTCGGCACCGTTGTGCCTTCCGAGGCCGGTTCGGATGGAGTCATGTTATTTCAGACAAACGTAGCCTACACATTTTTAAAAACCTGACAATTATAGCTACAAGAATTTAGTATTGCCTATTCAAATTTTACTTAATTTTACAAAAGAATGTTCTGGAATGAGAAATTTTTATCTTTAAGACATTTCAAACAAATTATTTCTGAAAAAAAAGTAGTGTAAGGGAGGTTTCGATTGTTATATGTCAAGGTTAGTATGAATAATTTTAACCTGCGTAGAAATTCTGGGCAATATACCTATATACATTGTAGGTATCGTAATATTATCGCATTTCTTAAAATAAAATGTTTTTGATAGACCTAGCTATACTATTACAATCAAGATACTGATAACTAAATACTGAATAATGAAGATTAATGTGAAGCTTTAACAAAATTTTGATATTATCTGAAACATATTGATTACATGATGACTAACTGAAACCCTCAGCTGCCGACAGGTGTTGTTGATATACCTCTATGTGGACAGTTGAAAATGAGTGCCTCGACCGGGACTCGAACCCGGGATCTCCTGCTTACATGGCAGACGCTCTATCCATCTTTTTTTTCTGCACTACTTAAAATAACAAAATGCGTACGTAACACAAATGGGCATTTTTTTAATAGCCAGCTATCCTAGCCACTTTTTTTAACAAAAATGAAAAAAAAGGATAAAGGATTTTGGAAGGTTTGCTTTTCTGCTTTTTTTATTTTTATTTTATTTTATTTTTATACAAATGGATAAAAGGAAGGCCGTTCCTCTTCGGCTACATAAACAGAATAATAGCAAGTCGTCCCGTTACGACAAAGGATGCTCCATACTATAGCCCGATGCGAATTTTTCGATGACTTGTCTTCTCGCTGCTGTGTTGTTTCCGTTGTTTGTTCAGTCTCATAAAAAGAAGGAACTGTGAAGAGGTGCTATGGTTATCTTCTCATGTCATCGATAATCCAGCTGCGAGGCGGATTAAAGAATGCGCTCCAAAGAAAATTAGAAAAATATTGCCTATATTTAGGGTTCTTGACGATCGCACAATGTCATTCGTTGAGGTAATACCAAAAATCGGGTACTGTCTTTTCGCTATTACCGAAGAGGCAGTGAACAGCGTGGCCGCTGATCCACGCCACAGAGTTCGTTTTTGCTCTCTGGAAATAAATCTTATCGGGGAAAAGAAGTGATCGGGTAGTTATCCTGTCGGGAGTCTTGCGTGTGAGAAAAGCCAATATCTGACGCACCAAATACCAAACGTCCTTTGCCGACCCGCACTCGAAACGATGTTCATCCGTGTCAATCACTTGGCATGTGGCACACAAGGGTGAATCGGCGAGGTGGATGTGATGTAGGCGGGACTGGCACAACTGTTTCCCATTAACAGTTACGTACCATGCAGACTGCACGTTAGTATCAAGGGTGGTGGCATTCACTGCCTGCCACACAGCGCGCCACTTTGTAGTGGGGTGTTTGCTTTCAGTCACATTCGGCGTCCTGTTCATTTGCATGGCAGCATATATCGCCCTCGTCATCATCAAGTGTGTGGGTAGTAGTGCGGTGCGGATGTAGCTTAATTCAAGGAAGAATTGGCTAATGTAGAAGAAAGGTGCTGGGATGTCCGATATCATCACAGGGGGTGCGAGTGAGATTGGTCGTAAGGCCTCCAGTAAGAGACTTGTGAGGCACGTCGGACTTCGTCACCACAGTTGCAGGTGACAGCTGACGAACAGGGCTTTCGCTCAGTTCTGAACATGACAAAGGACTAAACCCCCTCTGCTCCTCGGGAGGGATAGGGACTCGTAACGAATCTTAAATAACATGCCCGTATTAACAAAGGATCCCAAAACCGCCAACATGCGGTGAGCCAGGGTAGGTGGTATGGGGAGTATCTGTGCAAAATGGGGGATACGTGACGCCAAATAGACGTTAGCATATCGAGTCCGTTGCAGGAGGTCTAGATGTCTCAGACGGTGGTCGCTTATTCCTGCTCTCATCTGATTCAATAAACGCCTGTAGTTAAGGGCTGTTGAACGCTTCATGTCAGATGTGAAATCAATGCCAAGACAGTGGATTGTGTCACTGATTCGTACCGGTGCGACGCCCTCGTCGGGTAGGCCTCTGCCTATAGACAGGGCGTGTGATTTGTGGAGATTGAGATGGCTCCCCGATGCCGCGCCGTAGGTCGCCACCCACGCCAGTGCTGCACGAACATCGTCATTATTGCGAAGAAGGAGTACCAGATCATCCGCATAGGCAGTGCAGCAAAAAATGTGTCCACCAAGGGACATCCCAGTCAGGCGTTGTCGGAGGCCGCAGAGGAGTGGTTCCAAGACGATCTGTATCGGCGGCGTAAGACGGCCGTTATATAACACCTTGGACGTCGCGCCGCGTAGGAGACGCATTAGTACATTAACTGTGACGTCCGGATACCCCATGTGTCGCAGTACCTCCATCAAAAATGTGTGGTCGACTCTGTCAAAGGCCTGGCTAAAGTCGAGTGAGGCCAAAACTCCTGGCAGTTGGCGAGCTTTGGCTAGCGCGATCATATCTCTATACCGGCACAATGCAGTGCGAATATTATGGTCACCGCCTAACGAAGCCTGGTCCTGCGACACGACACATCGTACTGATCGCTTTAGGCGTGCCGCCAGAAGCCGGGTGAAAATCTTCAAGTCACTGTTCAGTAAGGTCAAGGGCCGATAGTCACTGATCCTGGATCCGCCTCGTGGTTTGTGTATGGGCACAATCAGTCCTTCTAGGAAGGCCCCAGGTATCTGCGTCGTGGGAGACATAAGATCGCGGCAAATATCAGTCCATGCTGGTGCCAGCAATTGTTGATACGTTCGGTAAAATTCCAGAGGAAGGCCATCAGGTCCCGGGGACTTATGAGCAGCCCCAGCCTGTATTGCTTCAATGATTTCCTCTTCCGTTACATCTGCAGTCAAATCCACCGCCGCTGTTGGAGAGATCGAGCCATAAGTGAGTTGAGAGACTTCGGCGATCACCTCTGGGGGATGTCGATGTTCCGAGCACAGCCTAGTGTAGTGAGCATGAAGGGCGTTTCCTATGTCGCGCTGGGTATCAAGGCGTCGTCCGTCTTCCGTCGTGATAGCTTGGATCAGTGTCCTGTGTCGGCGCCGTCGTTCTGCAGTGACGTGGTACATGGACGGTTCCTCCTGGGCCACTCTGTCTTGAGTGCGCGCTCTGACGATCGCACCCTCAAGGTGGCAACGTGTTAATCTGATGATCTATGCCTTGGCACGGTTCACCGTCACCTGCCATGCAGGTGAGTATGGCAGTGTTGTACATTCCCTTAAGATGCTGTAGTAAAAGTCCATAGTATGTCTCTTCCATGCTGCAACATGTCGGTCGTAGCCTATCAAGGTCTTCCGGAGGGCTGATTTGGCGCAGAGTAACCACCACGACAGTGTAAACCGGTAGGTGCCACGCCGGCGGCTACAAGAGTCCTACGTGTTCTCTATAAGGCGGCGGCATTCCTGAGAAGCGAGGTGGGTGACGTTCAACTTCCAAGGACCACGGCTGTGCCATACCTTCTGGCGGCCGAGGGTAATAGCGCAGATGTAGGCCTCATGGTCAGAAAAAGCTGGGGCCAAACTTCCGCAGCTCTTGTACCCGCAGCTATGGAGCGCGAGATGTAAATCCGGTCGATGCGGCTGGAGGAATGGCTGGTGTAGTGAGTAAATCCGGGCCGATCGCCACAAACATGTTCCCACGAGTCCACCAATTGAAGATTATTTATAATTGTCGTACGTTCTGCGCAGGGAGAATGATGTGGTAACTGATACTTAGGTGCTTGGCTACAGTTGAAGTCCCCTCCCATTATCAAGGCGTCCTGACGGCCCATAAAGAGGGGCGTGATTGTATGAGCGAAAAAGGTGGATCGTTCGCGACGCCGACCAGATCCTGACGGTGCATAGATGTTAATAAGTTTGACTCCTTGGATTGTAAGAGCCATGCCTCTGGCGTCAGAGAGATACTCGACGTCTTCTGCGGATACACCTTCGCGGAGGAGGATCGCCACACCACCCACATCACTGCTATTGGCAGACGCATGTGAGACCCAAGTCTTATAGCCATAGGGTCCCTTGAAGTCTGTGACATGCACCTCTTGAAGGAGCGCAATGTCGATTGCTGCGTTGAGTAGATCCTGTAGCATCGCTAGTTTATGTCGGGCATGTATGTTGTTGATGTTAATCGTCGCTAGACGGAATGTTTGGTCAGCCAGGTCGGCAACTGGGTTGTGTAGGAGGCCAGGTGTGGGCGGCGGGGACGGCCCCACAGAGGCTGACGATACAGCCGTAGTCACTGTGGTTGGTTGGTTCTGGGTACAGCCGAGGGAGCATCTCTGCCTTCGGCATCCTCCTGGTGCTGTGGCTCATCCTCGACATCATCAGCCCAAGAATCAGATGCAGCAATTGGTAACTGTTGATGAGCGCTGTCAGTAGAGCGCTTGCGCGCATGTTCAGTAGCAGAAGTGATGTTGTCAGACTGAGGCTCAGAAATTGTATCCGCCGTAGCATCGTGGTGGGAAGGGTGAGTTGTGGTGGTAGAGTCCTGAGCGTCGTCCGACGCCGGATGTTCGTCCGGGTCACACATCCGAAGCAGGCAATCATCGGATGGCGTATGGCGCCGTTTCTTGCGTTTTCGAGGGGACCGTTGTTTCCGGACATGTTGTTCTGTGTCAGAGTGCGGGCGACAATCATCTGATGCGGTCTTCATTGGTAGGAAGGCAGAGGTCGGGACAATTTCAGTTTCTACTGTAAGTAGGCTGTTTACGTTTTTATATTGGTAACGCCACGTAGCGCTCTGTATGTGCTGTGGGCAGTCTGTGGCTGGTTTGCATTGTTGTTGGAATATCAGCCATTGTAGTGTTGGGCAGCTGGATGTGAACAGCGCGTAGCGTTGCGCAGTTGGAGGTGAGCCGCCAGCAGTGGTGGATGTGCGGAGAGAGATGGCGGAGTTTTGAAATTTGTAAGACTGGATGTCATGAACTGCTATATATATTATGACTATTAAGGTAAATACATCATTTGTTCTCTATCAAAATCTTTCATTAGCTAACTACGCCTATCAGTAGTTAGTGCCTTCAGTAGTTAGAATCTTTTATTTAGCTGGCAGTAGTGGCGCTCGCTATATTGCAGTAGTTCGAGTAACGAAGATTTTTGTGAGGTAAGTGATTTGTGAAAGGTATAGGTTAATGTTAGTCAGGGCCATTCTTTTGTAGGGATTATTGAAAGTCAGATTGCGTTGCGCTAAAAATATTGTGTGACAGTTTAAGCACAGTCATATATAATTTTTCAAAAGGGGACGTTTCATACTACTTCCATCTTCTCTTTAGGCTCGTCTCGGTGGCACAATTGATCACCGTCTTGAGGCAAGTCTGCCGATGACGTCCTAGAGGTGGATATGCTGTCCGCCACACTGTCATCGACCACTGCCTGCAATATGGTGTTACGGTCCTGGGCAGGAGCTGTCGCGGTTGCAGCCGCTGCATACGTGATGGGGAGTGAAGTAGGCGTCGCCGGGGATGGAACTTCACCAACCGGTGTCTGAGTCAGTCGGCGTTGAATGCAGGCCGATCGGACATGTCCTTCCTGGCCACAGCCGGCGCAAGTACGCGGTTGTCCGTCGTACATGACAATGGCTCTGCAGCCGCCAATTACTAAATAGGATGGCACATGCTTCGTCAATTCAATCTTAATTTGTCACACTCCATTTAAGACGGGGTACGTCTCAAACGTTTGCCATTTTTCAGCCAAGTGGCTTAGCACGTTGCCATACGGTTTGAAAGCTGTCATCACAACATCTGGCGGGACTTCGAATGGCAGCTCGAAGAACCTCAGAGTGCGAAGGCCTAATCCAGCGTGGTCGATCGTGACAGTTCCTATGTGACCATCAGAATGCTTGAATTTAAGTCCATGAGCGTGTCGACACACAACATCAGTGCACGCCTTTTCATTGATCATTTTTATGGCTAAAATGGCTCTGAGCACTATGGGACTTAACTACTGAGGTCATCAGTCCCCTAGAACTTAGAACTACTTAAACTTAACTTCCACGTGGACGGTAATCGCACAAGAGCTGATGTCACCGATGACAATGGTCCCGAGCGCCTTTCTAGATGGAATTATTATCCCCGTACATAAACCGCACGGGATATCGAGGGTCCAGGACTATCGACCAATTACTTTGCTCAACAGCGACATGAAAATATTCACACCGCTATTGGCATCGCGACTCAAGAAGGTCGCACGTTACGTCACATCCTGCGACCAGACTTCCCTAGGAGGCGATAACAACACCCGTACGGCCCTTTGCTGTAAAAGAGACATGATAGCATTGGCTCATTATCAACATCTCCCTGGCGCCTTGGCTTCACTGGACTTTAGCCGGGCTTTCGACCGTGTTGACTACTATTTACGGACAGTTCTGCAGTATATGGGATTTCCTGGCGGTACTGTCACAGTGGTTATGCGCCTGTTGAGTAGTGCAACCTCTAAAATCATGTACAATGGTCGCCTCACACCGCCCCTGGTCATCGCATGATCTGTACGACAAGGCTGCCCTCTTTCCACGATTTTGTACGCTTTTGCCTAGGAACCCCTGCTCCAGGGCATGAGCCAACGTTTGGAAGGCATGGCTGTGCACGGCCACCGTTTTTGTTGTACAGCCTACGCAGACGACGTAGTACTATATCTGCGCGGTGAAGATGAAGTACGAGCAGCACTGACATGGGTGGCGACTTACGGCGAAGCGTCGGGGAGCTACCTCAACGTGTCAAAATCCAAGGTCCTGCTCATTGGTGAGGGCTTGCCGGACAGATGCGTTGCCCCCTTTAGTGTCGCCGCCACCATACGATGTCTTGGACTTGATTTCGCAGCAGATCTGCGCCGCTCAGCGACTATCAATGGTAGACGCTTGCTACAGACAATCAGAGCAAATTTCGCAGATCACCGGCTACGAGCTCTCGACGTTATCCAACGTGCGCACTACGTGAACATGTATCATGCTTCCCGTATACCACACGTGGCTCAAGTACTACCAGTCCCAAATCTCCTGGCGCGACGACTGTCGATGGCTTTCGGCTCCTTCGTCAGCTCGGGGATGTTATTCAAGGTGCAGTATGAATCCCTTGCACTGCCACGAGATCGTGGCGGGATGGGACTCATCCACGTGCCGAATCGTGTCAAGGCACTATACGTCAGCTCCCAACTAAAACTTTGGCATCGTTGCCCGCAGAGCCTTACTAGCCTCCTGCTTCACAACTTTGCACCGGCCTCCTTGTCCGCCCCAGTACTGGTATCGACCATTCCAACCCCCTTTTATTACATCCAACGATTTTTCCTGGAGTTCAGTTATATCTACCGCTCCTTACCACTTACACGTTTGTACCTCACGAAAACAGTCTCCGAATTGTTACAACAGTGCCGCCCGTCCAACCCCATCGAACGTAAGTATCCACAGTACATGTGACGACACATATGGAAGGCGATTCATGCGCGTTTTCTCGAATCAGACGTTCAATCAGCGTGGTACATCACCGTGAATGGCAAACAAGTTAACCGAGATCGTTTACACCGCATTCATCTCGCCGATTCATCCCTCTGCACCCACTGTGGAGTGGATGACACGGATGTCCACCGGTTCCACTGTGGCAGAGCGTTCGATGTCTGGACACTTGCGCGGCGAATTATGGCGTTTCTTACTCGACAGACACCAGCTCAGATCGACGTCCACATGCTTTTGTACGACGATAAGACTTTCTACCCCTCTGCGAAAACTCACTCTGTGAATTGGATCTGTGGCCACACGATCCGCTATCTTTTCTGGCGACAAATCTACGCTAGGATATTGGACTTATCTCAACGAAGGACACTGCGTCCCGATACGCAACCCACGCTATAAGCAATATTTTCCCAATTTCTTAAGGAGCACCTTCGATGAACCACGTCGTAGCTGGAACGTCCAAGTCCTGAGAAGCTGAAAACTGTATAAAACGAACCGAACTGAATAGATCTGCTACCCAGAACTCACGCCTACGCCATGAGAAGACACGTTTGGAC
Source organism: Schistocerca piceifrons (assembly GCF_021461385.2). Classification (NCBI taxonomy): domain Eukaryota; kingdom Metazoa; phylum Arthropoda; class Insecta; order Orthoptera; family Acrididae; genus Schistocerca; species Schistocerca piceifrons. The sequence continues at coordinate 56,062,937 of NC_060142.1, read as the reverse complement.
GAGCTGGCATGCTGTAGGCGGATACACTTCAGGAGCTCCTGTAAGAACTGGACTTTAACTGCAAGTCGCACGACGACTTCCTATATATATATATATATATATATATATATAAACTTTTCCTTATTTATTCTTCATAATTTCTTCTTAAAGGAAAATGAAATTTGATTTTGGCTTTGAGAAAGGTTTTTTTTTTGTTCCAAAAGATTGCTTCTTCGCCATCAAGACGAAGGAGACTAATTTGTGTTTACTGGAAGGAGAAACCAGTATAATTGGAGTATTTGTTTTCTTTTGAAAAAAAAAAAGTAAAATAAAAAAAAAACGGTTAGGGCTCGGACTCGGGCTCATACGCGAGACGTCTCGGGTTCGATTCCTCCTCTGGCACTTTTTTCTCTTCTGTTTCATTTTCTTTTGTTATTCCACCAATTGTTCTGAAAGTTTCCCAAACCTACATTATCTTTAATAAATTAGTTACATTTAAAAAAAATAAAAAAAGATGCATAGAGCATCTGCCATGTAAGCAGGAGATCTCGGGTTCGAGTCCCGGTCGGGGCACACATTTTCAGCTGTCCACATAGAGGTATATCAACAACACCTGTCGGCAGCTGAGGGTTTCAGTTAGTCATCATTTATTCCAGGGAAAAGCTGCACGGTCATCAACAGTATTCTGTTTTTTCGAGAACAGTTACTGTCTTCACATATACAGGGTGAGTCACCTAACATTACCGCTGGATATATTTCGTAAACCAAATCAAATACTGACGAATCGATTCCACAGATAGAACGTGAGGAGAGGGGCTAGTGTAATTGGTTAATACAAACCATACAAAAATGCACGGAAGTATGTTTTTTAATACAAACCTACGTTTTTTTAAATGGAACCCCGTTAGTTTTGTTAGCACATCTGAACATATAAACAAATACGTAATCAGTGTCGTTTGTTTAATTGTAAAATGTTAATTACATCCGGAGATATTGTAACCTAAAGTTGACGCTTGAGTACCGCTCCACCGCTGTTTGATCGTGTGTATCGGAGAGCACCGAATTACGTAGGCATCCAAAGGGAACGGTGATGGACCTTAGGAACAGAAGAGACTGGAACAGCACATGACGTCCACATGCTAACACCTTTTTATTGGTCTTTTTCACTGACGCACATGTACATTACCATGAGGGGTGAGGTACACGTACACACGTCGTTTCCGTTTTCAATTACGGAGTGGAATAGAGTGTGTCCCGACATGTCAGGCCAATACATGTTCAATGTGGTGGCCATCATTTGCTGCATACAATTGCAATCTCTGGCGTAATGAATGTCGTACACGCCGCAGTACATCTGGTGTAATGTCGCCGCAGGCTGCCACAATACGTTGTTTCATATCCTCTGGGGTTGTAGGCACATCACGGTACACATTCTCCTTTAACGTACCCCACTGAAAGAAGTCCAGAGGTGTAAGATCAGGAGAACGGGCTGGCCAATTTATGCGTCCTCCACGTCCTATGAAACGCCCATCGAACATCCTGTCAAGGGTCAGCCTAGTGTTAATTGCGGAATGTGCAGGTGCACCATCATGCTGATACCACATACGTCGACGCGTTTCCAGTGGGACATTTTCGAGCAACATTGGCAGATCATTCTGTAGAAACGCGATGTATGTTGCAGCGGTTTGGGCCCCTGCAATGAAGTGAGGACCAATGAGGTGGTCGCCAATGATTCCGCACCATACATTTACAGTCCACGGTCGCTGTCGCTCTACCTGTCTGAGCCAGCGAGGATTGTCCACAGACCAGTAATGCATATTCCGTAGATTCACTGCCCCGTGGTTTGTGAAACCCGCTTCATCGGTAAACAGGAAGAACTGCAACGCATTCTCTGTTAATGCCCATTGACAGAATTGCACTCGATGATTAAAGTCATCACCATGTAATTGCTGATGTAGCGACACATGAAACGGGTGAAAGCGGTGACGATGCAGTATGCGCATGACACTACTTTGAGTCAGTCCACCGGCTCTCGCAATGTCCCGTGTACTCATGTGTGGGTTCATGGCAACAGCAGCTAACACACCAACTGCGCCCGCTTCTCCTGTGACGGGCTGTTACGGACCCGTTTGCGTGCTACGACCATACCTGTTGCATACAGTTGGCGGTAGATGTTTTGCAATGTGCGGCACGTTGGATGCTCTCTGTCCGGGTACCGTTCTGCATACACCCTGCAGGCTTCAGCTGCATTTCGTCGACACTCGCCATAGATGAGTATCGTCTCCGCCTTTTCAGAGTTCGAATACACTATGGTCACAGATCCTACAACACTACACTATCACAGACATCTGGTAACACGGTGTACTGCAGTTGGTCTGCGTGCGGAGACGAATGCAGAATAACAATAGCAGCAAGCGCTACACGCGGACACTGCGGCAGCTAGACCAAACCAGAAGAGTGCACTACAGCCACACTCGTAAACACGGTCGTCATCGTAAACATGTCCCTGCAGATACTGCTCGCCGACCGTGGCCCGTGTTTGTTACAACACGCAACTGAACGTCGGAGGTTTCAAGCGTCAACTTTAGGTTACAATATCTCCGGATGTAATTAACATTTTACAATGCAACAAACGGCACTGATTACGTATTTGTTTATATGTTCAGATGTGCTAACAAAACTAACGTGGTTCCATTTAAAAAGACGTAGGTTTATGTTAAAAAACGTACTTCCGTGCATTTTTGTATGGTTTGTATTAAACAATTACACTAGCCCCTGTCCTCACGTTCGATCTGTGGAATCGGTTGGTCAGTATTTGATATGGTTTGCGAAATATATCCAGCGGTAACGTTAGGTGACTCACCCTGTATATTGATTACATATTTCGTGTTTAAGATACAGTGTAAAAGAAATATAAAGTATCATTTGGATCATAAGTTCAGTATTTCATTTTTAATAACTGCCGTTATTTTAAAATAAATTATGTGAGGACGAACTTTTATTACACGTACTTGACTATAGCTCAAAACAAATGATTACTTGCACGTGATTACATAGAAGTTAGTGTGGAGAGAGCTTTTATATGCTTTGGTATCAACCATTACAGTAATGAAAATTTACGTCACCCTCTCCTTTTCCTTTCCGCTCAGGTTACACTTAATCCTTAACGTCCTTATATGTACTACAGAACATTAACCTAGGGACAACCAGTTTGTGAGTGTTGCGATGCCGTGATGACACACCCGCTGTCCTATTGCTGCATGTTTCCTTTCAGTAGACTGTCAAGAAGTGTCTGTTGCTGTAGATGAGAGTGACACTACTGATCCTCCCGTATTGTATTGTGTACGTTATTTTTCCGCGTGGGTAATACAGGAGACACAAATGGCACCAGAGGAGCCCTGCGGGCCGTCTGCGTGTCAGTCAGAAATAATGACGGGCAGGGAGAGTGTTGCGGGGGTCACGTCTTTGTGTGACGGCCGGGCGTTCGTTAGGCGCGGGATGCGGGATGGCGAGTCACGGAGCAGCAGCAGGTAGCGGAGATAGCATCGCCACCTCCCTCCGCACCCCTCCACACACCCCATCCGGCAGGCTGGTCGCTGCCGTCCTGAGTCATGGCGAGCGCAGGGAGCTGTCGTGACGTCGTACGTCTCATGTTGGCGTGGTCCTACCCAGCAGCAAGATACACGGAACGATTCAAACGTACAGCCTGTCCGGACAGAGCTGACCGCGTGGAGAAAGTGTTCCTATATTTTAGAATAAACTCTTTGAAATTCTGAAGCTATCAGAAAGCGAAACATTACATCTACACCTAAATCATACTCCGCAACCTACCTAACGATGTGTAGCGGAGGGTACTTCTGGTAAATATAACGGATCCGGCCTTCCCTGTTCCACTCGCTAATGGCGCATGGTAAGAATGACTGTGGGTAAGCCTCCGTATATGCTCTAATCTCTGTAAATTCCTCATGGAAGTGCTCTCCCGAAATTTCAATCGTAAGCCTCCCCGCGACGCACAGTGCCTCTCTTGTAAACGATTCTGTGACGAAACGCCCCGCTCTTCGTTGGATCTTTTCTATTTCTTCTATCAGACCTACCTGGTAAGCATCCCTGATTCATGAAAAATACTAAAGAATTGGTCGAACAAGGGCCTTATATCAAATTTCGGCATGGCCATCCCTCTTAAGTAGGAGCAGAGAGCCACAATTTTCGACACTACTGTCAGCTGTAATTGCAATGTTACTTTATTGGCAATCGGTCTGAACAATACACTTCGTCGTCAGACCCTAAAAGTAACAAAAAAGCAGCTACATTAGCAACTGCATGACATAAGAAACAAAACTTGTACGGTACCTAGAATTACAATATGTGTTACATGGTTACTCTGCTGTTTGTAAACGATTTATATAAAACCTTAGTAAGTCTATAGTAAAGCATTGTAATAAAACACACACACACACACACGTGTAATCTGCAGTACTCTGTCAGTACTGCTATGGATACGACCACCTTTAGTACAAACAATGTAACGTGAAAATAGAAAATAGTACCTATACACAACCAAGACCAATTAGAGAACCAATAATGTACGTATTTCCAAGGCTAAAACAATGGAGAGGACCAATATATATCACATAAAAGACATAACTAAAAGTACATGGTTAACGACATTACGCAAATAAATATCCACAAATCTTGGGAATGGTCGTGCGCCTTATAAGCCACTTCCTTTATAGATGAGTTACGCATTTCCTTACGATTCTTCCTATGAATCTCAGCCTGGTATCTGTTTTTCCTACTATTTATCTTAAGTGGTCACTCAACCTCGCTCTGGATAGTTACTCCCAGATATTTTATGGTGGGTATTCTTTCCAGTAACTTGTCATCAATAGTGTAGTTGTGTAGTAGTGGCTTTTTACCCATCTATGCGCAATATCTTACATTTATTTACTTTCAAAGTCAACTGGCAGAGCCTGCACTATTCTTCAATCCCTTGCAGGCCATTCTGCAGTCCGTTACGGCTTCTGGCGTTGCTACTTGCTACTAGATCGTATATATACATTGTAAACAGTAATCGCCCTATCACACTTCCTTTGGGTTCTCCGGAAATTACCTTTACATCAATCGAATTTGTTACGTTAAGAGCGACATGTTGAATTCTGTATCTCTACGGAAGTCTTACATCCAGTGGCGAATCTAGTCCAATACTCGATAAGCGCATATTTTCATTAATTGGTAGAGCGGGACGGAGTCAATTACCTTCCTGAAGTCAAGGAAACGTTGTTTACAGCGCTTTGGATCTCATGAAGGAACAAAACGACCTGAGTCTCGAAAGCTCTCTATTTGCGGAATCCACTTTGATTTTTACATATGAATTTTTCGTTCTCAAAAAATGTCGCAATTATTGAACGTAACATCTTACATAATTCTACAACAGGAAGACGTCAGCGGTGTAGGCCTATAATTATGTCCTACAAGCCTTCTCGAAAACTGGTATGACCTGCGCTTTTTTACATTTTCTACATACCCTTCTTCGCAGCAGTACTTTGATAAACTGCTACTAGAAAGGGAGCAAGTTCTTTCGCAAAATCATTGTAGAACCTTACAGGTATCTCATCTGGTCCTGATGCCTTTCCCCTACTAAGCGATTGTAGTTTTCTTTCTATTCCGCAGTCGGTTACTTCAATATCTGACACTTCGCCCGGCTGAAAAGTGGAGGCAGTAGCGCTCCTGCCCGTCCTATAATGCATGTAGGTGCAACGAGCAGCGTGTGTGACTTCACTAGTACATACTGTAAAAGAAGTAACGTATTAACCAAATGGCCCAAGAGGGGAGGGTTAATAAGAGTGTCATTGAAGTCATATGGCTTATAAAAAGCCCGGAGGCCCAGGTAAACAAAGCAGACTCTTTACAAAATGGGCAAACCGTCGTGCCAGCGTGAGTGGTCGTACTGACTAGATGAACAAATATGCTAGGAAGTGGTTAGAAAGTAACCAGAAAAATAGTAAACGAAGCCTCACTAAGCAGTGAATAAGCATAGAAGTCCAGACATTGTATGTAGAATAAAAACACACTAAGGAATAAAAGGGGGGAGGAGGAATAGATCTAAAATGTCTCATTACTAAAATGTTGAACAGCGGCCAACTGTGAACGACAAAGTACATTGTAAAATAACAAGAGATGTATTCTTACTCGAGACAGAAGTAGTTTTTTTTCCCAAACACTACGCCGAAGCCAGCACCGAGCAGTCCACTTGGCTACTCGGCTAGCAGTTGAGGCTTAAAACCTTCTAGGAAATGTCTACGTGCAAGTTGGAGCTGATCGTTTAAAATGTTATCCTCGTTCTTCTCTGTTTGAAGATTTCAATTTCTTCCCATAAATCTAATCTACTCCCCTTTTACTTCTTTGTGTAAGATTACGGTATCGTCTGTATCGTTCGGAGTATGACCACCAATAAATAATTGTCCTGCGAAGGTGGAAATGTGTGCATTACTACCTTTGTTCCTCAATAGATGTTCTTTGTATCTTACCTTGATTGCTCTACCAGTTTGTCCAATATCATAAATGGGACATTTACAACAGATCATTTTGTAAATACCAGAATTTGAGAACGGATCCTCAGCATTTTTGGCAGTAAGTGCAAGATGTTTCTTTACGTTATTATTAGTAGAAAAAAAACTTCCTTACATTTATATTTATTAACCAAAAGGCATTTAATCCTATAGGACACACTACCGTTTTTAGGCGGGGTGTGACCAATTGTGGCGACCCGAATGGGTAGTCGCGTGCGGATAGGCATTGGGTTCAAGCCTGGCGCAGACCCCACGGACCTAGGGACCCAGGTTGTCAACAAGGCTCTGCGCATACTAGTGGCGAGTCCATAATGGTGTGGGCTGTGTTTAAATGGCTTGGACTGGGTCCTCCGTCAGTTTCTGCTACTTGGACACCATTTGCAGGCATTTATAGACTTCAAGTTCCCAAACAACAATGGGATTTTTATGGATCACAATGCGCCATGTCGCTGGGCCATAATTGTTCACAGTTGATTTGAAGAAAATTCGAGTGAATGACTTGGCCACCTAGATTACCCGACGTGAATCCCACTGAACGTTTGTGGGCCATAATCGAGAGGCCAGTTTGCGCACAAAATCCTGCACCAGCAACATTTTCGCAATTATGGACGGCTATACACACAGCATGGCTCAGTATTTCCGCAGGGGACTTCCAAGGACTTGTTGAGTCTATGCGACGTCGAGTTGTTGCACTATGCCGGGCAAAAGGAGATCCAATACGATACGAGGTGCATTCAAGTTCTAAGGCCTCCGATTTTTTTTCTCCGGACTGGAAGGACATAGAAACATGCGCATTGTTTTAAAATGAGGCCACGTTCATTGTCAATACGTCCCAGAGATGGCAGCACCGTACGGCAGATGGAATTTTACCGCCTGTGGCGAGAATGAGAACTGTTTTAAATACTTAAAATGGCGACGTTTTCCTTACTTGAACAGCGTGCAGTCATTCGTTTTCTGAATTTGCGTGGTGTGAAACCAATTGAAATTCATCGACAGTTGAAGGAGACATGTGGTGATGGAGTTATAGATGTGTCGAAAGTGCGTTCGTGGGTGTGACAGTTTAATGAAGGCAGAGCATCGTGTGACAACAAACCGAAACAACCTCGATCTCGCACAAGCCGGTCTGACGACATGATCGAGAAAGTTGAGAGAATTGTTTTGGGGGATCGCCGAATGAATGTTGAACAGATCACCTCCAGAGTTGGCATTTCTGTGGCTTCTGTGCACACAATCCTGCATGACGACCTGAAAATGCGAAAAATGTCATCCAGGTGGGTGCCACGAATGCTGACGGACGACCACATGGCTGCCCATGTGGCATGTTGCCAAGCAATGTTGACGCGCAACGACAGCATGAATGGGACTTTCTTTTCGTCGGTTGTGTCAATGGATGAGACGTGGATGCCATTTTTCAATCCAGAAACAAAGCGCCAGTCAGCTCAATGGAAGCACACAGATTCACCGCCACCAAAAAAATTTCGGGTAACCGTCAGTGCTGAAAAAATGATGGTGCTCATGTTCTGGGACAGCGAGGGCGTAACCCTTACCCATTGCGTTCCAAAGGGCACTACGGTAACAGGTGCATCCTACGAAAATGTTTTGAACAACAAATTCCTTCCTGCACTGCAACAAAATCGTCCGGGAAGGGCTGCGCGTGTGCTGTTTCACCAAGACAACGCACCCGCACATCGAGCTAACGTTACGCAACAGTTTCTTCGTGATAACAACTTTGAAGTGATTCCTCATGCTCCCTACTCACCTGACCTGGCTCCTAGTGACTTTTGGCTTTTTCCAACAATGAAAGACACTCTCCGTGGCCGCACACTCACCAGCCGTGCTGCTGTTGCCTCAGCGATTTTCCAGTGGTCAAAACAGACTCCTAAAGAAGCCTTCGCCGCTGCCATGGAATCATGGCGTCAAGATTGTGCAAAATGTGTACGTCTGCAGGGCGATTACGTCGAGAAGTAACGCCAGTTTCATCGATTTCGGGTGAGTAGTTAATTAGAAAAAAAAATCGGAGGCCTTAGAACTTGAATGCACCTCGTATTAGGAGGTATCCCATGATTCTTGTGACCTCAGTGTGTTTGTCTGGCATGCGCTTTTATACGGAGGTGAAATGTCGACGATAAACAGTATAAGCAAGAACAGGATAGAAGCTTCTGGTGTGTGGTCCTACAGACGAATGCTGAAGATGAGGTGGGATTGATTGTATAACTAATGAAGGGTCATTTAATGAACACGCAGTTCATGTGTTGACGTAGATACAGTGTCACATGAGCTAACGTCATAAAGGTTAAGGTAACTGTAAAAGTTACGACAGTGATAGTAGTCACGATAAAAAAAAGTTAAAACAGCGGTAGCGAACAAAGTAAGTATCTTAACACATCTGATCTACGGGGAAAGAGGACGACAACACTGGGAAATTACGACAAGCTCTACGAAACGTGATACGTAAGACGCTACCATCAGAAAGTAATAGGTTATGCCAGACGGCATAATAACAAGGAAAACGCTGAGAATGACACATAAACTGATGAAATGTGTGTGGGCAGAAGAAAAATAAATTAATTGTGCCTTGCATAAATTCGGTGTAACATTACTTGATAGGTCTCTGTATCTCAGCTGTTCATTACTGTATCACACCAAGAGGTACATCTTGTGCCATGATATCTCAGTCAGACTATTATATGCATCACACCTATTTAAAAAATTGAATAAATCTCCACCCTTCGCCGTTGGTAGTTTAATGAAGACATTTCAGGAAACCAATCTGGCAATGTCAAACATCATCCAATTTTATGCACTGCTTGTTACGTTCACAGACTTGGAGAAGCTCCTGGATAGTCAAAACACTGCAAGAGTAGTTTTTTCTTCTTCGCAAAGCATAATCTACTGTAATCACACTGGATCATTTCTCCGAGATTTCATTTTATTTGCATCAATTGCACAACTCCTATCAAGTGCATATGGCTCAACTTGACCGTATTTTCTGAAAACGCATTCCAATTACATTTGCGAGTTTTACAACGATGACTGCAAAGTTCGGAAAAGGACTGAACAACTTGCATGAGTAGTAGCAAAAAATGTAGAACTTTCTAGAGGAGAGTAAGGTACGGGCAAGCAGCACAGTTTGGGGTCTGACACATGCGAAAATGCGCAATTTCACCGAGGAAACTTACGGTATGTGCACATGATGCGTGTTAGACAGAACGACGGTCTGTGTGCGGCACTGTAAAACGCAGCACTTTCCATTTTGTTGCCAGCCGCGGTCACCGTGTGTTGACGAGAAACGACGTATTGGAGCCTGGATGGAGCATGTCGCATGACACATGGTGTCTAAGATTGAGAAAGGACTTCGTTTACTGCAGATTACTGTAGTGCACGCCAGCTGAAGGACATCAAAAATGGTGACGACTAAGGTAATAAGTTAAGGTACGAAAAGCTGGGGCGTCTCTGCAAGAAATATGGTTGTAATGCGATGGAAGAAAAGACGAAAATCAATAAATTATCGACACCTTCCGTTGTGAATGTTGTGGGTTGGCAGGAGAGCCAACCCAGGACTACTAGAGGAAGCCGAAAGGCACGCGTTTTAGCTCACGCAGGCTGGCGTGAGGTCTGGAACAGGACAAGGAATTTAGACTTTAGAAAAAAACGGACGTAGCTGCTGGAATACTTAACTTTAATCCATAAATGATGAGCGTCGCTCTTGACTGTACATGATTCAGTATCAATAGTAACTGAACATGGCGCCTTGCTAGGTCGTAGCAAATGACGTAGCTGAAGGCTATGCTAACTATCGTCTCGGCAAATGAGAGCGTATTTTGTCAGTGAACCATCGCTAGCAAAGTCGGCTGTACAACTGGGGCGAGTGCAAGTAAGTCTCTCTAGACCTGCCGTGTGGCGGCGCTCGGTCTGCAATCACTGATAGTGGCGACACGCGGGTCCGACGTATACTAACGGACCGCGGCCGATTTAAAGGCTACCACCTAGCAAGTGTGGTGTCTGGCGGTGACACCACAGTGAACGTATAAACTAAAGAAAGACGGAACATCCCCCAAGAAAAGAGGAGGATGATTTGCATACGATCACACATGCAACAGTTTGGAATGTCACTATTTTCCTGATTGCTTGTACAAATTAGTGAAGAACATGCAAGCGTTATAATTTTACATACTTTGGAAACGTTTTTAAAAACTATGTTCCGAGATCTGGGAGTTCTACCGTACCTTCGTGAAGAATAACTGACACCTGTATCTAAAAATCCCAAAGTCACTTATAGTCGGTTTTGCCTCACTATAGTTAGGGCCTGTTTTTCCTACCATTGACATGATCTTATACAGCAATTTCATTAACGAAGTTAAATTGTCACTCAGCAATTTCCTAAAAGAAAATAATTGCGGGGTTCCGGACAAATAATTCTCATCGACTTCATTGTGTATTGTTTCTTTTTATTTTGCATTTGTTGCGACCAAGAACGCAGTACCGTCTGCAAAGACATGTTGCACTATTCCGATATTGCATCAATGGAGACGCGTGGTACAAAAACAGGCAGCTTATAGCATGCATCAGGCAACACATTTTCCTGACGAATAGCGACTTTGTATCACGAACCAAGAGGGAACAATAAGACTGAAAGACCAAACACGAAGTGCTCGCATGAAAAAAGATGTAAGACAGGGATGTAGTCTTTTCCTCTTGGTGTTCAATCTATACATGCAAGAAGCTATGACGGAAATAAAGAAAGGCTCAAGAGTGAATGAAAGGATATCAATGATAAGATATGCTGATGACATTGGTATCCTCAGTGGAAGTGAAAACGAATTACTGGATCTGTTGAATGGAATGTACAGTCCAATGAGTACAGAATACGGATTGAGAGTGAATCGAAGAACGACTCAAGTAATGAGAAGTAGCAGAAATGAGAACAGCGAGAAACTTTACAACAGAGTTGTGGATCACGCATACGCAAAGTTGAGGGATTCTGGTACCTAGACGGAAGAAGACAAACTTGAGGAATTCTGGTCAGTAGGCAGCAAAATAACCCATGATGGACGGAGCAAGGAGGGCATTATAAGCAGACTAGCACTGGAAGAAAGGACATTTCTGGCTACGAGAAATCTGTTAGTAAAGAACATAGCCCTTAATTTGAGGAAGAAATATCTGAGAATGTACGTTTGGAGCACAGGTAGTGACACATGGACTGTGGGAAATCAGAAACAGAAGAGAATAGAAGCATTTGAGATGTGGTGGAACAGAAGAATGTTGAAAATTAGGTGGACTGATAAGGTAAGGAACGAGGAGGTTCTCGCAGAACAGGCCGGGCAAGGCATATATGGAGAACACTGATAAGAAGAATGGACAGGATATGTATTAAGAGATCGGGGAATAGCCTCTGTGTTGTTAGAGGGATTTGCAGAGGGTAAAAACTGTAGAGGAAGGCGGAGATTGTAATACATCCAGCAAATAATTCAGCGCGTCGGTTGTGAATGCTACTCCGAGACGAAAAGGCTGGCTCAGGGGATGAATTTGTGGCGGGCCGCACAAAACAGCCAGAAGACTGACGAAAAAAAAATAAAAAATAATTATGTCGCACACCAAAACTTGGCACGGTACGCAACAAGTAAGATGCTAATTGTGGCTACGAGCGGCGCCTAGTGCCGACTCGGTAGAGTTCTGCCGTAAGACAAGTAACTGGCTGCAGTGACGAGTACAGCGTTACATTAAGTTGCAGGCTGTCGGAAGATGGTGTCTGTTGAGCTCCAACGACCGTCTGCAGAGCGGGGTCGTCGACTGGAGTGGAGAGCCGGGCTGCAACACAAAGGGAGAAGCAGGAGCGGCGAACGGAGGAGGAGGTAGAGAGGCAGAGAAGCAGGCAGCTGGTTAGAGTGTGTGCACAGGCCGCTGTTCCAACACGGGGTCAGGTCGCCACCTGCGGCCATAAAAAACCAAGTGGCGAGCCAACTGCTGCTGCTGCCGCCGCCGCTATACATTGAGCACACACAGGCGCGTGCCGCGGTCTCTGTGTTTGCCATGTTGTAGCCGGCGGGGCGCGCCGTCTTCCCGGTTAGGCCGTCCTCGCACGACGCGTGTATCGTAACACGGAGCACACCAAACGTGATATCCGTCGCGGTTGGTACACGCTCTGAAACGAATTCTGACGGAACGTGGTCCTCATCATGATCTGCGACAGTAGCGCTCTCCAGCGGCATCTGGCGCGCTATGAGAGCTATCTACTGCCTGTCGAATCTCTGGAACAGTTCTGAAGCGAATGCCACGAAGTGATTCCTTCATCTTCGGAATCAAATGTACAGTATTACAGTCCGTTTTTGGAGCATCACCTGCGACCAGCTCTGCGAAAGAAGAGGCGACACTTTCTGCGCAACCCATCCATCATTTTGCACGACAGTACGCGGGCGCATACAGCGCAAGCTGTGGCTGCTCTGTTCGGTCGATGGGACTGGGAAGTACTGTACCATCCACCATACTCCCCAGACTTAAGTTCTTGTGACTTTGATTTGATTCCGAAGATGAAGGAAACACTTCGTGCATGCGCTTCAAAACTGTTCCAGAAATTCTACAGGCAGTAGACCGCTCCATTCGCACCATCAACGGAACAGGCTCTGCTAAGGGTATACCATGCCTTCCACATCGCTGACAACGTGTTCTACACAACGCTGGTGACTACTTCGAAGGACAGTAACAGGTGCAAACATGTAACTCTTTTCTATCGCTTGTGAATAAATAGTTGCCACTATTTAAGTTTCAACCCTCGTATCTTTCCCTGTAGCTTACACCTATTTTCCTGACAATTTCGAACATTTTGCGCCATTTTACACTGCTGAACTCTTTCTCTAGGTCGACAAATCCGTCGAGCATGTCTCGATTTTTCTTAAATGTTATCAAATGCAGCTACAGAACCCCCACTGTGGTAGCTTCACCTTTACTAAAAGGAGACTGTTCGTCATCTGACAGATCCTCAACTTTCTTTTCAATTCGTCTGTAAATTATTCTTGTTAGCAACTTGAATGCATCAGATGTTAAGGTGATAGCGAGATAGTCCTCGCACTTATTTGACCTTGCCATTTTCAGGATTGTGTATATGAAATTTTTCTGCAAGTGTGGTACTCACAGATTCTACATCTGCATCTACATTGATACTCTGTAAATCACGTTTAAGTGCCTGGCAGAGGGCTCATCGAACCACCTTCACAATTCTCTATTACTCCAATCTCTTATAGCGCGCGGAAAGAATGCCTATTGCAGGCAGCGCATGAGCAATACATCGAAATTACATCTGCTCGGACCTCTTACATAACCCTCCAATGGGGGGGGGGGGGGCAAAAATTTGGCAGCGATGGTTAGTCAATTGGACTTGCCATGAGCAACAAATTTTTCTAAAATCTACTTAATTAAGTTTACAGTCACAGAGTATATATATATATATATATATATATATATATATATATATATATATATATATACACTCCTGGAAATGGAAAAAAGAACACATTGACACCGGTGTGTCAGACCCACCATACTTGCTCCGGACACTGCGAGAGGGCTGTACAAGCAATGATCACACGCACGGCACAGCGGACACACCAGGAACCGCGGTGTTGGCCGTCGAATGGCGCTAGCTCCGCAGCATTTGTGCACCGCCGCCGTCAGTGTCAGCCAGTTTGCCGTGGCATACGGAGCTCCATCGCAGTCTTTAACACTGGTATCATGCCGCGACAGCGTGGACGTGAACCGTATGTGCAGTTGACGGACTTTGAGCGAGGGCGTATAGTGGGCATGCGGGAGGCCGGGTGGACGTACCGCCGAATTGCTCAACACGTGGGGCGTGAGGTCTCCACAGTACATCGATGTTGTCGCCAGTGGTCGGCGGAAGGTGCACGTGCCCGTCAACCTGGGACCGGACCGCAGCGACGCACGGATGCACGCCAAGACCGTAGGATCCTACGCAGTGCCGTAGGGGACAGCACCGCCACTTCCCAGCAAATTAGGGACACTGTTGCTCCTGGGGTATCGGCGAGGACCATTCGCAACCGTCTCCATGAAGCTGGGCTACGGTCCCGCACACCGTTAGGCCGTCTTCCGCTCACGCCCCAACATCGTGCAGCCCGCCTCCAGTGGTGTCGCGACAGGCGTGAATGGAGGGACGAATGGAGACGTGTCGTCTTCAGCGATGAGAGTCGCTTCTGCCTTGGTGCCAATGATGGTCGTATGCGTGTTTGGCGCCGTGCAGGTGAGTGCCACAATCAGGACTGCATACGACCGAGGCACACAGGGCCAACACCCGGCATCATGGTGTGGGGAGCGATCTCCTACACTGGCCGTACACCACTGGTGATCGTCGAGGGGACACTGAATAGTGCACGGTACATCCAAACCGTCATCGAACCCATCGTTCTACCATTCCTAGACCGGCAAGGGAACTTGCTGTTCCAACAGGACAATGCACGTCCGCATGTATTCCGTGCCACCCAACGTGCTCTAGAAGGTGTAAGTCAACTACCCTGGCCAGCAAGATCTCCGGATCAGTCCCCCATTGAGCATGTTTGGGACTGGATGAAGCGTCGTCTCACGCGGTCTGCACGTCCAGCACGAACGCTGGTCCAACTGAGGCGCCAGGTGGAAATGGCATGGCAAGCCGTTCCACAGGACTACATCCAGCATCTCTACGATCGTCTCCATGGGAGAATAGCAGCCTGCATTGCTGCGAAAGGTGGATATACACTGTACTAGTGCCGACATTGTGCATGCTTTGTTGCCTGTGTCTATGTGCCTGTGGTTCTGTCAGTGTGATCATGTGATGTATCTGACCCCAGGAATGTGTCAATAAAGTTTCCCCTTCCTGGAACAATGAATTCACGGTGTTCTTATTTCAATTTCCAGGAGTGTATAAGTGCAGAACATGAAATGACATAGAGTGCACATGCACTGAGTGCAGAACATATCAAGCAATGACAAAATATATACGCAATGAGTACAAAACACATTAACAAATGGCATAAACTGCACACGCACTGTATATATTTTTTTACCATTTTACAAGAACTAGGAAAGGAAAGGGAAGGATTGCATCATGGTTCTAGCACAGTAGGTTGCACGTAGCTGCACTGAAAGTTCGTATCTTTCTACAGAAGCACAACACCAAGTGAGACAATCTGAAGTTCTCTTCCCTGAAGTATGAATCACTGAAATGTCATACACTGAAATGTCGTATTAATATTCAATGTTATCATTTTGGTAGTACATTAGGTACACCAAACAGTGGGACCATAATAACATCTCCATCGTTCAAGATGGTGGACAGCATGATGTGTCAACACCACACTCTTGTAAGGTACACCAACGTAGAATTAGTGCAAAAACCAAATATAGTGCTCCATGATCATGAGGATAGACAGGACAAACGGATATTGCAATAATTTATGGTAATTAGGTCAGAAGGTGAAGGACATTAAGTCTTATGCTAGTCATCATAGAGAATTACACTAGTCTATTAACCGATTTGAGTAATTGTTGGCACTCATTGCCTAGTTACTAAACATTTCTGTACTATGTATGGTGTATTACAGAACATTATTCATACATCATCTGATTACAGTGAACATTGGCACTCATTGGCCAGTTACAAACCATTTTTATGCATTATTCAAAAGTGATCATTCAAAGCAAGAGTTAATTAATGGCATAGCATTTACATAATTCATCTAGTTATAGTAATCATTGGCATTCATTGGCCAGTTACAAACCATTTTTATGCATTGTTCAGAAGTCATCATTCAAAACAAGAGTTAATTAATGGCATAGCATTAACATAATTCATCTAGTTATAGTAATCATTGGCATTCATTGGCCAGTTACAAAACATTTTTATGCATTGTTCAGAAGTCATCATTCAAAACAGGAGTCAATGAGTGTAGCATCAAGCTACTGGTATTCATATATAATAGCATGTAAGTGACATAAGACAAATTTAAAATATAAGAAACAGTGGCATTCATTGGCCAGTTACAAAGTATTCATAAAATTTTATAAAAGATTATTCAGTACTATTCAGAAGTCATCATTCAAAATGAGAGTTACATTATTGGCATAGCATTTATAGAGTATAACAAAAATATTATTTACAGAAATTATTGGCGTAGTATTTATGCATTATTACAAAACATCATTCAGTATTACTCAGAACTCATCATTCAAGTGACATAGGACATATTTAAAATGTAACACACTACAACTATTACTCAAGGTCTGTGGTTAGAAAACATCATTCAGTATTACTCAGAACTCATCATTCAAGTGACATACGACATATTTAAAATGTAACACACTGCAACTATTACTCATGGTCCATGGTCCAATAATACATAGATATAATGGATTCAATACATCTGACAAATTTGCATTATATTTAGTACTATAAATATCTCTTAAACTAGTAGCATTATTTGGGACTGGTAATACATTTTTTTTGTGCCAGCAATGCATTGCGTTGGGATTGATAATTAATTGCTGGGGCATTAAAATATTTGCTTTTGACTTATTGCTGCAAATAAGGATTAGTAACGTCATTCGTCATGAGTCAGCTGTAGCAAGGCTATGAAACACGTAGAGTATATGTGATCACATTCATGAATGACACACACAAATGGGTAATAAAAATGCAAGTACTAGAACAGGTTTAATAACTAACTGCTTATAGCTCATTACTTTCATGCATAGCTTCTCCTGAAAAAAATACAAAATGGATTATTAAGCTGAAAGAAGAAACGCATATTACGCTGAAAAGTAGTGAACTTTGAATTAACAGGTAATGAAACATGTACTCAATATGTATGTACTCTAGCTGTCCTTTCCAAAACATTCAGTCATTATACCATGTGATATAAGACATACTGTCAAAACGAACTGCAACAAATACTTAAATAACTACATAGCATTTCTTAACTAACAGTAAATATATAAACTTCATCATTATTCTCATCTGCAAAGAAAAACTTAAAAGTGGTGCATTAAGTGGCCATATAAAATTCATCACTATCATCACCTGCAAAGAAAAACTTCATTATTCATGTCACCATATTCTTCATATAACTATTCATCATCATTTATTATCATCTGCAAAAATACACTTCATTATTCATTATTCATATCACCATTTACTTCATACAACTATTCATAGTATAGAGTTTCTTATTTCTAGCATACTTCATCACTAAAACTAAGATGTGTAGTTCTGTCTAACAGCCTGCATCAATCGCCTCGTATTCTGAAAGATAAAATTAGTTAAGACTGCTATCATACGATGTGTATAGTATTTTCTTGTTAAAGCTTGTTAATTCTGATCCGTATACTCTTCATGACGAGGTATTGCATTTTATTTCGTTCATTCCGAAGGTGAAATTCCCATTTCATAGTAATCCACTGTGGTTTGTTTAATTTATTTCTTTTACACGTTATTGCTTTCTGAAAATGATGAATAAGGATTAATATCTTGCACTTAAATCATATACCCATTAAATAAAAACTGGTTTCTAGTGATATAATGAAGCATACAGCATAGCATGACAGAAAACGTATTATGTCAAAAACATAGATAGTGTTCAGGTGCAAAAATGTACACACAGTCTCATAATGCAATAGCCAAGAGTGTAGAATAGTCAAGATATTGAGATATCATAAGGAAAAATGTTAAAGTCAACTGGTGTTTGTTATATCTTAAAGATTTCGTAGTGCATACAAACAAAACAGGAAAACAATCATACGTAGACGAAAAATGGAAAATGTGCACGGTCTGATATATAACGACAAGAAATGACTTTCTTTGTGTTCAGCTTGTATGTTGTGTAGTTGACAGAGGCGATAGTTGAAGACTTTAATGGAGAAAGATTTTGATAAAATTAATATGTCACTAGATAGAATTGCATAATTGGTCATAAAATATGTAAGTTTATCTGGAAAAATGTGTATGGTCTGATGTGTAACGACAAGAAAAGCGACCTGCTAACCTTACCTTGCTGGGCACTTGCCAAGAAAAAATATGATAATCATCAGTAAGTAGTCGCATGACTACAAGTGCGTCATTGGTCATATAAAAATCAGAAAATGTCATTACAGTGTGATAAATCATAAAGTATGTTCATTCAATAAAGGGTTTAATAAATTGGAACATGGTGATTGCCTTTACTTTTTCTGGTTCTCAGAGTTTCGACGTGTACTACATTGGGGTGAGGAATGCTGCGAATTCTGTATGGACCTGCATATAGAAGCTCAAATTTACTGCATCTACTCTTTCCTCTGTTGGATAAATAATGTGTGCGTACTAATACCTTCTGTCCAATGTGAAAGTCACGGCGTGTACAAACCTGTTTTTGCTGTCTTCCCCGGCGCTCTGCGGCACGTTTGATGTTGTTCAGCGCAATGTCAATTATTTCATGGTGACGTAGTCGACGAGATGTAGGAAAGGATACTAATTCTTTAATTTTGTTAGGTGGTTCAACATTTTTCAATATAACAGTCGGAGATAGCATAGTAGATTCATTTGGTATTGAGTTAATCAGCCAGCCGCGGTGGTCTCGCGGTTAAGGCGCTCAGTCCGGAACCGCGCGACTGCTACGGTCGCAGGTTCGAATCCTGCCTCGGGCATGGATGTGTGTGATGTCCTTAGGTTTAAGTAGTTCTAAGTTCTAGGGGACTGATGACCACAGAAGTTAAGTCCCATAGTGCTCAGAGCCATTTGAACCATTTTTTTGAGTTAATCACATCCTGGAATGACAGTATGTGTGTGTCCCAATCAAAATGTTTTTTATGGCAGTATATTCTACTTAGTTTACCAATTTCTTTCATTAGACGTTCACAAGGGTTCGAAGAAGCGTGATACTTGGATATATAGATCGGAGAAATGTTTCTTGTTCATAACATACGTGTCCATATAGCAGATCGAAACTGTGGTCCATTGTCGGAAATTACTTTCAATACATGCCCTACATGAAATAGAAAATGTTTTGCAAATGCTTTCGAAACAGTTCCAGCAGCAGCCCTGCGCAACGGAGTGAAGGCAACAAACCCTGAAGTGAGTTCAACAGCGACAAAGATGTAGCAAAAACCTCTATTAGATCCGGGAATCGGACCAAAAATGTCTACAGCGGCCATGTGTCTCAACTTAACAGGTACAATGGGATGTAACGGAGGAATATGTGAAGTCGTGTCTGACTTAGCTTTCTGGCAGATTTTACATGACACTAAAACTCGTCGAATACGTTTCTCCATGTTGGCAAAATAACTTCTGTCTCAGTATAAGAAAACATTTTCTGGCTTCGTAATGTGCGTAACTTAAATGAGTGTACCAAATTAATTTGTTAACAAGCTCGTCAGGAATGCGTAGTAACCAACTGTTGCTGTCAGGGTGAGAGCGGCGAAACAGAATACTATTGCATACAGTGTAATGATTTCTAATGGTAACATTATTCCTATCTTGCCAAAGGTGTTTAATTTCTTTCCATACGTTGTCTTTACTCTGCTCTTATGCGATGTCTCGTAATGACGACGAAATGAAATTTTCGAATGCAACTTGTTGAATATACATGACGCTAAAATTTGCTTGGCAGAAGTTGGTTGCGATCTCTTGCTGATTGTTGCTGAGAGAACGGGATAGTGCGTCTGCTACAATATTTTGTGTGCCGGGAATGTGAACAATTGTAAAATTAAATTCCTGTAAATAAAGTTTCCATCTGCTTAATCTGTCATGTATAAATTTTGCTGAAAGTAAAAACTGTATCGCTCTATGATCTGTGTAAACGGTCGTATGTCTTCCATAAAGAAAATGCCGAAATCTCGTAAATGCCCATACAACACATAATGTTTCAAGTTCTGTGACAGAATAATTTCGTTCAGCAGGTGACAGAATGCGACTCGCAAAGCGATGTTTTTAATTACTGTAGAACCATCTTCTTCAATTTCCTGAAAATGTGTACGCATAAAGCAGTGTTAGAACTGTCGGTGGCAATGGAAAAATTTCTAGTAAGATCTGGATGTGATAAAAGTGGTGCATTCAACAAAGCTTGTTTCAGATTGACAAATTCAGACTGTGCTTGGCTATCCCAGGACCAAATAGTGTTTTTACCCGTCAACTGACATAATCTAGGGGTGTCTAAAGGAGAGTAATGAATAAATTTACGAAAAAAGTTAATTAATCCCAGAAAGCTGCGTAGTTGTTTCTTCGTCGTAGGAACAGTAATGTCACGTAAAGCTTGAAGTTTTTCCAGGTCAGGCGCAATGCCTTCTGCTGAAATTACATGCCCAAGAAATTTTATAGAAGTTTTGCCAAAGTGCGATCTGCTAAGATTAACTGCGAGTCCTTGTGCACGAAAAGTTTGCAACAGTTGTTCAAGAATCAAATTGTGTTCAGACCAGTTAGCTTCTGCAATAAGAATGTCATCTACATACGTTGTGATTCTGTCTTTTAATTCTGTCGGAAGTATAGTATTCAAACCGCGAATAAATGCTGCTGAAGAAATAGTTAAACCGAACGGTAATTTACAAAATTGATAACAGTCACCAAAACAGAGAAAAGCTGTGTACTTTCTGCAGTTCGGATGGAACTGAATTTGCAAAAATCCCGATTTAAAATCTAACGTGGAATAAATAGCAGTACCATGAAATTTCTGTAGAAATTCTTCTAGTGTCTGTGGGCGATCTGTTTCATTAATAATAATGTCATTGATGTGACGCGAATCAAGTACGAGGCGAAGTGAACCATCCCTTTTCTTAACAATATGGAGCGGGTTTATGTACGGACTAACTGCCGGTTCAATAATTCCTTGGTCAAGCATAGCTTGCAATTCTTTCTTAACTTGTTCTGTGTGAAAATATGGAATGGGATAATGTTTGGCTTTAAATGTGTCGTGCTGTTTAACTTGAAATTCATACTTAAAACCGGACATAGTACCAGGGATGTTGTCAAAAACTGGAGCTTGATGTAAAAGAATTCTGCGTAGCTCTGACCGTTCGTCGTCTGTATTTGCACTGCTCTGTTTAATTTTATCAGAAATCAATTGTATAACGTCATAGTCGGCTTCGTCTGGAGAATTATAGTTGTGTACGTACGTATCTGTGAACAATGTCAAATGACAGTCTATGTAACGCGATATAGAAATGACCTCTGTACGATTAATTGTTTGTTCTTCTGCAGATAAAGAGTGCTGAAATTCTAATGCCAGTTGTACATTTTCATCCTTTAACATTAAATAGGAATTTTGAAAGTCAATAATTGCGTCGTGTTGTACCAGAAAATTCGTACCTAAAATAACGTCTGTTGTCAATAAGGGAACAATCCAAAAATTTGAGTGAAACGTATGACCTACAATACAAAACGATAAGTGTGTCTGTAATTTTACATCTACTCCTTTACCAGATACTGCTCCTTTTACTTTAGTTTTTCCTAATGGTAACGTAGGATAGGTATTCTTTTTGTTACATTCGTTGAAAGTTTCCTCGTTTATAACTGACATAGGTGATCCAGAATCGATTACTGCTGAAAATTTGGATGATCCAATCTTTACTTCAATGACAGGGTGTGAAATGTTTTTTTGAATAACTGATCTTTCCTGCAAAAGAGTGTCTCGGATGTCGTCAAAAGTAATAACATTTTCGTGAACAAGATTCTCTGTGTCAAAAGTATTGCTTGCGTTGCTGGAACATGCAACCTGTACTGTATCTAGTCAAATTCTTTCTGACGTGCTGTTATTTGCGGGAGGATGCTGTGGCATTTCCACTATTTGTACTGTTCTGTTATTTCTTCCTGACGTATTACGTTCGGGATGATATCTACTGTCTGGTTCATTCATGATAATCTGTTGTTGCGGATGATTTTGCTGCTGGTAAGACCGACTGTTATTAAACGTACGCTGAAAATTGTGCTCATTACTTTTACGTCTGTCATGATAGTCATTTCTATACGGTGCATTGCGATATGAGTTGAAATGGTGTGTTTTCGGTACGTAGTTATTTCCTTGTCGCTGTGCGTTACTATTTGGCGAAGCTGACGCTATACGTGTAGGCGGCGAAACATTAAAGCTTGGTTGACCTTGCAGACTACATTATTGGTTAGGTATGCTAACCGACTGGTTTTGTTGATGTTGTTGGGAAAAACCTCTATTGTTACCAAAATGCGTTTGCTGTTGCTGATAATTTTACACATACTGATGATTAAATTTTTGTCTGGTATTAAAGTTCTCGTGGTTGTCATTTCTGGAGCGTCTAATGAAAACTGTCACTTTCGGAAAACTCTTCATATCAGATTTCTTTACTCATTCTTAATCCTAGATAGACCGATAGTTGAAGAGCTGTTTTGATAGATATAAAGGATAGTAGAAGAGAAGGCAGCAGTGGAGAAAACTAAAGATGAAATAGCACTACTACGGCTCGGGGCCCTGTGCAGGCTACGGCACATATTCATTGAAGTGTAACGAATCCCCTGAGGTCGATTGCGCGCTACAAATAAATTTTAGTTTCTGCGTTACAGGCAATGCCGGTGAAAATTCAAAAGCAAGTTGTTGTATCCAATCCAATTCTAGTTTCTGCGTTACAGGCCAAGTTGATGAAAATACAAAAGCAAATTGTCGTATCCAGTCCAAAGCGTGAATCTGTGTTCTGTCATTATTAAGCACTTTAAATTTCCTAACAGATAGAAAGTGTTTGTAATAGAAATTATCGTCTCTGTATGTCTGAGCAGGTTCAGGATTGCATGATAATCTATTTGTCTGTGACTGTTCGGAATCTAAGTCACGCAGTCCCTGTAAATTACTTAAGTTATACTGGCTGTGTGAGTGTGACAAATGTTCAGAACGTGGCGTATGCTGTGACGTGTTAGTGACTGAAACATTTTTCATTTCTGTCACTTTAAAACGTTCGTCAATTTGGCTGATCTGTTGTTCAAATTTCTTATCGACTTCCGTATCCAGAGTGCGTGAAACTTCTGCTGACATTAATTTAAACTCGTCACATACCTGTGTTGCGTTTTCTGAACATTGTTCAGTGACTGCACTAATTTCATCTCTAAGTAATTTCGTTGTGGCTACACGTGTACTACTTAATTCTTGTGCAACAGATCTAATTTCTTCACTACTGTTCCTAGCACAAGTCTTAGTATCCTCACGCAATTGTTCTTTACAATCATGACGTTGCACGGTAACGGCTGTAATCTGTTCACTAAGTTGTTTGTTCTGTTCGTTAAGGTTGTCGTGTTTTTCATTCGACTGTTTGAATCTCTCATTAAGTTGTTTCTTCGATTCATTAAGTTGTTTGTAATTGTTGTCTAGTTTTTCGCTCAGTTGTTTGAAATAGTTGTCTTGTTTTTCATTAAATTGTTTGTGCAGATTGTCTATTTTTTCATTGATTTGTAGTAATAATGCGATAACTTGATCCCAGCCACAATTAGCGGCTCTATTCCCTGTACTGTGTGATGGTGTATCTGCATGTGTCACGTTTTGTGTAACCATTTGGTTACTGTCTGATTCCCAAAAAGGTTTGCCAATCGGATGTGCACTGTTGGTCATTACACCGGAATCAAATAAATCTGACGTATTCTGACTACATTGTTCATCATCGTGAGAAAAATTTATCTGTTCACTATTCAAATTTTGCAAACCGGGTGTGTCAAACTGCGCAACGTTCATTGTATCGGAACGTGCCCCGTCATCAATTGTTACATTTACTATGGACATAATTGAATTTGTTTGCCATCATTAGGATTTAACTCAATACTAGTGATTGGCGGGCATTGATTATCTGTAATTAGGGGATTATCATTAATACACTGAGTGTCGCAAGTATTATCGGTCAAATTATTCGAGTCGGCTATTTCACTCATTTCACATCGCGATGTACTGTAAACAGTTTTTCGCGGCATTTTTCACGAATCAAAATTAAGCACAAAAATGAAACAAAGACGAAGTAAAAAATGGAACAAACACAATTACAACAAAGAGCAATAACTTGCTGATGATCTGTGAAAAAAGTAACAAATTAGTAAATGCGTTGCGCCAGATGCAAACTACATTTAAGTAAATAAGAGCAGATATATGACTACTTTTCAGAGATTCACAAAGAAAATACGATCCTGGCAGGATCGCCAAGTGTAACCCTCCCACAAAATAAAAATAAACAATATGAGTAATGATTCTAATTTACGGTAACCTCAAAACAAAATTCTTTCACAGTGTAACCTCCCCACAAAATTCATTTACATTTATAACCTCCCTACAAAATTTTTTTCACATTAACCTCCACACAAAATTCTTTCTGATTTAATATAAGCTCAAAATTCATTCACGTTTAGCGTAACCTCACAACAGAAAAATTCCTAAACCTCTCAACAGTAAAAATTATAATTGTGTCGTTCACATTCAGTATAACATCCCAATAAAAAATAAATTCAGTAACCTGGTAATAAAACAATGTAACTAACCTCTCAATTAAATTGTCGCTCACTTATGACTTTTCAATAATTCACTGTCAATTTAACCTGGTAAATTTTGGACGACAGCAGTGCTGCGTCATGGCCCTGAAAGATCATTCTGAATAAAAAAAGGAAAAATTCTTACCTCAACGAAGTCGCCTGATATATCTGCTCTTACAATAAATTTTTCCGGCACAGCTCTGAGCATTGCTGGCCGACCTATCTGTCATTTATGAAAGGGAGCAACTGATTTTTCTATTGCAATAATCGGGATGATCATGGATGGGAGAAATTAGTACATTCTTTAAATTGAAATGAATGGTTGTTAAAAGTTACTTTTTATGAGGAAGATTATTATTACGAGAGTTTTAAAACATTTACATGCGACTTGAGATAACATTACTAGATATGCGCGAGGCTGCTTTTTACCTTATACAATAATACTCAGGCTCCGGCATCGCTGCACCGCGACCGGCCCAGCCAACACGATACACCAGACCAGACCAGACCAGGCCAGAGCAGACTCCAGACTAGCAACGACTTACTGCTACAGCTACACAGTTCCTACTGCACTGCTCTCTGGTCAGAGATTCTCTTATACCTTGCCTATTGCAGGCAGCGCATGAGCAATACGTCGAAATTACATCTGCTCGGACCTCTTACAACGTAACTGCTTCGCCGGGGAACGACGTTTCGATAGTTTTCCTAAAGGTTATCTTCCCCTGACTATGACGAGTAGGAAACACGTTGAATCGTTGCCTCTAGGCCAAGACTTACGGCAGATGTTCCGAGAAAATTGAAGCTGGAATCTCATTTTCCGGCTTCTCTTGTAATTCTGAGTTTGCTGCTATTCTGAGGAAGTAAGAGTAAAGTAATCAAAGGCTACCAACCTTCACACCTTTCTCGGAAACGGTAAGACTGTGCAAAACGTAAAAGAGGTATCAAAAAGATTAATAAATGCAAGCAAAACCTGAAGTTAACAAGCAATCGGTAATAGGGCGAAAAACTTCCCGTTTTGTAACAAAATAGGGCGGAAAACTTCCCGTTTTGTAACAAAATGTATCCCTTGGAGAGTGCAGTCTGCTGCTCACCTGGAGACGCGCAGCGCTCTGGCGGAACCTGCACTGGGAACGCCGTTAATGTCCCTGAATGTGATCCTGCGCGGGATGACCTGGTTGTAACCCGAGGAAGCGGACTGAGGGTTAATTTCAGCAGGTAAACGGTTGGCCAGACCTGACCAGTAGCACAGGTATCGAGTTACGCAGGCTCCACCGATGTTCCCCGCAGAGTGACCTTGGACCAGGCGTCGCCTCCCATAAATGACGGAAGACCTACTTTTGCACTGAGGTTTAACTTATCCGTGGGATTTGCTCAGAGGACATTTCTGATCCTGCGTCAGTTCAACAAACGTGCTGAAAAAGTAATCGGTAGGGAATGTTCTGGTAGTAGCGGACACGTCAGCTTTATCGAAACTGTGATATTTTATGTAGGTTACGAGGGATCATTCCTCACACTCACCAACACTGTCGCTCAGCGGACTTGTAAAACTCTATGTCATAATAATGTATATTTCTTTTCAGTTTCTGCAC
The DNA here is from genome assembly GCF_021461385.2 of Schistocerca piceifrons. Taxonomy (NCBI): domain Eukaryota; kingdom Metazoa; phylum Arthropoda; class Insecta; order Orthoptera; family Acrididae; genus Schistocerca; species Schistocerca piceifrons. The sequence continues at coordinate 56,036,331 of NC_060142.1, read as the reverse complement.
CATTAGCCCTTTGGTCGTTTAAACTTTTGGAGAGTAGTGTCGTCATGAAATTGTAATCAAAAATGGTTCAAATGGCTCTGAGCACTAGGTCATCAGTCCCATAGAACTGAGAACTACTTAAACCTAACTAGCCTAAGGGCATCACACAAATCCATGCCAGAGGCAGGATTCGAACTTGCGACCATATCGATCGCGCGGTTCCAGACTGAAGCGCCTAGAACCGCTCCGCCTCACTGGCAGGCAAATTGTAATCAGTAGATAACTGTTTTTTGTGGTAAACGTTTTAATTAAATCGTAAATGGTTATCAACCTGTCCCTAAGCTGACGTAGCTTGTCAAAGAATCTGTCAACTTGTTCCTGCTGAAGCCTGTTGCTCGCTACACTGGACTCGCATTCGGGAGGACGATGATTCAATCCCGCGCCCGGCCTTCCTGATTTAGGTTTCCGTGATTTCCCTAAATCGCTCCAGGCAAATACCGGGATGGTTCCTTTGAAAGGGCACGGCCGACTCCCTTCCTCGTCCTTCTCTAATCCGATGAGACCGATGACCTCGCTGTTTGGTCTCTTCCCCCAATCAACCCAACCAACCCTTGTTGCTCGCTGCAAACTCTTGGATGCGGCAGTACTCCGCCTTAAGTCTTCTTGTCTTTCATGCAATCATTACAAATCTCTTTAACCACTTTCATATTTGTCTTAATGAACAGAAGACTTATTTTCAGCTGTACTGCATATCTGTACATTAGATTTAAGAACCCATCTTTACTGAAAGGTGTTAGTTAGTGATTTGTAACACGATTGGCCGTCCGCTATGGCCGAGTGGTTCTAGGCACTTCAGTCAGGAACCGCGCTGCTGCTACGGTCGCAGGTTCGAATCCTGCCCCGGGCACGGATGTGTGTGATGTCCTTAGGTTAATTCGGTTTAAGTACTTCTAAGTCTAGGGGACTGATGACTTCAGATGTTAAGTCCCATAGTGCTTGGAGCCATTTGATTATTAACACGATTGCATAATAATGTTTTCTGTCCATCAGCGAATATATTTGAAAGAAACTTATTACATCCTAGAACGGATTTCATGGCCACCTTCGTATTTTCTCGTAATTACCTACTGTACTTCTTGGAACTGAATACACAAATGGGAAAAAAAGCAACTCCAAAAAGTAATTAATGCAGAGTAGTAAAAGTTCGGGAATACATTTGTTAAGATAACATATTTAAGTGCCTCACATTGCAAGATCACAGGTTAATGTAAGCGCGAGCCATTGCAAGTGTGAAATGAAGATACATTAATAACGGTGTAACCACCAAAATGTTGAATGTAAGCTTGCAAATGTGCATGCATTGTGCTGTATAGGTGCCTGATGTCAGTTCGTGGGATAGAGCTCCATGCATGTTGCACTCGTTGTGTCGATACAGGGACGGTTAATGCTGTTAGTTGATGACACTGAAGACGTCGTCCGATTATGTCCCCTGTGGCTCCATTTGAGACAGTTCTAGTGATCGAGCAGGTCTAGGCAACATGTCAACACTCTGCAGGGCACGCTGGGTTACAACAACGGTATGTGAGCGAGCGTTGTCCTATTGAAAAACACCCCTCAGAATGTTGTTCGTGAATAGCAGCACAAAGGGTCGAATCACCAGAGTGACGTACAAATTCGCAGTGACGATGCGTGGGGTAAGCACGACGGTGCTCCTGCTGTCGTAACAAATCGCACCCCAGACCGTAGCTTCCGGTGTACGTCCAGTGTGTCCAGCACGCAGGCAGGTTGGTACAGGCCCTCAACTGATCTCCTTTAAGTGGCTCCGGAACGCCCTATACTTGCAACGTTAAAATAACGCTTATAAATTACATCTTTCCTCACAAAGTATTTGAGGTAGGAAGTTGAACTTTTTACAGATTATTTGTTGGAATATGGGCTACAACTTAACACAGGGATTTTACAAAATTTTAGTTCAGTTATTAAAGATGATTTTTTTCAATTGTAATGAAAATTCACAACATTTTTTTGCAATTTTTTATTTATATATTCAAAAATATACAGTTTTTTGGAAAAAGGCTGTGTTAAATTATGCAGAAGGTACTGTGTAACATTTACTGAAAGTTTGAAACAAATATGTTTGGAAGATCCTTAGAAAACATGTAATTAGTATGAGAAAATAAAAGTTTTGGGAATCGAGCGACAAAGATTGGATTAACTTTTTAGTGCATTCCAGGTCCATAGGATGGATTATCTTCATCCTCTGCAAACTCCTCCTCCAGCTTCCTCTTGTTCCTCCTCCTGTTTACTCTTGCTTGTATTTCTAGACTTTTTACAGCCCTGTCTGCAGCCCGAAGGCGTTCCTTGTCTAAAGCAAGCATCGCTCGTTGTTGTGTTCGTAGATTTTGCTACCATTTTCTTCAGTTGCAGTTACTGCAACACTGTTCCAAAAGGTGGTCATGCATGAACACTTATCACATTTCAGTTGTATTTCACTAGCAAGTCCTACGTGCTTTATTATGGAGAGTTCCAGACCAACTTCACTACAATGAATACATCTTACACAGTTTGAAAAAATTCCTTTGAGAACCGACATATCAAATATTTCATTCACATCCGATTCGCCCATAAAACATTCATAGTTTTCACTCATTGAACCAAGCTTCTTCTGTGAAGTATTTTCTTTCCCACTTTGACTGCTATGGGCAGGTGTACTTGAGAGGTTAGGTTCACTCACTTGGTTATCGTCTTTATTGTTTACAGTAATAACACATACCTTTGGCTTTCCAACATTTCTCCTTTTCTTAAAAGCCTTCAGAGGATTTCTAATAACTTTACTTTTACTCATTATTATACTTCAACAAAACAGAGACTCAAGAAACAGAATTAATTACGAATACACTCCTGGAAATTGAAATAAGAACACCGTGAATTCATTGTCCCAGGAAGGGGAAACTTTATTGACACATTCCTGGGGTCAGATACATCACATGATCACACTGACAGAACCACAGGCACATAGACACAGGCAACAGAGCATGCACAATGTCGGCACTAGTACAGTGTATATCCACCTTTCGCAGCAATGCAGGCTGCTATTCTCCCATGGAGAGATGCTGGATGTAGTCCTGTGGAACGGCTTGCCATGCCATTTCCACCTGGCGCCTCAGTTGGACCAGCGTTCGTGCTGGACGTGCAGACCGCGTGAGACGACGCTTCATCCAGTCCCAAACATGCTCAATGGGGGACAGATCCGGAGATCTTGCTGGCCAGGGTAGTTGACTTACACCTTCTAGAGCACGTTGGGTGGCACGGGATACATGCGGACGTGCATTGTCCTGTTGGAACAGCAAGTTCCCTTTCCGGTCTAGGAATGGTAGAACGATGGGTTCGATGACGGTTTGGATGTACCGTGCACTATTCAGTGTCCCCTCGACGATCACCAGTGGTGTACGGCCAGTGTAGGAGATCGCTCCCCACACCATGATGCCGGGTGTTGGCCCTGTGTGCCTCGGTCGTATGCAGTCCTGATTGTGGCGCTCACCTGCACGGCGCCAAACACGCATACGACCATCATTGGCACCAAGGCAGAAGCGACTCTCATCGCTGAAGACGACACGTCTCCATTTGTCCCTCCATTCACGCCTGTCGCGACACCACTGGAGGCGGGCTGCACGATGTTGGGGCGTGAGCGGAAGACGGCCTAATGGTGTGCGGGACCGTAGCCCAGCTTCATGGAGACGGTTGCGAATGGTCCTCGCCGATACCCCAGGAGCAACAGTGTCCCTAATTTGCTGGGAAGTGGCGGTGCGGTCCCCTACGGCACTGCGTAGGATCCTACGGTCTTGGCGTGCATCCGTGCGTCGCTGCGGTCCGGTTCCAGGTCGACGGGTACGGTCACCTTCCGCCGACCACTGGCGACAACATCGATGTACTATGGAGACCTCACGCCCCACGTGTTGAGCAATTCGGCGGTACGTCCACCCGGCCTCCCGCATGCCCACTATACGCCCTTGCTGAAAGTCCGTCAACTGCACATACGGTTCACGTCCACGCTGTCGCGGCATGTTACCAGTGTTAAAGACTGCGATGGAGCTCCGTATGCCACGGCAAACTGGCTGACACTGACGGCGGCGGTGCACAAATGCTGCGCAGCTAGCGCCATTCAACGGCCAACACCGCGGTTCCTGGTGTGTCCGCTGTGCCGTGCGTGTGATCATTGCTTGTACAGCCCTCTCGCAGTGTCCGGAGCAAGTATGGTGGGTCTGACACACCGGTGTCAATGTGTTCTTTTTTCCATTTCCAGGAGTGTATTTTCGAGATAACGACAGAGTAAATAAACATGAAACAATCGACAATCACACCAGCGATATATATTGAACCATCACAGGTTAGCCACAACACATACTTTATCTCACATCACTAAAATGTACCTGATGAACACGGACGTTAATAATAACACCATTTGACAGCAGTTTAACAGCGCCACAATGGGTCACGCCCATGTAGAACACATTTCAAAAACAATTTAAAAATAGTTGTAGTCTTCGGAATTGAGTAAATTATATATCTATTAAAAGGTAATAGTCTGCAGATTCAGAAAACGCAAAAAAGTAAAAATTGAACTTTTCATGATTTTGAGCCTTTCCGGAGCCCCTTAACCAACATGAGGCCATCACTGGCAACAGATTTCGTCAGAACACACAACAGACCTCCACCCTGCCCTCCAGTGAGTTGTTGCTTGACACGACTGAAGTGGAAACTGGCGTTGGTTTGAGTTCAGTGGAATGCATGCTGCTGGGCGTCTGGCTCGGACTGTCCTTGAAGTAACCGCTTTGGTAACAGTTTTACGTCACCGTGGTGCCAAAGCCGCTCAGATTACTGCTGCAGATGCAGTACGATGCGCCAGAGGCATACGCCAAACACTATGGTCTTCCCTCTCGGTGGTGCCACGTAACAGTCTGGAGACCGGTCTTTTTGCCACCGTACCTTCGCGTGACCATCACCGACAGCAGTCAGGTACGGTGGCCACATTCCTGCCAAGTGTTTCTGCAGTATCGCGGAAGGAACATCACCATTACAGCGTGTATTTAAAGCAAATCTGATTTTCACCCTCATCGTGGCGTTACTCTTATGCGACTGGAGCGAAATATGAGTAGATATCATCTCTCACATGAAGAAACACGTTTACCAGCTTCCGTTTATTTCGCACAATTCCTCGATGATGCGATTTTTTTCCTTGAATGTATTTCTCACCCGCTTCCCTGGCTATCAGTCAAGCAGTATATTGCTCCCTCCTACGTATATCTCGCGAAGAGACCACGAGGATAAAATCAGAGAGATTAGAGCCCACACAGAGGCATACCGACAATCCTTCTTTCCACGAACAATACGAGACTGGAATAGAAGGGAGAACCGATAGAGGTACTCAAGGTACCCTCCGCCACACACCGTCACGTGGCTTGCGGAGTATGGATGTAGATGTAGATGTATCATTTAAAAAAGTCCGACTTTTTCTACGCCTCCTTCATACTGTTTTCATCCTATTATGTCCTGACTTCTCCATCTTTGCCTGTTAGAGAAAGAACCGTAAAATAGTACTCTTTTACACTATCTGTTTTCTCCGGTGCTACCAGGTCGGACATACACGAACGTACCGCTGCGACAGTTTAACATTATCATTGTTATTATTATAATTTCTTGGCCTATACATTGTTACTGCTTACAACAACAAACTGTAGTAGAACCTTCAGGGATGTTTGACAAGTAAGGTGTGTACTTTAACACAGCTGCGACGAACCCATGCTTTTGGTAGAACTAACAATTATTTATTATTAAGCTATCATGTTACATTTGCGCTTACGAAACACATTACTAATAATTCAAAGATTTTGTGCACTTGCTTATTTTACTCCATATTCGTGTACTTCCTTTGATGAATAAGTATTTCATTTACTAATGCTGCATTAACCCAAGAGATAATCCAGAGGACGAATGCGAGTGTAAGAATGTCGAATACGCTGACATCACTGCATTCAGGAAAACACAGTGACAGATATTTCTAAGTGCAAAACATACTGAACTGAGCAGCCTGTTAAGCTCTCTACTGCTGATCCCGTTTTAGCTTGTTGTCTAGATGAACCAAGGAATTTTACTTGGTAGTTTAGAGGAATCTGTAGAAGGTAAAAACTGTACATTGAGACAGAGACTGGAATGATGTTGTTGTTGTTGTTGTTGTTGTTGTGGTCTTCAGTCCAGAGACTGGTTTAATACAGCTCTCCATGCTACTCTATCCTGTGCAAGCTTCTTCGTCTCCCAGTACCTATTGCAACCTACATCCTTCTGAATCTGATAGTGTAGTCATCTCTTGGTCTCCCTCTTCGATTTTTACCCTCCACGCTGCCCTCCAATACTAAACTGGTGATACCATGATGCCCCAGAATATGTCCTACCAACCGAGCACTTCTTCTAGTCAAGTTGTGCCATGCGGTTAAAGGCGCTGCAGTCTGGAACCGCAAGATCGCTACGGTCGCAGGTTCGAATCCTGCCTCGGGCATGGATGTTTGTGATATCCTTAGGTTAGTTAGGTTTAACTAGTTCTAAGTTCTAGGGGACTAATGACCTCAGCAGTTGAGTCCCATAGTGCTCAGAGCCATTTGAACCAAGTTGTGCCACAAACTTCTCTTCTCCCCAATCCTATTCAATACCTCCTCATTAGTTATGTGATCTACCCATCTAATCTTCAGCATTCTTCTGTAGTACCACATTTTGAAAGCTTCTATTCTCTTCTTGTCTAGACTATTTATCTTCCACGTTTCACTTCCATACGTGGCTACACTTAGTTTCATTACATTGCACAGCAATGGCTGTAATCTGTTCATTAATCTGAAGTTTTCATTAGAGTCTTTGATCTACCTGTCGTGTTTTTCATTCGACTGTTTGAAATTTTCATTAAGTTGTTTGTTCGAGTCATTAAGTTGTAGCAATATTACCATAATCTGATCAACGCCAAATTTAGCGGCTCTGTTCTCTGTGCTGTGTGATAGTGTATCTGTCTTTGATACGTGTTCTGTAACCATTTGGTCATTGTCTGATTCCTGAAAAAGTTTGCTGATGGGTTGTGCACTGTTGGTCACTACATTGGAATTAAATAAATCTGACATATTTTTAGTAAATTGTTCATCTTCATAACTAACATTTATCTGCTCACTGTGTAAATTTTACACATCTGATGTGTCAAACTGGGCAGCGTCATCAATTGTTGTTAAATTTACAGTGGACATAATTAAATTTGTTTGCTTATCTTTTAAGTTTGAATTGTAACTGGTGGTTGGCACACACTGATTTTCTAAAGTTGCAAGATTAGAACTATGACACCGAGTAGCTCTAATATTGTCAGTCATACTGTTCAGGTCGGTGTTTTCACTCATTACACTTCGCGATGTACTGTTTGTAGTTTTTCGTGAAATTTTTAACAAAATAAAGGTGGACACAAAATTAAAACAAGACAAAGCAGATACAAAGTGGAGTAAATACAATGACAGCAAAGAACAATATTTGCCGATGATCTGTGAAAAAGGAATGACAAATCAGTAAATGCGTTGCGTCAAATGCAAATTACATTTAACACTTGATAAATAAGAGCAAATATACATAGCTGACTACTTCTATGAAAATTCTCAGAATACAATCCTGGCAGGATGTCGACAAGTGTTACCTCCCAACAGAAAAATAATTATAATATTCATATTTAGTGTAAGCTGCCAACAGAAAAATCTCGTTTAAGTTCGCAATAGAAAAATTTCTTTCCAATAATAAAATTTCAAGTTTTAATGTGACTTTCCATTAAAGACTGGCTCCATAGCGAGATTAATAAGTTTTGATGTCAGCAGCGCTGCTTCATGGCCCTGTGAAATCATCCTGAATAAACTGAAAATTTCTTACCTCACAAAGATGTCGCTGAATAACGCTGTCTATATATCTACTCCTATAAGAAATTTTTGGCACAGCCCAGTGCATTGCTGGCCATCTGCTCAATTACATCTGCTCAAGTGCGCTAGCGAATAGCAATGAACCCCTTACAATACCATTGTACGATTCCTAATTAACGGGGATAGGTATTTCTTCGCAAACTTTCCGCGCTGGACGACAAAAGACTAAAATATGGATGGTCGGTGTTCGGAAGAACCTGTAGAGAGGGAGAATATTCCATGGTTTCGAGAATATGATTCGCCTTCTGTAATTACGAGTGAGGGGAGCCGAGCTTTGCTGCGAAGCCAGCAGTGTTAGACGGTCGCTCAGTATCAGCTCTTGTTGGTACATATGGACTTGCTGCCTTTGCTCTCAGGAGGTTTTATACACTCCTGGAAATTGAAATAAGAACACCGTGAATTCATTGTCCCAGGAAGGGGAAACTTTATTGACACATTCCTGGGGTCAGATACATCACATGATCACACTGACAGAACCACAGGCACATAGACACAGGCAACAGAGCATGCACAATGTCGGCACTAGTACAGTGTATATCCACCTTTCGCAGCAATGCAGGCTGCTATTCTCCCATGGAGAGATGCTGGATGTAGTCCTGTGGAACGGCTTGCCATGCCATTTCCACCTGGCGCCTCAGTTGGACCAGCGTTCGTGCTGGACGTGCAGACCGCGTGAGACGACGCTTCATCCAGTCCCAAACATGCTCAATGGGGGACAGATCCGGAGATCTTGCTGGCCAGGGTAGTTGACTTACACCTTCTAGAGCACGTTGGGTGGCACGGGATACATGCGGACGTGCATTGTCCTGTTGGAACAGCAAGTTCCCTTTCCGGTCTAGGAATGGTAGAACGATGGGTTCGATGACGGTTTGGATGTACCGTGCACTATTCAGTGTCCCCTCGACGATCACCAGTGGTGTACGGCCAGTGTAGGAGATCGCTCCCCACACCATGATGCCGGGTGTTGGCCCTGTGTGCCTCGGTCGTATGCAGTCCTGATTGTGGCGCTCACCTGCACGGCGCCAAACACGCATACGACCATCATTGGCACCAAGGCAGAAGCGACTCTCATCGCTGAAGACGACACGTCTCCATTTGTCCCTCCATTCACGCCTGTCGCGACACCACTGGAGGCGGGCTGCACGATGTTGGGGCGTGAGCGGAAGACGGCCTAATGGTGTGCGGGACCGTAGCCCAGCTTCATGGAGACGGTTGCGAATGGTCCTCGCCGATACCCCAGGAGCAACAGTGTCCCTAATTTGCTGGGAAGTGGCGGTGCGGTCCCCTACGGCACTGCGTAGGATCCTACGGTCTTGGCGTGCATCCGTGCGTCGCTGCGGTCCGGTTCCAGGTCGACGGGTACGGTCACCTTCCGCCGACCACTGGCGACAACATCGATGTACTATGGAGACCTCACGCCCCACGTGTTGAGCAATTCGGCGGTACGTCCACCCGGCCTCCCGCATGCCCACTATACGCCCTCGCTCAAAGTCCGTCAACTGCACATACGGTTCACGTCCACGCTGTCGCGGCATGCTACCAGTGTTAAAGACTGCGATGGAGCTCCGTATGCCACGGAAAACTGGCTGACACTGACGGCGGCGGTGCACAAATGCTGCACAGCTAGCGCCATTCGACGGCCAACACCGCGGTTCCTGGTATGTCTGCTGTGCCGTGCGTGTGATCATTGCTTGTACAGCCCTCTCGCAGTGTCCGGAGCAAGTATGGTGGGTCTGACACACCGGTGTCAATGTGTTCTTTTTTCCATTTCCAGGAGTGTAGTTAGAACTGTTAGGCACTGCACTGTTGCGAACTTATGCGATTCTAGACTTCGCCTCCGGGAAGGGAGTCGTCGTTGAGTACGCAGCGTTCAGTGACTGAGAGCACTTCTGTCTATACTCACGTTGAGACGTTATCTGAATTCTGTCCTTGTGCCTGTGAGTTCGCGTTTCTTGTCTGTAGAACACAGAGAGGAGAAGACAGTATTACATTATACTAGTCAGAGGACCGCCTTCTGCCGTCCTAGAGTTTGCATGAACTTTTATTTTGTAGCTGGAGTTCTTCCATCGTCGCAGATGTCTACAAGAACCATCACTCCAACGCACCGGACACAGTACATACGCTGATATTGCTAATTACTTTGACTTATTAGGGCTATAAACCTAACAGCTGTGATCACATAAGTTTTATTTCCACTGAGGTTGCACACCACTGTAGATCATCTTTGAAAGTAGTGTCTCCTAGTGTTTGGTACGTAGATGATGTCAACCATCTCGCATTATTTATATTAGATCGTGTAACCATAAAAAGGGGCAGATTTTGGCAATTGATTCATTTGTATCTCTTTATGTGCATTGGACATTGATATATAAACATTTGTAATATATAGAGGAGTTTTAATCTATGATAAATATATAAGCAGAAACAGCATTTACCATTTTGTAGTTAGTAGTTCCCTTAATCATTCATTTATGTTTATGTTGTAATTTATATGTTAAAGAGCAAGAAGGAGGAGATAATATCACCATTAAGAAATCCTATCTGCTTCAGGAGGCAGTCAGACAGGGCGAAATCTCCTTTTCGCGTTCAGTATTTTCCGTTGCGCACATTCATTTTACACCCGCCTGGAGTAGCACCTTGGAATCTCAGTAGAGTGTGGATTTAGTGTCGCAGGTTACAGCTCATCACTGGTTAGCTGCAACAATGAGAATCGAGCTGTAAAAGTTGGGGCATTTTTATTTGTTGGCTATCGTGATGACGTTATCCTCCAGTTGGGATGACCAAATGTGCTCCAGTTTTCTGAGCACATCACCGCTCTACATCACACTCTGATGTTGCAGCTCTTCCTCTCCGTCCTTTAGCCTATTTATGGCTGCTACGTGGGCAGCGAATAGTAATGAACCCCTTACAGCAGGGCTTCCCAGCGTGTGGTCCGCGGACCCCTTAGGGGTCCGCCGGCTCTTTCTAGGGGGTCCGTGGCCACCTTTCACCAAATCGTGTAAAATAATGAGTAAAATTATTGAATAAAAATGTGAAGATCAAATTCATCACTATTTTTTGTGTGAAAAACGTGTACTTTTACTTCAGGTCGTGTTTCAAGCAGCCTTTGCGGTTCCTAAGTGAGAACGCATACACAGTTTAGTGCCGGAGAATGCGGCTTCTCTGATCGACTGTTTTGCAACAATACGGGGGTCGTTTGTGCGCCGGCTCACGGCGCTAGATGCGCTGAAACCCATTACGCATGCGCGGAGCGACCTTTGTCGGCCAATCACAGTGCTCGCTGGCACGTATGCGGCCCCAGGCATCATTAAATGTTAAACTTGTTTTGTCAGTGCACTACCTGTTTCATAAGTCGATTTTTGACCAGTTTATTACTTCTAACATGGATCAGTGGTTGAAGTTTGGTTCATTGAAGAAGGGTGCGGTTTCTCCATCGCCTTCACAACAAGGGAAGTTTCCAGTTGAAATGAATGAGGAGGGAGGACGACCAAAGGAAGAACAATCACAAGAAGCTCCACAGCCGGATTTATTATGCGAAAAATCTGCAAGTACTCCATTGGTTGTAACATCCTGTGGAAGTGGAATAACCAATAAGCGTTAAGTACAACGAAAGCTATTTAGAAATGGGCTTTATGTCCTTCCGAACAGTTCAATGGTTCCAGTTAAATTGCGCCGTCATTTTGAAGGTACTCATCCGGATTTTCGGGCTAAAGACATCGATTTTTTCAAAAGGAAGAGTGCTGAAGTAGCTGCTTCTCGGGCAAAAACAATTAATGAAAATTCATTAAAAGCTTCTTTCTTGGTTAGTTATCGAGTGGCAAAAACAGGCAAAGCTCATACCATTGCAGAAAATCTCATAAAGCCGTGTGTTAATGATATTGTTTCTTGCATGCAAGACGAAAAGGCAGTAAAGCTTGTATCTTCGGTGCCATTATCAAACAATACTGTCAAGAGACGCATTGTTGACATGTCAAATGATGTGAAAGACACTCTTGTTTCTCGCATCCAACACAGTTCATTTTCTCTGCAGATAGAAGAATCCACTGATGTTGCTGGATTAGCGATTTTATTGGCTTTTGTCCGTTATGAATATTCTGGATGTTTTGAGGAGGACCTCTTATTGTGCAGACCACTACCGGCCAACACAACAGGTGCTGAAATATTCCGTCTATTGGATGATTTTTTAAGGACTGACGAAGTTTCTTGGTTTAATTGCATAGATGTGTGCACAGATGGTCCAAAAGCTATGACGGGTCCTACAGTCGGAGCAATAACGAAAATAAAAGAAAACGCCAAGAATTGCAGTAATAGTCATTGTGCTCTCCACAGATACGCTTTAGCTACGAAAAAAATACCTATTTCGTTCAAGAAAGTTTTAGACGAATCCATTCAAATCATTAACTACCTAAAATCAAGGCGGTTGAAGTCAAGACTTTTCACAATATTGTGTGAAGATATGGGAAGCCTTCATCCTTCCCTGCTTCTCCACACAGAAGTGAGGTGGCTCTCGCGTGGGAATGCACTCTCTCGGTTGTACGAATTAAGATTGGAAGTCTTAGCTTTGCTTTTGGAGCGTAACGCCAAATTAGCAGACCTTATTGACGAAAATTGGCAGTGTATACTTGCCTATTTGTCAGATATTTTCTCCAAAATGAACGAAATGAATATTTCACTGCAAGGGCAAAGTGAAACAAAGGTCACTGCTATCGACAAAGTTCGAGCATTCGAGAGGAAAATCAATTTTTGGGCAGAGAGTGTCGAGGAGGGAGAGGTCGAGTGTTTTCCTCTTCTCAAGGAGTTTTTGAAAAACAAAACATTGGCGCTTGCGAAGAATTTGTTTCATCAAATCCTGGAACATCTCCGAAGGTTGATGTCATTGTTGGAGCATTATTTCCCAACAGCTGAAGATGAGAAGCTGCAGAAATACGAATGGATGGTCAACCCATTCACTGTATCAAAATGCCGAACATTCTATCATCAAATAAATATGAGTTGTTGATAGAAATTGCCACAGACCCTACCTTGAAATCAAGTTTTGACATTGACAGATACTCACACATTTGGATCCGTTTGGCTAGCAAGAAATATTACCCCTTGTTGAAGAGGCAAAACGTGTACTTCTTCCGTTTTGCCACAACATACATGTATGAATCTGGATTCTCGATTTATGCTGCCCACAAAACTAAGTACCGAAGCTGTCCAGATGCGGAACCAGACATCCGCCTCCATTTGTCAAGAATTGAACCCAACTTTTAAAAACTGTGTCAGCAGAAGCACCCTCACCCATCACATTAGGATTCCATTATTATTCCTACAGACTCCTCTATAGTAAAGAAGAAAGCATTTTTCTTTGTAGACGCTCAGTGAACGTACCTGAACTGTGTAGGAATTTTGTTTCTATCTTCTATCATTTTCAAAATAATTGTTAATTGAATTCTGTTGGCATTGATATTTTTGTTACGAAAATTAAAATGATCTCTAAAGCTAATTTCTTTCCTTTATAATATATTCCGTCCTCTCAGTTAAAAATATGGCCTGCCTATACTTCAATTACAATTACTTGCTATTACTCTGACACTATATTGTGGCAAATGGCTGCGAGCGTAAACAAATGAGGACTTTCCACGTGCAACCTTGTAAAAAGTAAACCTCCTCTGCCAGAATTGTTTCCTTTGAGAAAAAAAATTCTTACGTTCTGTGAAGTGAATTGCCGTCTTATATAGAAGTAAGAGAGTCTGTTTGTTTGTTTTCTTAATTTGTTTACAGTCGAGGCTGACTGCCACGAAATAGTGTCCAATTATTAGTTGGAGTTGTCAGCTGTGGCTAAACTGTTGCCACGCCGCCTGCCAGTTGCCAGCTACCAACTGACAGTACATTGTAGCAATGCCGCCTGCTAGCTGCCGTTCAGTAGCTACGCAAAGGTGGAAAAATAACTAGACTTTCCGAGCTATTTACATGGGAACGAAAATCGATTGTGGAAATGGAAAACGGTTTTATAAAAGCAAATTTCCAGAATCGATTTTGAAGTGTTTACCTGACCAACTAAAAGCGGAATTGGGACATCGGCTTACGAAATCCAGGTTTGGAAACGCATGTAAACTGGGTGAATGTATTGGTTCAAATGGCTCTGAGCACTATGGGATTTAACATCTGTGGTCATCAGTCCCCTAGAACTTAGAACTACTTAAACCTAACTAACCTAAGGACATCACACACATCCATGCCCGAGGCAGGATTCGAACCTGCGACTGTAGCAGTCGCGCGGCTCCGGACTGCGCGCCTAGAACCGCTAGACCACCGCGGCCGGCGGTGAATGTATTCCCACACATTGCACAAACGATGTCACAATAGACCTTTAAAGGCAATTCCTTGGCCTCTTTTCTTTCGTGATGTGTTTGTATCCCAAATCATGGGTCTGCCTCTTTTCTTCACAGCCGCGCGGAATGGCCGCGCAGTCTAAGGCGCCATGTCGTCGTGGATTGCGCGGCCTCTCCCGCCGGAGGTTCGAGTCCTCCCTCCGGCATGTGTGTGTGTGTGTGTGTGTGTGTGTGTGTGTGTGTGTGTGTGTGTGTGTGTGTGTGTGTGTGTGTGTGGGTTGTCCTTAGCGGAAGTTAAACTTAGGTTAATGGTGTGTAAGACTAGGGACTGATGACCCCAGCAGTTAAGACCACACAATCACACGACTGTTACGAAATATGCATGATCCTTACACAACAGTAGCCAAACAGTGGAAGTGAACAGACCACAAGTGGCAGGTTGTCAACAACGAACACCTCTTGGAGGAAGGCAGCTCCAACGTGTGAAATGTCAATTACAAAGTAATTTTAATCAAGCTATAGTGTGTTGAACAAAGGAAGTAAATCCACTAGTAAGTGATACAGTGGGAATTCAAATTGGATCGTTAATTTCAAGTTGTTTTCATTCATCTCTAAACCAAAGACTATTCATACTTCAGAGTGGGGGGGGGGTCATTAAGAAGCTTTCATTTCCCATGGGTTTCGCTCTGAAATTTAAAGTTACTGTGCTCCTGACTGACTAGGGGTCTGCCATGGATTTTCGACTGAAGAAGGGGTCCGCCAGCTAAATCTTCGGAAATAACGCAACGCTTCCTTGTTCCTCTCTGCTGCGTCCAAGATTTTCTGGTTGTCCATCTGGCCTAGCTACAATACCGTTCGGCCGCCGCTGTGTTGTGCTTCAGCGATCAGTTGCCCGACTGTCCATTTTGGGCTACTTCCTGTTTTTAGCAGGACCAACACACCTGTGCGGGATTTTCCACCCAGGGCCTGTGTTACACCTGTCTTTCCATTTCCAGTGGCGTTCCAACCTCTGCTAGTATAGGCAATCATTCATTACGCCGTTTTGATAACAAAGACAATCCCTCACCTTTCATGCAATAAGCGCTAAAAACTATTTACTAGGTGTACGTGACAATGTCAGTCTTATATATATAGGAAGATGGTATCTGTTCTTTCGGACATGTCATCACCATCAGTACCATGCAGCTCGTTAGAATGAAATTACAATGAAATGAATACCCCTAGCTGGATACAGGTGTTGATATAAGTCAATACGGATAGTTGAAAATGTGTGCCCCGACCGTGACTCGAACCCTGGATCTCCTGCTTACATGGCAGACGCTCTATCCTTCTGAGGCACTGAGGACACAGAGGATAGTGCGACTGCAGGGACTTATCTCTGGCACCCCTCCCTTGAGACTCATATTCCCAACTTGTTGTCCCGCACTATATTCATAGTGCCCCTGCCCATTATACTCATTACTCGCGGCGTTTTGCCGATTCCCGTAAGAGTTCGGGCACTGTTTGTGCATCCGCACGGACAAAGATGGTCAAATGGCCGTTGAGCCTTATGAATATAGTGCAGGACAATAAGCTGGGAATATGGGTCTCACGGGAGGCGTGCCAAAGATAAGTCCCTGCAGTCGCACTACCCTCTGTGACCTCAGAAGGATACAGCGTCTGCCATGTAAGCAGGAGATCATGGGTTCGGGTCCCAGTCGGGGCACACATTTTCAACTGTCCCCGTTGACATATATCAACGCCTGTATGCAGCTAGGGGTATTCATTTCATTGTAATGCCAGTCTTCTTTGAATATTAATACATACGATGTACAACCTATCAAATGATACCTAATTCCGGTTGTAAATCACGCAAAGTATATAGATGAGTGCTTGAAAGGTGCGAAATTATAGCCACGTTACAAGACGACTAAGACATACGGTCCTACCGCCAAATAGATGTGATGGACTCTGTTGCCTCATCGTCACCTCCGCTGATGGAAAGATTTTGGTTTGCTTCCAACATCAGGCCCATGCAGATCTCAGTGTTGGTCCCTGGCGACCTAATGTACGACCATCGTCCTGGAGATCGGGTAGTGCAGTAATTGCTGTCCCCTGCCCCCCCCCCCCCCCTTCTAATCTCCAGCTACTAGCAGACTCCAGTGTACAGATCGTTGTCTTGCAGGCGGCATTCTTGATGGCTAAAGCTACTTTATGAAGAGCTGCTGAGTGTCTTTCCCTGAGCATGAGAATACCTTGGAAATTGGTTGGCAGAGCTACGGGCCACTGGGTGGTGCCAGCTGTGTTTGCGTCACTACGGGTCGACAGCCGCTCCTGACACGTCAGTCGCTCAGCAGCTACGTGAGCTGCTGCTACCATACTCTGTGGGGCACACCCGTGACAGAAAATACCAGGCTGATGATTGCTCTGTTGGTTCACCTGGCTGCTCGCGGTCTGAGGAGTATCGAACAGTACTTGTGGTCAATAACGGTGTAAACCGACAGTAATGTTACTCTAACTCTTCCAGGTGTCTGACAGATCCTCACCAGCACATTTCACATGGCAAATGAGGCAGAGGCCGTTTTCCTGGCCCACTATAATACTTAAACTCACAGTTAAATTATTCGATGAAAATTGCAAAACGATATGAACAAGGTTTTTACAGTTATACACTCCTGGAAATGGAAAAAAGAACACATTGACACCGGTGTGTCAGACCCACCATACTTGCTCCGCACACCGCGAGAGGGCTGTACAAACAATGATCACACGCACGGCACAGCGGACACACCAGGAACCGCGGTGTTGGCCGTCGAATGGCGCTAGCTGCGCAGCATTTGTGCACCGCCGCCGTCAGTGTCAGCCAGTTTGCCGTGGCATACGGAGCTCCATCGCAGTCTTTAACACTGGTAGCATGCCGCGACAGCGTGGACGTGAACCGTATGTGCAGTTGACGGACTTTGAGCGAGGGCGTATAGTGGGCATGCGGGAGGCCGGGTGGACGTACCGCCGAATTGCTCAACACGTGGGGCGTGAGGTCTCCACAGTACATCGATGTTGTCGCCAGTGGTCGGCGGAAGGTGCACGTGCCCGTCGACCTGGGACCGGACCGCAGCGACGCACGGATGCACGCCAAGACCGTAGGATCCTACGCAGTGCCGTAGGGGACCGCACCGCTACTTCCCAGCAAATTAGGGACACTGTTGCTCCTGGGGTATCGGCGAGGACCATTCGCAACCGTCTCCATGAAGCTGGGCTACGGTCCCGCACACCGTTAGGCCGTCTTCCACTCACGCCCCAACATCGTGCAGCCCGCCTCCAGTGGTGTCGCGACAGGCGTGAATGGAGGGACGAATGGAGAAGTGTCTTCTTCAGCGATGAGAGTCGCTTCTGCCTTGGTGCCAATGATGGTCGTATGCGTGTTTGGCGCCGTGCAGGTGAGCGCCACAATCAGGACTGCATACGACCGAGGCACACAGGGCCAACACCCGGCATCATGGTGTGGCGAGCGATCTCCTACACTAGCCGTACACCACTGGTGATCGTCGAGGGGACACTGAATAGTGCACGGTACATCCAAACCGTCATCGAACCCATCGTTCTACCACTCCTAGACCGGCAAGGGAACTTGCTGTTCCAACAGGACAATGCACGTCCGCATGTATCCCGTGCCACCCAACGTGCTCTAGAAGGTGTAAGTCAACTACCCTGGCCAGCAAGATCTCCGGATCTGTCCCCCATTGAGCATGTTTGGGACTGGATGAAACGTCGTCTCACGCGGTCTGCACGTCCAGCACGAACGCTGGTCCAACTGAGGCGCCAGGTCGAAGTGGCATGGCAAGCCGTTCCACAGGACTACATCCAGCATCTCTACGATCGTCTCCATGGGAGAATAGCAGCCTGCATTGCTGCGAAAGGTGGATATACACTGTACTAGTGCCGACATTGTGCATGCTCTGTTGCCTGTGTCTATGTGCCTGTGGTTCTGTCAGTGTGATCATGTGATGTATCTGACCCCAGGAATGTGTCAATAAAGTTTCCCCTTCCTGGGACAATGAATTCACGGTGTTCTTATTTCAATTTCCAGGAGTGTATTTTACTGCGTGGAGAGGCTTCAGTCCTGTCTTAAAACTTCACATTATTTGAAGTGCTACCCCCAAAAGATAACATATGTTGTTGTTGTTGTGGTCTTCAGTCCTGAGACTGGTTTGATGCAGCTCTCCATGCTACTCTATCCTGTGCAAGCTTCTTCATCTCCCAGTACCTACTGCAACCTACATCCTTCTGAATCTGCTTAGTGTATTCATCTCTTGGTCTCCCTCTACGATTTTTACCCTCCACGCTGCCCTCCAATACTAAATTGGTGATCCCTTGATGCCTCAGAACATGTCCTACCAACCGATCCCTTCTTCTGGTCAAGTTGTGCCACAAACTTCTCTTCTCCCCAATCCTATTCAATACTTCCTCATTAGTTATGTGATCTACCCATCTAATCTTCAGCATTCTTCTGTAGCACCACATTTCGAAAGCTTCTATTCTCTTCTTGTCCAAACTATTTATCGTCCATGTTTCACTTCCATACATGGCTAAACTCCATACGAATACTTTCAGAAATGACTTCCTGACACTTAAATCAATACTGGATGTTAAATTTCTCTTCTTCAGAAACGCTTTCCTTGCCATTGCCAGCCTACATTTTATATCCTCTCTACTTCGACCATCATCAGTTATTTTACTCCCCAAATAGCAAAACTCCTTTACTACTTTAAGTGTCTCATTTCCTAATCTGATTCCCTCACCATCACCCGACTTAATTCGACTACATTCCATTATCCTTGTTTTGCTTTTGTTGATGTTCATCTTATATTGTCCTTTCAAGACACTGTCCATTCCGTTCAACTGCTCTTCCAAGTCCTTTGCTGTCTCTGACAGAATTACAATGTCATCGGCGAACCTCAAAGTTTTTATTTCTTCTCCATGAATTTTAATACCTACTCCGAATTTTTCTTTTGTTTCCTTTACTGCTTGCTCAATATACAGATTGAACAACATCGGGGAGAGGCTACAACCCTGTCTTACTCCCTTCCCAACCACTGCTTCCCTTTCATGTCCCTCGACTCTTATAACTGCCATCTGGTTTCTGTACAAATTGTAAATAGCCTTTCGCTCCCTGTATTTTACCCCTGCCACCTTTAGAATTTGAAAGAGAGTATTCCAGTCAACATTGTCAAAAGCTTTCTCTAAGTCTACAAATGCTAGAAACGTAGGTTTGCCTTTCCTTAATCTTTCTTCTAAGATAAGTCGTAAGGTCAGTATTGCCTCACGTGTTCCAGTGTTTCTACGGAATCCAAACTGATCTTCCCCGAGGTTGGCTTCTACTAGTTTTTCCATTCGTCTGTAAAGAATTCGTGTTAGTATTTTGCAGCTGTGACTTATTAAGCTGATAGTTCGGTAATTTTCACATCTGTCAACACCTGCTTTCTTTGGGATTGGAATTATTATATTCTTCTTGAAGTCTGAGGGTATTTCGCCTGTTTCATACATCTTGCTCACCAGATATTAAATTATATTTTTATCCTTATTGGTCTTTCATTTGTTGTCCTTGTAGTCACGTTGCTGAGACATGCACTTTGCACAGAAAGTTTGTATTGGGTGGCGTAATTATTGCAAAAAATAACAGTTCAAACGAGACTGCAGAAAAACATAGTCCCTAATATGAACAAAAGCGAAGATCATCTAGTGCTCACTTGGCAAACGGACATCTGATAAAAACTCTCCTACAAATAATATCAAGATTGCCCAGTGCTTCCCTGGCACACTGGCATCAGATAAAAACTCTCACAACATCTGTAAGAAACTTCTAGCCAATACCACAGCACGTTCATTTGCTACTGGCAGTGTGCCATATTCATAAATAATAGTCTGCAGCACGTCCTTGTGACTCAAATCATCTAAGAAAAAATCTGCAAGTGTTCCAGATACAATATACCCCAGCCATACACCTCATTTATCAATGAATTCAGCCCTACCCTTCAAAACTCTGTACAAAAAGAAGAAACTATGGTCTCCAGAAAAATTTAACTATTGTTAATATAACACAGCTTGGCACAAATGACATTTCTACAATTTCAAAATTAAATAGAACGATACATAAATTTTTATTAGCTTTTCTGACACACTCTGGTGTGGATAGAAAGAAAAAGTATATATAGATGGGTCTCACTGACATTTCTCGTTGAACATTGCCATTGCACTTAACCTATAACATTTGAGAAAACAGACATGTACGTGTGTTCATTACGAGATTATCAAGCCATGCGGACTACTGGATGATAAAAACAGAAGAAACAACTGACAGACACAACAATGACACTTGTTCTGAGAGAAAATGTGTTTTTTCTGATCTTATCTCTTACTTTATAGAATTGTGAGGCACATCTGATTCCAACGTCCTACACAAGATTCAAATATAAAATTAAGACAATGTTTATCTACATGATCTATGACTTCAAGAGTCCCTATCAACATGTTTCTTCAGCAGCACAAAATTTAATCTTCTTGTGTAAGCACATCAAAGTATACATTTTTTTCAACACAAGCAGCTTAGTAGTAATAATTACACAGTGCCAAATGAAACCTAATAACTGACAAAGATACTGGAGCAGGTGTGCCTATTTGCAGCATCCTACACTTTTACAATCTATTATACATGGAATATGAACCTAAATGCTTATAAGATAGTTTTATCATTATGGTAGGACATGCCACAACTTTGACATTGCACAACTTGGCTAGAAAAGTCATCTTTGATCCCTTCATATGTCAACATTATTTAAGGTGTAAACCTTGCTCTTGTTTACACCTATTTCTTGCTCATGTGTAAGTCTGCCGATTCCTGCATGGGGCTGAATCCCGAATCTCAAACCTTTCCGCCCCTTCGTTCTCCTTCTCTCTTCGTTATTCTTACACAGAATCTGGCAGATGGAAACTGTTGCCATCCTTTCGTTGCCTCTAATGGGGACAGTTGCTCCTGCGGTTTTGGAATCTGTTTCTGCCTTTTCTCTCTACAAAAGCTCCATATGTGCACTCACTCCACTTCAGTTTTCGTGCTGGTTTCTTCCTGGATCAAATTTCTAATTTCTGTCACAAGGCTGCTTATTTGTTAAGGCCTTGATTGGTGCCATCTTTATTGATTCATGTGGCAGTTGATTCAGTACCAGTTTTAAATCCTTAGCAAACACATCTCAGAGGTTACACCGTTTGTTACAGAAAATGCAATAGCTCTTCCTACTTCACACATTACTCAAGCTACTGGGTAGGCCTGTGTATGGTATTTTGTAATGTATAGATACTGATTATGCTTAAAAGCTCATCTAAAAATACCAAATAGACTGTGAAATTAGTTTCTCATAAAGATGGGGATTAGATAATATCTATTCAGACTCTGTTTTGTTCCACAGTCCGCCTGTACTTCCATGATCTTCACTCCGAAACCAGCAAACGTCTTGCAATATCTGATTTCTGGCAGAGCTCATGCAATCACTCCGCCAATCGTGCGACTGCCCATGAATTCCAGTTTACGCTGAATCGGCCAGTTCGGCAAACTATCTCTTAACAGACCGATCCACATCTTTATGTGTGTATCTCCACCCACTGAGTAGGTGACAAACTTGTGTAAATAGAAAAGGTTTTGTCATCGAAATATTTTCCCCACAGTCGACTTAGAATAGATTACAAAATAATCACAATAGCTCCGTTTTGTACTGACGAAACTGTTGCCATCTCACTGCATGGCTGCAGTATTTCTTCTATAGCTGACAATATCTCACCATGATTTGCGGTATCTGGCTGTCCATTTTTTGTTCATCAACGTGTCTTCTAAGTGTGAAAAGCCCCTTGAATTCGGAGAAGTGAAATGTTTGAGTTATCTCTGCCACAGTATGCTACTCCAGTAGCTGAACCTTCAATGAAAGGGGACTTTATTTCCTCTGTATTCTCTTCTGTTAGTTAGATTCAGCCTGCTCAGACATAGACACATTGCTCTCAACAATTTCGTTTATGTCCTCCAATTTTTCATTGAGTAAATCTAACTTGAGGTCGAAGCTTTTGCGCAGTGCTTCCATATGACATGCTTTCCCTTCAGTGTCTGCTTTTCTACCTCTTATCTCTGCTTTTCTGTCTCTTTCTTCTGCTTTCTTTTTGTCTGCAATTGTTTACATATCTTTCTCCTGTGCTTCCCATCTATCACCCTCTACTGTCTGTAGTTTCTTCAACATGTGTATTACCCAACAAAGGATGTCACCCATGGTTTCACAATTTGGGCTGTACTGTGCCACAGTAGTTTCAATCTCGCAACCTGAGCTACTCTCAATCTACTGTGAAATTACAGCTGTTTGCTGGGTATCAGGCAATGTAAAGGACACTGATGCTTCTCCCTCACAAAAATCCGACCTAACCTCCCATAATTCCACAGATTTTCCT